>NC_091310.1:13526645-13639145 GCF_038502225.1 Cherax quadricarinatus
TGAACTGGACGGCCTATTTTGGTGTCATCAGCAAATTTGCTTATGTCGCTATTTATTCCCTCGTCTATGTCGTTTATGTAAGTTATGAACAACAACGGGCCCAACACTGACCCCTAAGGAACACCGCTTGTGACGTACCCCCATTCTGATTTCTCCCATTTATGCAAACTCTCTGCTGTCTATTTGTCAGCCATGCCTCTACCCAGGAAAAAATTTCTCCTCCTATTACGTATGCTTTAAGTTTCCTCAATAGCCTCTGGTGTGGAAGTCTATCGAAATCCTTACTGAAGTCCATATACACAATATCATATTCATTACCATTATCTACCTCCTCAAACACCTTAGTGAAAAAATTTAGTAAATTCATAAGACAGGAACGCCCCTTTGTAAAACCGCGTTGAGATTCATTAATCAGTCTGTGCCTGTCAAGATGGCTACGAATTGCTTCGGCAATTATTGATTCCATAAATTTTCCCACTAATGTGGTAAGGCTTATTGGTCTATAGTTCGAAGCCAAGGACCTGTCATCTGCCTTGTAAATAGATATTACATTTGCCATTTTCCACTTATCAGGCACTATGCCAGTTTGTAGTGATATGTTAAAAAGATTAGCCAAAGGTATGCTAAGTTCCTCTTTACATTCCTTTAACACCCTTGCAAACAGTTCATCAGGGCCTGGGGAATTGTTTGGTTTTAGTTTCTCTATTTGTCTGAGGACCATGTCACTAGTTACCACAATCATACATAATTTGTCATCCTGTTCTACATAATCTATTATTTCAGGAATATCTCTAGTATTTTCCTGGGTGAAAAATGAGAAGAAGTAGGTATTGAGAATTTCACACATATCCTTATCACTAAATAACAAAAAAAGGCACAATACCGTGACTGGAACGATACACAAATAACCCGCACATAAAAGAGAGAAGCTTACGACGACGTCTCGGTCCGACTTGGACCATTTACAAAGTCACACTAACCAGAAGTGGAGCAGGACGGCTATATATAGGCAGGAAGAGGTGGTGGTAGTAGTAGTAGTAGTAGTAGTAGTACAAGAATGGTATTATATACAATATGGGAGAGTACAGAATGGGTGTGGGACTGCTCGTGGAGAGTACACAATGGGTGTGGGACTGCTCGTGGAGAGTACACAATGGGTGTGGGACTGCTCGTGGAGAGTACAGGATGGGTGTGGGACTGCTCTGAGAGAGTACAGGATGGGTGTGGGACTGCTCTGGGAGAGTACAGGATGGGTGTGGGACTGCTCTGGGAGAGCACAGGATGGGTGTGGGACTGCTCTGGGAGAGTACAGGATGGGTGTCGGACTACTCTGGGAGAATACAGGATGAGTGTGGGACTACTCTGAGAGAGCACAGGATGGGTGTGGGACTACTCTGGGAGAGTACAGGATGGGTGTGGGATTGCTCTGGGAGAGTACAGGATGGGTGTGGGACTTCTCTGGGAGAGTATAGGATGGGTGTGAGACTACTCTGGGAGACTACAGGATGGGTGTGCGACTACTATGGTGGAGTACAGGATGGGTGTGGGACTGCTCTGGGAGAGAACAGGATGGGCGTGGGACTACTCTGGGAGAGTACAGGATGGGTGTGGGACTACTCTGGGAGAGTACAGGGAGGGTGTGGGACTACTCTGGGAGAGTACAGGATGGGTCTGGGACAGCTCTGCGGGAGTACAGGATGGTTGTGGGACTACTCTGGGAGAGTACAGGATGGGTGTGGGACTGCTCTGGGAGAGTACAGGTTGGGTGTGGGACTACTCTGGGAGAGTAGAGGATGGGTGTGAGACTGTTCTGGGAGAGTACTGGATGGGTGTGGGACTACTCTGGGAGAGTACTGGATTGGTGTGGGACTACTCTGAGAGAGTACAGGATGGGTGTTGGACTGCTCTGGGAGAGTACAGGATGGGTGTGGGACTACTCTGGGAGAGTACAGGATGGGTGTGGGACTACTCTGGAATAGTACAGGATGGGTGGGGGATAGCTCTGGGAGAGTACACGATGGGTGTGGGACTTCTCTGGGAGAGTATATGATGGGTGTGGGACTACTCTGGGAGAGTACAGGACGGGTGTGGGACCACTCTGGGAGAGTACAGGATCTGCGTGGGACTGCTCTGAGAGAGTACAGGATGGGTGTGGCACTGCTCTGGGAGAGTACAGGATGGGTGTGGGACTGCTCTGGGAGAGCACAGGATGGGTGTGGGACTGCTCTGCAAGAGTACAGGATGGGTGTCGGACTACTCTGGGAGAATACAGGATGAGTGTGGGACTACTCTGAGAGAGCGCAAGATGGGTGTGGGACTACTCTGGGAGAGTACAGGATGGGTGTGGGATTGCTCTTGGAGAGTACAGGATGGGTGTGGGACTTCTTTGGGAGAGTATAGGATGGGTGTGAGACTACTCTCGGAGACTACAGGATAGGTGTGCGACTACTATGGTGGAGTACAGGATGGGTGTGGGACTGCTCTGGGAGAGAACAGGATGGGCGTGGGACTACTCTGGGAGAGTACAGGATGGGTGTGGGACTACTCTGGGAGAGTACAGGGAGGGTGTGGGACTACTCTGGGAGAGTAGAGGATGGGTCTGGGACAGCTCTGCGGGAGTACAGGATGGGTGTGGGACTACTCTGGGAGAGTACAGGATGGGTGTGGGACTGCTCTGGGAGAGTACAGGATGGGTGTGGGACTACTCTGGGAGAGTACAGGATGGGTGTGAGACTGTTCTGGGAGAGTACTGGATGGGTGTGGGACTACTCTGGGAGAGTACTGGATTGGTGTGGGACTACTCTGAGAGAGTACAGGATGGGTGTTGGACTGCTCTGGGAGAGTACAGGATGGGTGTGGGACTACTCTGGGAGAGTACAGGATGGGTGTGGGACTACTCTGGAATAGTACAGGATGGGTGGGGGATTGCTCTGGGAGAGTACACGATGGGTGTGGGACTTCTCTGGGAGAGTATAGGATGGGTGTGGGACTACTCTGGGAGAGTACAGGACGGGTGTGGGACCACTCTGGGAGAGTACAGGATGTGCGTGGGACTGCTCTGGGAGAGTACACGATGGGTGTTGTACTACTCTGGGAGAGTACAGGATGGGTGTGGGACTACTCTGGGAGAGTACAGGATGGGTGTGGGACTACTCTGGGAGAGTACAGGATGGGTGTGGGACTACACTGGGAGAGTACAGGATGGGTGTGGGACTGCTCTGGGAGAGTACAGGATGGGTGTGAGACTACTCTGGGAGAGCACAGGATGGGTGTGGGACTACTGTGGGAAACTGCAGGATGTGTGTGGGACTGCTCTGGGAGAGTACAGGATGGGTGTGGGACTACTATGGGAGAGTACAGGATGGGTGTGGGACTACTCTGGGAGAGAACAGGATGAGTGTGGACTACTCTGGGAGAGTACAGGATGGGTGTGGGACTACTCTGGTAGAATACAGGATGGGTGTGGGACTTCTCTGGGAGAGTACAGAATGGGTGTGGGACTGCTCTGGGAGAGCACAGGATGGGTGTGGGAGTTCTCTTGGAGAATATAGGATGTGTGTGGGACTGCTCTTTCAGAGTACAGGATGGGGGGATATTTTGCTCTTGGTGACTGCAGGATGGATGTGGGACTGCTCAGGGACAGTACAGGATTGGTGTGGAACTGCAATTTCAAAGTATAGGATGGGTGTTGAACTTCTCTGGGAGAGTACAGGATGGGTTTTGAATTGCTCTTTTGGAGTAAAGGATGGGTGTTGATCTACTCTTTTAGAGTACAAGATGTGTGAGGGACTGCTCTGTGAGAAAACAGGAATGGCGTGGGAGTGCTCTGGGACAGTGCAGGATGGGTGTGGGACTATTGTGAGAGAGTACAGGAGAGGTTTAGAACTGCTCTGCAGTGGTACAGGATGGGTGAGGGACTTCTCAGGGAGAGTACAGGATGAGTATGGGACTGCTGTGGGAGAGTACAGGATGGGTGTGGGAGTGCTCTATGAGAGTAGAGGATGGGTGTAGGACTGCTCTGGAAGAGTGCAGGATAGGCGTGGTAGTGCTCTGGGTGAGTACATGGTGGGTGTGGGACTGCTTTGGGAGAGTACAGAATGTGTGTGGGACTGCTCGGGGAGAGTACAGGATGGGTGTGGGACTACTCTTGGAGAGTACAGGTTGGATGTGGGACTATTCTGGGAGAGTACAGGATGGGTGTGGGACTACTCTTGGAGAGTTCAGGATGCGTGTGGGACTACTCTGGGAGAGTGCAGGATGGGTATTTGACTACTTTGGGAGAGTACAGGATTGGTGTTGGACTACTATGGGAGAGTACAGGATGGGTGTGGGACTACTCTGGGAGAGAACAGGATGAGTGTGGACTACTCTGGGAGAGTACAGGATGGGTGTGGGACTACTCTGGGAGAGCACAGGATGGGTGTGGGACTGCTCTGAGAGAGTACTGGACGGGTGTGGGACTGCTCTGGGAGAGTACACTATGGGTGTGGGACTACTCTGGGAGAGTACACGATGGGTGTGGGACTACTCTGGGAGAGCACAGGATTAGTGTGGGACTACTCTTGGAGAGTACAGGATTGGTTTGGGATTGCTGTGATAGAGTGCAGGATGGGTGCGGGACTTGTCTGGGGTGTGTATAGGATTGGTGTGGGACTACTCTGGGAGAGTACAGGATGGGTGTGGGACTTCTCTGGGAGAGTACAGGATGAGTGTGAGACTGCTCCTTGAGAGTACAGGATGGGTGTGGGACTACTCTGGGAGAGTACAGGATGTGTGTGGACTACTCTGGGAGAGTACAAGATGGGTGTGGGTCTGTTCTGGGAGAGTACAGGATGGGTGTGGGACTACTCTGGGAGAGTACAGGATGGTTGTGGACTACTCTGGGAGAGTACAAGATGGGTGTGGGTCTGTTCTGGGAGAGTACAGGATGGGTGTGGGACTACTCTGATTGAGTACAGGATGGGTGTGGGACTACTCTGGGAGAGTACAGAATGGGTGTGGGACTGCTCTGGGAGAGTACAGGGTGGGTGTGGGGCTACTCTGGGAGAGTACAGGATGGGTGTGGGACTACTCTGGGAGAGTACATGATGGGTGGTGGGACTGCTCTGGGAGATTACAGGATGGGTGTGGGGCTACTCTGGGAGAGTACAGGATGGGTATGGGACTACCCTGGGAGAGTACAGGATGGGTGTGGAACTGCTCTTGGAGAGTACAGGATGGGTGTGGGAATACTGTGGAGAGTACTGGATGGTTGTGGGACTGCTGTGGGAGAGTACAGGATGGGTTTGGGACTACTCTTATAGAGTACATGATGGGTGTGGGACTACTCTGGGAGAGTACAGGATGGGTGTGGGACTTCTCTGGGAGAGTACAGGATGGGTGTGGGACTGCTCTGGGAGAGTACAGGATGGGTGTGGGACTACTCTGGGAGAGTACAGCATGTGTGTGGGACTACTCTGGGAGAGTACAGGATGGGTGTGGGACTACTCTGGGATGTGTGGGACTACTCTGGGAGAGTACAGGATGTGTGTGGGACTACTCTGGGAGAGTACAGGATGGGTGTGGGACTACTCTGGGAGAGTACAGTATGGGTGTGGGACTACTCTGGGAGAGTACAGGATGGGTGTGGGACTACTCTGGGAGAGTGCAGGATGGGTGTGGGACTACTCTTGGAGAGTACAGGATGGGTGTGGGACTACTCTGGGAGAGTACAGGATGGGTGTGGGACTACTCTGGGAGAGTACAGGATGGGTGTGGGACTACTCTGGTAGAGTACAGGATGGGTGTGGGACTTCTCTGGGAGAGTACAGAATGGGTGTGGGACTGCTCTGGGAGAGTACAGGATGGGAGTGGGAGTTCTCTTGGAGAATATAGGATGTGTGTGGGACTGCTCTTTCAGAGTACAGGATGGGGGGATATTTTGCTCTTGGTGACTGCAGGATGGATGTGGGACTGCTCAGGGACAGTACAGGATTGGTGTGGAACTGCAATTTCAAAGTATAGGATGGGTGTTGAACTTCTCTGGGAGAGTACAGGATGGGTTTTGAATTGCTCTTTTGGAGTAAAGGATGGGTGTTGATCTACTCTTTTAGAGTACAAGATGTGTGAGGGACTGCTCTGTGAGAAAACAGGAATGGCGTGGGAGTGCTCTGGGACAGTGCAGGATGGGTGTGGGACTATTGTGAGAGAGTACAGGAGAGGTTTAGAACTGCTCTGCAGTGGTACAGGATGGGTGAGGGACTTCTCAGGGAGAGTACAGGATGAGTATGGGACTGCTGTGGGAGAGTAGAGGATGGGTGTGGGAGTGCTCTATGAGAGTAGAGGATGGGTGTAGGACTGCTCTGGAAGAGTGCAGGATAGGCGTGGTAGTGCTCTGGGTGAGTACATGGTGGGTGTGGGACTGCTTTGGGAGAGTACAGAATGTGTGTGGGACTGCTCGGGGAGAGTACAGGATGGGTGTGGGACTACTCTTGGAGAGTACAGGTTGGATGTGGGACTATTCTGGGAGAGTACAGGATGGGTGTGGGACTACTCTTGGAGAGTTCAGGATGCGTGTGGGACTACTCTGGGAGAGTGCAGGATGGGTATTTGACTACTTTGGGAGAGTACAGGATTGGTGTGGGACTACTATGGGAGAGTACAGGATGGGTGTGGGACTACTCTGGGAGAGAACAGGATGAGTGTGGACTACTCTGAGAGAGTACAGGATGGGTGTGGGACTACTCTGGGAGAGCACAGGATGGGCGTGGGACTGCTCTGAGAGAATACTGGACGGGTGTGGGACTGCTCTGGGAGAGTACACTATGGGTGTGGGACTACTCTGGGAGAGTACACGATGGGTGTGGGACTACTCTGGGAGAGCACAGGATGGGTGTGGGACTACTCTTGGAGAGTACAGGATTGGTTTGGGATTGCTCTGATAGAGTACAGGATGGGTGCGGGGCTTGTCTGTGGTGTGTATAGGATTGGTGTGGGACTACTCTGGGAGAGTACAGGATGGGTGTGGGACTTCTCTGGGAGAGTACAGGATGAGTGTGAGACTACTCTGCGAGAGCACAGGATGGGTGTGGGACTACTGTGGGAGACTACAGGATGTGTGTGGACTACTCTGGGAGAGTACAAGATGGGTGTGGGTCTGTTCTGGGGGAGTACAGGATGGGTGTGGGACTACTCTGGGAGAGTACAGGATGGGTGTGGACTACTCTGGGAGAGTACAAGATGGGTGTGGGTCTGTTCTTGGAGAGTACAGGATGGGTGTGGGACTACTCTGATTGAGTACAGGATGGGTGTGGGACTACTCTGGGAGAGTACAGAATGGGTGTGGGACTGCTCTGGGAGAGTACAGGGTGGGTGTGGGGCTACTCTGTGAGAGTACAGGATGGGTGTGGGACTACTCTGGGAGAGTACATGATGGGTGGTGGGACTGCTCTGGGAGAGTACAGGATGGGTGTGGGGCTACTCTGGGAGAGTACAGGATGGGTATGGGACTACCCTGGGAGAGTACAGGATGGGTGTGGAACCGCTCTTGGAGAGTACAGGATGGGTGTGGGAATACTGTGGAGAGTACAGGATGGTTGTGGGACTGCTGTGGGAGAGTACAGGATGGGTTTGGGACTACTCTTATAGAGTACATGATGGGTGTGGGACTACTCTGGGAGAGTACAGGATGGGTGTGGGACTTCTCTGGGAGAGTACAGGATGGGTGTGGGACTGCTCTGGGAGAGTACAGGATGGGTGTGGGACTACTCTGGGAGAGTACAGCATGTGTGTGGGACTACTCTGGGAGAGTACAGGATGGGTGTGGGACTACTCTGGGATGTGTGGGACTACTCTGGGAGAGTACAGGATGTGTGTGGGACTACTCTGGGAGAGTACGGGATGGGTGTGGGACTGCTCTGGGAGAGTACAGTATGGGTGTGGGACTACTCTGGGAGAGTACAGGATGGGTGTGGGACTACTCTGGGAGAGTGCAGGATGGGTGTGGGACTACTCTTGGAGAGTACAGGATGGGTGTGGGACTACTCTGGGAGAGTACAGGATGGGTGTGGGACTACTCTGGGAGAGTACAGGATGGGTGTGGGACTACTCTGGGAGAGTACAGAGAGTACAGTCTTGACACTTGCAGATAGTTATTGTTTGGTTCTTTCTTTTGATGATTTTCTTCTCACGTTTCGCTTAGTTTTCTTCGAAACATTACGCATTCATGCTTGAAATTATTTTATATAAAATGCGTAATTATCCACTTGTTTATGTTGAAGCTCATCTTTCACGATTCAGTCCACAGCATCGACTTGTCCAGGAAATTCTGAATGCAGAAACATCTTGAATGATTCTCTCTTTTCTTATTCGGTTTCACTGGCAAGTTCTACAACCTTAATTTTTAGTCCTACCTCGAGATCGTTTCTGTTCATTGTGAAGAGGACCCAACCAAGAACTTTCCCTTGAGAACCCTCGCTTGCCGTGTAACTCAGACACCTCTATAAATATCATTCTGTTTCCTTCTTGTTAGCCAATGACTTGTCCATTCATGAAATATGTCTGCTATACCTACTCTTTAATTTTCGCTAGCAACCTTCCATGATTTACTCTAATGATGGCCTTCGGGAAATTTAGATATAAATTAGATATAAATTATTATTTCCATCTAAAATATAACGCTATGGAAGATCATAGACATGAAGTTTGATTCCTGGTTCAATTGAATACCAAGACGCACTTGTGCTACGAATATCACCAGAGCTAGCAGAATTCACATTTATGCACCATAATGATATTCCTTAGGGATAACACGAAGGTATACACATTATGGTGAAAAGACTCATTACCGATGCGATTATGATGCATTGTATCAATGAAGTCGATCATAAGTCTTTAGAATGATTCGCCAAATGTAGATATAGGCAATACCAGTTTTATATTAATCAGGTTTGCATTGCTACTAGATTTAATCACCAGATTATTTTGAATTTAGTGAATACTGGGTGGTGGGACTGGCCCCCAGGCATTCTCAAGCTGTCTTTATACAAGCTCCTGGGTGTACCGTCACAAAAGAATACATGAAACCGATTAGAATATATGGGACCGCATCAGACAAGACGCTTGCTTCTAATCTCTATTTATGTAACAACTCAGTGCACCGACACAATATACATAGACTTATACTGGGATACTACTCGTGTTTTTTTTTCTTTATGACAGCTGTGTCATTGTATAACAAAAATTTAAGGTTGCAGTAGTTTGCAAAAATAATTAGAATTTTACATTGGTACTGTAATAAATGTTCCTCACCAGACATTTTTTTTAAATAAGGAATAAACAGAAGCCTATTACTGCGCAAATGGCAACTGGATGCTCTATTAAAATTTTATTGTCCCCAGAAATGACTGTGGAGCAATTCCATTGCTGCGTGACGAAGTGTAATGGTATCTTTGAGAGCTGCGAGGATGATCCTCGAACGGAGTGTTTAATACATTGTTTCTCCGTTACATATTCCCGATACACTCTGTATGCATGCACAAAAATGGTACAGTGTGTTTAGTTTCTGCACTGCATAGCGGCGGAGCCTGAAACTTGATACCTGAGCCTGAGCTGGACTTGGCACAAAAATAAAATGGGTGTTTATTTTTTTGTGTGTTTTGTATTTGTTTTATTCCAGGAGCTTCAACAAATGTTCTTGAATATTAATCTCTCTTTTACTGCTACATCTATTTATCTATCTGCATGTCTGAGTGTGTGTGTGTATGTGTGTGTGTGTGTGTATGCTCGTTAAAGGGTTCGTGAAGGTATGCACTTTATCAGAATTTTAAGTGAGGTAATATATGAGGTACATGACGTGAGTCAATGAGTGCTGATTCTATAATACGATTTGTAGTTATTTGCTGTGTTATGCGTGTTGGTTGCTCGTTGAAGTTAACATAAGACCATAAGAAAGGAGGAACACTGCAGCAGGCCTGTTGGCCCATATTAGGCAGATCCTTTACAATTGAACTATAGCTGAATTTTCCTGTGCATATCTGACGTTTCTTGTGCTTTCGATTACATATGATTACAGATCTCTTTCAGTTGGGTCTTTGTGCTTTTGTTTTGATTCCTTGCATGGAATTTGAAACACTCTTGACGTGACTGAGGATATTGGATTCTTTTGCTTTTTGGGGGGAGATGTTGCTGAGTTTGAGTAAAACGGAGTGATATGGATTACCGTTTGGAGAGAAGAGAGAGAGAGAGAGAGAGAGAGAGAGATGGAGATAGATAGATAGAGAGAGACTGACAGACCGACAGAGACAGACAGACAGACAGACAGACGGACAGAGAGAGAAAGAAATATAAAGACAGAGAATGAATGAATGAATAGGAATGAATTTCTGAACTAAGAATATTACAAAATGCCGATAACTAGAGACACGAAATGTAGACAGTAAATAATCAAAACATAAGATAAAGAACGAGATACGAATATTGGTTTGAAGTGGCTTATGTATTTGTTCAATAAAAGCAACAAGGATGAAATATTGCCTAATGAATAGCAGGATTCATGCATAGATCTCACTGCAGGAACCATGGCAAGATAGGGGAATACAAATGTTGGATATGACAGGTAAAATGAATGTTAATATTATTATTCAAGCGAGAGAGGTAAGTGAGATAGTAAAAGTGAAGAGAAACAAGGATTTATGAAGGTTAATAGATATATAGAAAGGTTTAATTTGAAGCATTAAAATAAACAGTACTTAGAAAAGGTTCTTCAACTGTTCGTCGTATTTATAGATATCGAAAACGTAAATGATCAGGTTGATTAGTTCTCGTACTTTATTAATATCTCCTTTGTTTATGCCCGTCATCCACTTATACACTTCACTGACATCTCCACTCATTCTACGTCTCTCCAGAGAGTGGAGATTTAAGGCTTTAAGTCTATCTTCATACGGGAGATTCCTTACACAGTAAATCATTTTAGTCATTCTTCTCTGTATGTTCTTCAATGAATCTATATCCATCCTGTAGTAAGGAGACCAAAACTGAGCAGCATAATCTAAATGAGACCTCACTAGTGATGTATAGAGCTGTAAAATAACTTTTGGACTTCTGTTACTTACACTTCTTGAGATAAATCCAAGTAATTTGTTAGCCTTGTTGCGCACACTTAAGCACTGCTGTCTTGGCTTTAGGTTTCTGCTTGCCATGACTCCCAAGTCTTTTTCACTTTCTTTATGATCAAGCTCTACTTCACCTGGTTTATAGCTTCGAGGGTTATTGTCATTACCAAGGACTAGTACCTTACACTTATCCACATTGAACTTCATCTGCCATTTTTCAGACCAAAACATTAATCTGTCCAAATCCTCCTGGAGCTCATTGCTATCCTCCTCAGAATGAATCATACGGCCTATCATTGTATCATCAGCAAATTTGCTCATGTCACTCATAATCCCTTCATCAAGGTCATTAATGTAAATTATGAACAGGAGAGGGCCTAAAATTGATTCTTGTGGAATGCCACTAGTGACTAATTCCTATTCAGATTTGACCCCATTAATGGAAACTCTGCTTTCTATTGGTAAGCCATGCCTCTATCCATGCTAGAACTTTACCTCCTATACCATGAGCTGCCACTTTTCTTAAGTGACGAATGGTTTTGAAACCCAACAAGTTGAAGATTGAGACATTTATGCAACATATATCTCCTTGCAACATAGAGTGGTGACGTGTACTTAGCTCAGTGGTGACGTGTACTTAGCTCAGTGGTGACGTGTACTTAGCTCAGTGGTGACGTGTATTTAGCTCAGTGGTGACGTGTACTTAGCTCTGTGAAGACCTGTTTGTGTGCTCTCTGTGAATCTGAACCAGGATGCCCTCTCTTGAGCAACTTTTCCAGCAGCTGAAAGAAGAGCTTAGGGTTGCTAAGCAGGAGATACGGCGATTAACGGAGGAGAACAAGAGGATTCGAAGTAATCCTCCTGTTGTGAGTCCCCAGGTTAAGAGGGGAGCTTGGTCAGTGGCCGGGCAACATGGAACCAAGCTGAGGATCAAGAAGACTGTTGGAGAGGCAGAAACAACGAGAACCCAGAAGACTACTGTGGAAACTTCCAACCCATTTTCGGTGCTACCTGACGAATGTGGGTGTTCTACTGGGAATGTCACAACGAGCACCAAGGAAGCATTGGCTGACATGAGTGAGACATCCCTAGAAACCCCAACGAAAACCATCGAAAACGTCTTGGCGAATTCCACAAGTGAAGGTGCAGCGCTACCTAACGAATATGAGTCGACTACTGAGAACATCACGACGGACGTCGCCAAGGAAGGTAAAAATTGTTGTTGTTGGAGATAGCCAGATTAGGTACATGGATAGGGCATTCTGCTTGAAGGATAGGATTAGAAGGCAGAGAGTGTGTTTTCCAGGGGCTGGGATGAAGGATATTGGATGACATCATGAGAGGTAATGGGAGCAATCCTATTATCTGTCTCAGTGCTGGAGGCAACGATGTTGGCAGACGTAGGAGGACCTGATTAGCAGGTATAGGTCAGCAATATAGATAATTAGGAGGAAGGGTGGGAACCCTGTCATATGTGGTATTTTGCCAGGGAGAGGAGTTGGAAATGAATTGTTGTCCAGAGCAATTGGTGTCAATTGCTGGCTAAACAAATACTGTAAGGAAAATGCGGTTACATTCATAGACAACTGGGACCTCTTCTATGGCAGAAATGACATGTATGCCAGGGATGGGGTTCACTTATGTAGGTCTGGGGTGGGAGCACTGGCCACCGCAGTGGAGGGAGCTGTTAGGTCTTTAAACTAGGAATAGTTAGTGGTATGGGTTTTGGCAGGAAAACAGTGAAGTCGCAATTTAGTAATATGAGTACTAGGAGAACTAGTAATAGGCAAAATGAGGTGGATATTGGAAAGCCAGTGGCACTAATTGACAAAGACAGTAATAGGTTTAGTGGAATAACAGAAAGGAGCAGGAAGGGTAAAGAGAAAGGAGGGTCCTTAAATATATATTACACAAATAGTCGTAGTGCTAGGAATAAGATGGACGAGTTGAGACTAGTTGCTAGTGCAGGTAACATTGATGTATTTGCCATAACTGAGACGTGGTTTAATTCAAAAAGTCGGGACATGCCTGCGGAATGTCACATTCAGGGTTTTAAATTGTTCCAAGTAGATAGAAGTATCAGGAAGGGGGGTGGGGTGGCATTGTATGTCTGAGATCGTAATAAAGTTGGTAGAATTACCGACAATATGTAAAGTAAAAGGACACAAGTGTAACTAATGTGACATTTTATTGTGGCAACGTTTCGCTCTCCAGGAGCTTTATCAAGCCATTACAAACAATACATGGACACAGAGGGTATATAAAGGCTCAGAGTGAGGTGCAATACTAGTGAGGTACCATTTCGATGTTCACTAGTGGTAGTAGTAGTGACAAAAGTTGTAGTAGTAATACCTAACTGTTGCATATGTGTCTTACCTAACAACAAAAGTTGTAGTAGTAATACAATATGGCAGAGCAATTAATTCGTACATGAGTAAAAGGATATAAAAGCTATTATTTGGGTAACATAAAAATAGGTTGGACAAATATAGACTGGAAAGAGGCAGCTTGTTTCAGTGTTCACTCTCTGTAATGTGCTTTGTGTAGTATAACAGGAGAGACTATGTGATGGCAGGGTTTACTGTTTTCAGGAGGATTCTTGCTATGACTTCAGAGATGGTGAAGCTGCCGTTGTTTTGTTTAATTGTATTCGAAACAGTGATCAGTGCTGATTCGAGGCACTTGCGTCTGCGGAAATTAGTTTCTTTGATCACTAATTGGGCGTCTCTGAATTTCATGAGATGATTGGTGGAATTACGGTGTTGTACACAGGCGTTGTTCAAGTTATCGTTCCTACATGCGTAAATGTGTTCATTGAGGCGGGTGTCGAGGTTTCTTGCTGTTTCACCTACGTAAATCATGTCACAGCCTCCACAGGGTATAGTGTAAACTCCTGCATTGACTGGTTCGTGGTGCTTGGATTTTGTCCTGTTAGATCTTTTATTGAAGTGCTAGAAGCGATGGCGACTCTGGTGTTAGCTTGTGAAAGTACTTTTGAAACGTTCAGTGCAACCTGGCTGTTGGGAAGAATTATAACTTTGTTGGGAGTGGTGTTGGTGCGTGGAGAATTAATGATCTGAAGAGCTCTTTTCTTGCAGTCTTTGATGAAAAAAGAAGGAAAATGTAACTCAGTGAATGTTTGGTGAATGTATGTACATTCCTCGTCAAGAAACTCAGGACTACAAATTCGGTATGCTCTTAGGAAAAACCCGATGATGATGCCTCTTTTGGTCTTGGTATCTTGACTGGAATAGAAGTGTGTGAGATCATTTTTATTGGTTGATGAATGAGGACGTCGAGGAAAGGTAGCTTGTCATTGGACTCTTCTAGTGTAAACTGGATCGCCGGTTCAACTGCGTTGAGCCTTGCCTGAAGATTCCGTACATCAAAACGTTTGGGAGTTATTACGAGGACCTCGTCCACGTAACGTAACCAAGTGACGCTTGAAGGGATGATGTTGGCGAAGTGTTCGGACTCTAGGTGTTCCATGTATAAGTTGGCTAGGACGGCACCGATGGGGGACCCCATTCCCATGCCGCAGGTTTGTTTGTAGAACTTGTTATTGAAAGAAAAACATTTGAAATTAACACAGAGTTCAATCAAGTCAACAAAATCTCCGGGAGGTAGAGGAAGATTAAGGTCCTGATTGACTTTACGTCGTAGAACCTCGATGGCTTTTTTGGTAGGTACTTTTGTGAAGAGGGAAGTCACATCCAAACTGCTTAGTTTCTTGTTACGGATGGAGAGGTTTCGGATGCGGTTGAGAAGGTCGCCTGAGTGTTTAAGATGAGCGTGGCTGATGGTTCCCAGAAGGCAGGAAAGATGTTTGGCAAGAACTCCGGCTATTTAGTGTGGAGCACTGCCTATTACTGACGTGATTGGTCTGAGAGGAATATTGTGTTTATAGATCTTGGGTAAACCATACATGTGTGCTGGTTTAGGGTTGCTTGGTAACAAGTAAAGAAGTTTCTTCCCTTCTCTAGTGCGTTTGAGTATTTGTCTGGTTTTGTATAGAAAATTTTTGGTGAGCGTCTCCCACTGTTCATTGCTGATGGGTTCGTATGTAGACTGATCATTCAAAAGATCCATCATTTTAGTGTTGTAGTCACTGGAGTTGAGTATGACGACTCCACCTCCTTTGTCGGCGGTGGTGACGATAATGTTGGGGTCGTTGGCGAGGTTCTTAAGGGCAGTGATGTATCGTCTAGGAAGATTAAAAGAAGAAGGTTCACATAAAGCTGCAGTGAGAAGGCCCTGTATATAACCCTTCTGGAAGTTGCTGTCACTGTGTCTATGGTTCCTGGTAACTAGATTGAGTTGATAGTTAGGTTTGCGTATGTTCGTGGTAAATTTGAGTCCCAGACTCAGTGCTTGTTTCTCGTAGTCGGTTAAGGTGCGTGACGATAATTTGTTTATCAGGGATACGCGTCCCATTTCCTTCCATCGACTGTTAGTGCATAGGTACTGAAGTTTGCGATTGAGTTTAATCTTCTGTTGGAGGTTAGCTGTGGTGACTGTGCTGAGAATATGCTCAGCAGTGTGTTGGTCAATCTGAAGATTGGCCCTCATATTCCTTGCAGTTTCAAATGTTTCCTTAGCGATGTTAGAATGTTCTTCGGCACATTCAGTTAAGTAAGCTTGGGTAGCTGGAGAGAAGGGGTGCTTGGAGATGGAGAGTTGTGCAGGAGTAGACTTAAGGATCACCTTCTCTGCCAGGCAATCTTGTAGGAAGTTGTGTCTGTTGCGATAGCTGTGAGCACGAAGAAGGGTGTCCAAATAACGTCTGCATGAAATGCCCATTATGTTGCTATCGCAACAGACACAACATCCTACAAGATTGCCTGGTGTTTGCTTGCGTACTGGTGTTCTGAAATACGTGTTTGGAGGTCTCTTGATGTTTCGCCCACGTATAATTTGCTGCAGTCATTACAAGGGATTATGTATACCCCTTCAGAGGGGTATACATAGTAATACTGGTGATGTCCTTGATGGTCGTGGTTGTGGAGGTAGATACTTGGAATGATGTATTGGAAAAGATGTTGGAAACATGTTTGGCAATGGAGTTGGTGGGGAGGACTATGTATCTCTTCTCGGCAGTGTCTTCTCTGGGTGTGTTGAAGATGTTTAATGCCCGCCGTGTGCAGTCTGTGATGAAGTGACGAGGATAGTGGAGCTTAGAAAATACTTGTTCAATTATAGAGCATTCTTCCTCAAGGAACTCATTGCTGCAGATTCTGAGTGCGCGCAGGAAGAAGCCTATAATTACACCACGTTTAGTTTTGGTGTCGTGGTGAGAGTAGAAGTGGAGAAGATCGTTCTGGTTGGTTGGTTTTCGATAGACTTTAAAACGAAGTTCATGGTCAGTTTTGCAGAGAAGAACATCAAGGAAAGGGAAGAGTGTTGTCGACTTCTAATTCAAGTGTGAACTGGATTGAGGGCTCGAGGAAGAATGAACTATAATTGAACAAGTATTTTCTAAACTCCGCTATCCTCGTCACTTCATCAGAGACTGCAGACGGCGGGCATTAAACATCTTCAACACGCCCAGAGAAGACACTGCCGAGAAGAGATACATAGTCCTCCCCACCAACTCCATTGCCAAACATGTTTCCAACATCTTTTCCAATACATCATTCCAAGTATCTACCTCCACAACCCCGACCATCAAGGACATCACCAGTAGTAGACAGGATAAGCTTCCATCCTCTGCAGGGGTATACAGGGGTATAGTCAGACTATGGAGCAATACTCTTCTCCAGACTGAGGGACTGACCACCTCAAAACTTCAAGGGTGATGGACTGATTACATCTTCTTCAAGTATCTTCTGCTTCTATCAACTTTTCTGTACTCGACTGAAGAAGCCTACTGTATAGGCGAAACGTTTCGAAATAAAGATACCTAACTGTTGCATATATGTCCATTCTGTAATTTGGAGACCAGAACTGAGCTGCATAATCTATGTGAGGCCTTACTAATGTTATATAAAGCTGTGTGGTGAATGGTTTTGAAAACCGACAAGCTGAAGAATTGAGACACTTGTGCAACACATGGGAATCTTTATTGAAGAAACGTTTCGCAACACAGTGGCTTCATCAGTCCAATACAAAGTAGAAATTGGTAAGGAGAGGAGGAGTTCGAGGTAATCAGTCCCTCAACCTGGAATCGATGTGTTCAGTCCATCACTCTTGTAGGAAGTGCAGCATATGGAACGAACGAACGAACGAAAGTTCAGGTAAGATCCCAAATGGGATGAGCGGGGAAAACGGGACAGACGAAGAATAGTGCTGGAGAGGAGTGTTCTTAGTCGTAGAAATAGAGCCAGGGCTTAACCCAGCAGCGACGGCGATCGTGGGACAGATATTGAGAAGAGAAATTCAGGCTCTTCTGTTGGGACTCCAGTGGGGTGAGCGGGGAGGAAGGGACATGCGACGTTTAGCGTTAGAGAGGAGTGTAGAACTGAGCCATGTCTTAACCCAAAAGCTAAGGCGAACGTGGGTCATAGAATGGTACCTGTCATAGAAGGTACCTGTCAGCGAATCCAAGGTTATTTGTAAATAGGGTTTGGAGCAGGATCATGCAAGGAGTAGAAAAGGTTGTGTTGGTTTGTGGGTCTGCGAATCTATCTGTCTGTCACTGAGCCTCTTCCAGTACAGATTCAGCGCAGGGATGTCTAACTGGGCATGGAGAGACTCGCTTGTGGCGAACTCCTCCCATCTAACATCAAGCACCCAGCGCAGCGCCTTGTTTGTTTTTGCTGCAAGAGAGAGGGCTAGAGGAGAGTAAGTTATCAGTGGACGTATTAGGGATTTGTAGAGGTGTAGTTTGGTGCGTTGAGAGGCATGTTTCAGCTTGTAGAGGCCCGCAAGGGCCTTAGTAGCTATTGCATGCCTTGAGTGAATGTGTCCGTGTAAACGAAGAAGGTAGTCAAGATTAACGCCAAGGACAGTGACAGATTGTGTGATAGGGAAGTAAGTGCGGGTGTCAGCTGTTCTGAGTTCGACAGGTAATGGAGGATCACGTTTCCTGTAGTTAAAATATGTAATGCTGGATTTAGCTGCATTGGTTTTGATCCTCCATTTTTGTTCCCAGATGGCTATCCTGTCGACCTCATTTTGTGTTTTGTGTGTGAGTGTATCTATATTGGCATGAGTGATAAGTTGTGTAATGTCGTCTGCGTAGGCTAGTGTGATGGAGTTGTGGTATACAGGTGTTGGAATATCATTAGTGTATAAAATGTAGAGGGTAGGGGAGAGGACAGATCCCTGGGGTACTCCGGCTTTTAGTGTGAAGTAGTCAGAGTAACAGCCTTGGAATTTGATTCTCATGGTACGGCCGTCTAGGAAGTTGCAGAGGAGTTTACGAGTAGTGAGAGGCAGGTTGAAGTTAGTGCAGAGTTTGTACTTGAGCCCTTCGTGCCAGACAGTGTCAAAGGCTTTTTCAACGTCTTTTGCAACCAGCGCTGTCCTGTTTCTTTGTTTTGTGTTTATGTGGATGTAGTTGAGAATGATGTTAATGGCATCCTGTGTGGATCTGTGTGTTCTGAAGCCAAACTGGGCATCAGAGAGTAGAGAATTGTGTTCCAGGTATCTGCGAAGGCGATGATTGATGAGTTTTTCAAAGAGTTTTCCTAATGTTTCGAGGAGGCTGATAGGGCGATAGTTTCTAGGGTCAGAGTGGTCTTTATTGGGTTTAGGAAGGAGGATAGCAGTAGCAGCTTTGAAGAGGGAAGGGAAGTATCCAGAGGCAAGGGAGGCATTGAATAGGTTTGTGTAGGCAGTAATGATAGAGTCAGGAAGGTGTTTCAGGATAATATGGTTTAGGCCAGAAGCACCAGGAGCCTTGGGAGGAAGGTGTCTGAGGAGAGTTTTAATGTCTGTGTTGGTGAAAGGAGTGTCGAGTTCTTGGGAGGAGGTAAGAGAGTCTAGATGTATGTGGCTGTCTGGTGTTGTTTCTTGTGTGTGTGCAGTGTTCCAGTGTTCTATGTTCTGAATGTGTTGAATAACGTTAGGGTGAGGTGGGTGAGCGTGGAAGATGTTCTCCCAGATGTGTTTGAAGATATTGGCAGCAGCCTGCGGGTCTGAGATGTGTGTGTTGTTGTGGGTGATGTGTTTGAATTTGTTGGTGGGAGTTGTGCCTCTGATATTTTTGATAAAGTTCCAGAAGGCTTTAGTGTTTTTAATACGCTGCTTGTCTGCTTGTTGTATGAGTTGTGACCAGTGATTGTTGTGGTCTTGGTCTAGGCTGCGTAAAATATCGTTTCTAAGGTAAGTGAGATCTAATCGGACTTGATTAAATCTATGTGTGTTGTAGAGGAAGCGGTTGTGGTAGCAGATAATTAGTCTTCTTGTTCTGAGTGACGGTTTGAAGGAATAACGAGTGGTGTGAGTTTTCTTTGGTATTGCGATGTTGGCTGCTTGTGTAATGGTGTCCTGGATGAGATCAAGTTGAGTATCGATGTCAGAGATGGGTTTGTTGTTGTAGTCATAGGTGAGGTTAATATTGTCTATGTGTTGTTTGAAAGCATCCCAGTCAGCGTTCTTGTAGGAGAAGGAAGGTGTGGTTGGAATGAGGATAGGGTTGGAGGAGATGTGTAAGATGACTGGGATGTGATCAGAGCCTGTAATAGGGCCAGGTGAAATGTAGTGTTGAAATAGAGAGCTGGCTCGGTTTGCCAGAATGATGTCTGGTTTGCCTTGGCCCGTGTGGTTGTAGAAGGTATTGAAGTCTGGGCCAAGATGAATTAGGTGTTTATGGTTTGTGAAGTTGAGTAATTGGAGACCAAGTTGGTTGTTACTGGCGTGATGAAAGGCGGTGTGTTTGGCATTCATGTCAGCTAGTAGGTATAAGAACATAAGAACATAAGAATGTAGGAACACTGCAGAAGGCCTACTGGCCCATACGAGGCAGGTCCTTATCAAAACGACATCTACCTAAAGCTACTCAAGAAACAACTCCCGCACCCCCCAACACCAATCAAACCCAGCCCCTCCCGCTCATATATTTGTCCAGTCTCTTCTTAAAGCTACCCAAGGTCCTAGCCTCTATCACCCCACTGGGAAGACTGTTCCACGCATCTACAACTCTGTTAGAAAACCAGTACTTACCTATGTCCTTTCTAAATCTAAATTTATCCAACTTAAATCCATTATTCCTGGTTCTTACCTGGTTCGACACCCTCAGTACTTTATTAATGTCTCCCTTGTTTATGCCCGTCATCCACTTATACACTTCAATGATATCTCCCCTCATTCTACGCCTCTCCAGAGAGTGGAGATTTAAGGCTTTAAGTCTATCTTCATACGGGAGGTTCCTTACACAGTAAATCATTTTAGTCATTCTTCTCTGTATGTTCTCTAATGAGTCTATGTCCATCCTGTAGTAAGGGGACCAAAACTGAGCAGCATAATCTAAATGAGGCCTCACTAGTGATGTATAGAGCTGTAAAATAACTTTTGGACTTCTGTTACTTATACTTCTTGAGATAAATCCAAGTAATCTGTTGGCCTTGTTGCGCACACTGAGGCACTGCTGTCTTGGCTTTAGATTTCTGCTTACCATGACTCCCAAGTCTTTTTCACATTCTGTATGACCAAGCTCTACTTCACCTAGATTATAGCTTCGAGGGTTATTTTCATTACCAAGGGCAAGTACCTTACACTTATCCACATTAAACTTCATGTTGGTGTGTTGGTGTAGTTGAAGACTAAGGAAAGGTCGTGTATGTTGAGAATAGTGTTTGGGCGAGCATAGGTGGTGAAAAAGATAAAGGGACCGAGGTGGGTGTGTATTCTGACTGCAAGACAGTGTTGGTGAAAAAAAGGGATTGGGAGAAATTCGTGTTTTATGTTGGAATTAACAAGGATGGCAACCCCATCGTGGGGATCATAGGGGGACTGTAGTGCAGTATAACCATAATGGCGGATGCGTTGAGGGGCTTTGAGGCAGGTACTGTTTAGCAAAATAATATCTGGCCTCTCTGCTTCAAGTAGCTCGGCCAGTAGGTGTCTAATTGTAAAGTAAGAACGTACGTTGAAATGAATCACCTTAAACGTGATTTAATGGTTTCGTCATAGCAAAGTTAATGTCGGGGGAGGAGTTTGGATTAAAGCCCTTGATAGTGGTGCCATCAGTGGATGTGTGTTTGTAGGTGCTACGGACCCGTTTCCTGGAAGGGGAGGAAGAGATGGATCTGTTTTTATGTTCTTTGGTCTGTCTGTCAGAAGTTGGGGCAGGTTTAGGTTTGAGTGGATTTTGTCTGGAGGAGGTGGAGTTGGACCTGGATGAAGTTTTGGTTGTGGTGGAGGAGTGGGCAAAGGTGGATGCAGAGGAAGTGGAAGCTTTTTTAGGGGATAAGGAAGTGGAAGCTATGGTAAGGGATGAGGAAGTGGAAGCTATGGTAAGGGATGAGGAAGTGGAAGCTTTGGAAGGGGATGAGGAAGTGGGGGGAGGGGTGGTCGTAGCAGCAGCAGTAGGGGTGAACATCAAAATGGTATAAAATACCGACAGTAGGGGTGTTGGTGGGAGGTGTGGAAGTAGTGAAGAGGGGTAGGGGAGTAGGAAAGCTGATTGGAGTAGGAAGTGGGGGGGGTGAGAAAGAAGGAGGAGGGAGAGGTTGTAGTAGGCTTAGAAGAGAAGCAGGAAGGAGGGATAATTAAAGAGGGAAGATTGTTAGCAGACAAGATTAGGTTAAGGACATGTGAGTAGTCTGATTGGTAAGCTTGTGAGATTACCATCGCAGAGTGGGCAGCAGTGGCGAGTTGACAGTTAGTTTTGTAGTCTAGTGTGGGTGTAGGTGTAGAAGGAGAAGTGCTTGTAGTCTGTGTGTTGGTGTTTGATGTGTGTAGAGTAGAAGAGGTAGACCAAGTGCGTGGGGTGGCCCAGGCATTGGGGGTAGGGGAGGGAGGTATGAAAGGGGAGGGAGGTGCCGGGGAGGGAGGTGCAGGGAAGGGGTTGGGGAGGGAGGGAGGTTGGCTGGCTCTGAGGGTGGAGAGAATGTCTTTTCTAGTAGGGCAGGAGTTTGCAACTGCAGTGTGTGACCCGCCGCAGTTAGAACATTTAAGGGGGAGGTTGCAAGTGTTCCAGAAGTGGCCAGTTGCTGAACATCTGGAGCAGGTTTGTGTGGAAGTGCATGAGATTTTGTCGTGGCCGAATTTGTAGCATTTCAGACATTGTGTGATGGGGTGGAAGTTCGGAGTGAAGAGAGAGTTTGGAGGAATGCGGATGGTCTTGGCAAGGATTCCTTGATTGAAGAGAGTAGAGGCGTCAGAAGGAGTTGAACAGCGTATTTTGAGGATGGTAGAGTTTTCAGGTCTGTAAATATCGTCAACAGAGACTTTGTTCTTAGTACTAATGTCTTTGATTAAGTCTTCTTTTTCTGTGTCATAGGCAGTCAGGAGAGAATAGTCTACGTGTTTTGCGATCACTGTGCATTTTGCGCGGTGCTCAGGAGTCCAAATAATGGTAAAACCTGCGTTGAGAAGTTTTTGTCTGGTCTCGGTCGAAGTGTACGTTTCGTAAGAATGTCTGTCAAGAAGTAGTTTGAAGCCTGAGTTGGTTTTAAAGACTTTCAGTTGAGGAGCGCCAGTGATCTGGTACAATAAATTTCCAGGACAGATAGTGGCATGATCAGATTTAGAGTATTTGAGGTTAAGAGGCGTGGAGACTTCAGACAACGGCGAGGAGAGGCAACACTGGCTGAATAGCGTACTGACAGCATATGTATGTATGTATAATGTTCGCCATGACCATAGTCCTGGCACGGGTCCCAATCTTGCGATGACCCGTCTCTGGCTCCCGATGGAGAAAGGTTTCCACAATGATGTGACGCATGCCGCTCAAGCGCCCCTCTGGTCAGTTCAACTGGTGCATCTCATAAGCGACACCATATGTAACTATGGACACTAGCGAGGAGGAGGATATGTCATTATTACAGGTAACAGCTTGTCTGGTTCGTTGACCCCATGGTACACTAGTGTGGCCGCAGTCATCTCTGGGTCCTCTTCGGGAGGGAATATCACCCCTAGTTGCCTGCGGAGTGTCTCAGTAGCTTGGCACTCTAGAAGATAGTGTGTTAGGGGCCGCTGGACAACGTGCTGACAGTACTGGCACATCTCCTCCTCTGCCTTGTCTACCATCCTCTTGGCTGTGGGAAAGCCTAAACGAAGCCGATGGATGGCGGTACACTGCGCTCTGGACCAGCTTCTATCATATGGAGGGGGTTCTCCCTGAGTCGCTGCTCGGTACCACTGTTGAGATGGGGTATCACCTAAGACCTCCCCATAAGTTTCATGGCTCTGGCAGCCACCAGTTTGGTCTGTCGTAGGCTGATTGGGACAGTAATCCCAACATGTGGATAGTCTGTTGCTGCCTTGGCTGCATCATCTGCCGCCTCATTTCCCCGGATGCCAGCATGGCTGGGGATCCAGTTCAATGTCGATCTATTACCCTGAACTTCTAAGGCTGTCATTATGCTCAGGATCGATGTGATGAGGTGAACATTATCCTGTGGTTGAGGATGGGAGAGGGCATTGATTGCAGAGGTGGAATCAACATGTATGACAGGTCGGAGTCGATGTCGTAGGGCATGTGACAATGCCTGCTGAATCGCCACCAGCTCAGCTTGAAGGATCTTGCAGTGGTCAGGGAGTCGCCAGCCTTGTGTGTGACCATTGTGGTACAGTCCAGCTGCTGCTCTCTTCCTGTCAGGGTCGACAGAACCATCTGTGAAATACACTGCACATGTGCCTCCCTCTGCCAGTGCCATGCTTGTCTCAGCATGATTGCTGAGGGTGTCTTGACTGCAGAGACACTTAGAGATGGGTAGCTGCATGATGAAAACATCGGCTGGATCTGGGCGCCAGGGAGGTGGTGGATGGTACCCAGCAACAGGAAGGTCACAACTCTTCTCACAGAGCAGCTGTACAGGCAGCAGCTTCCGCCCAGCAGCACAAAACGAACGAATCCAGGAGTAGTCCGTGAAGAGTGTGGGATCTTGTGACATGGTTGTTAATATCCGTCTCCTCAGTGGGGTACCTTGCTGCCGGTGCAGAATCGTGGCCACTTTGCAGGCGTTTATGTATCTTACTCTGTCAGCCAAGGAAGGAAGCCGGGTCTCAGATCTGAGACATACTGTGTTGGTCCAGATGGGGGCCCCAAGCATAGTTCTTATCGCCTGGTTTTGTACGACCTCCACCCTTTGCCTGCTCTGCGGGAAGAGATGAGCTAAAGCCGGTGCACCGTAGTCAATGAGCGAGCGTATAGCTTGTATATAGTACAAGCGAAGTACATCTTTGCTTGCTCCTGCACGGTGCCTCGTCATGGCTCTCATGGCGTTGAGTCTGAGTAGAGCACGTGACCTGACATACTCGGCCTGTTTCTGAAAGGTCAGCTTTTTATCAATGTAGATTCCCAAGTACAGGTAGGAGCCTGTCCACTCAAGTTCTATATCCTGAATACGTAATCTATTCATAGGATCTGGTCCCTTGAACATCATTGCAAGAGATTTCTCGGCCGAGATCTTGAGGCCTAGTTCCTTGCAAGACTGCGTAATTAGGTCTAAAGCTCTCTGAGCCTGTCGTTCTAAATTGCCTTTCCCATTCACTACCAGTGCAAGATCATCAGCATAGCTGAGGAGCTGTGTACCACTATGAAAGGGAAGGCTCACAAGTTCCTGCATAAGGATGTTAAACAGGGTAGGACTGAGCACACCTCCTTGTGGCGTACCGTTTTCCAGGGTTTTAAAGGAAGAGTAGTGTCCCTGAAAGCTGACACAGGCCTGCCTGCCCCTAAGGTAGGACTCTATCCAGGCCAGGAGGCGTCCTTTGATTCCCTTCCGAGCTAGTATTGCCAGAATTGCTGTGGGGCTGGCTAGCTCAAATGCCTTGTCAAGGTCGAGGTAAACGACGATACTAGGTTTTTTGTTGCTATCAGCAATCTGGCTTAGTAGAGTGGTTATGCACTCTGCTGTTCCCACTCCTTTGGTGAAGCCAAATATGTGATGATGAGAGGGTCCAAGTTTCCATAGGAGGCGGTTTAACACCATCCTCTCAGCAGTCTTGGCTAAGCAGCTGGTCAGCGATATGGGTCTCATACTGCCTGGGTCCTTGGGCTTTGGAATTGGTACGATTGTAGCTTTCTTCCAAGCTGCTGGGAGGCCACAGAGGTGGCTTATATACAGCAGTCAGATGATCCCGCCTCCTCCTACTTCAACTCATCTGACTGCCGTATATAAGCCACCTCTGTGGCCATATGCTGTCAGTACGCTATTCAGCCAGTGTTGCCTCTCCTCGCCGTTGTCTGAAGTCTCCACGCCTCAGCCTGTATGTGAAGATGTTCACGTCATACAGATGGTTCTGTCGACCCTGACAGGAAGAGAGCAGCAGCTGGACTGTACCACAATGGTTACACACAAGGCTGGCGACTCCCTGACCACTGCACTATCCTTCAAGCTGAGCTGGTGGCGATTCAGCAGGCATTGTCACATGCCCTACGACATCGACTCCGACCTGTCATACATGTTGATTCCACCTCTGCAATCAATGCCCTCTCCCACCCTCAACCACAGGACAATGTTCACCTCATCACATCGATCCTGAGCATAATGACAGCCTTAGAAGTTCAGGGTAATAGATCGACATTGAACTGGATCCCCAGCCATGCTGGCATCCGGGGAAATGAGGCGGCAGATGATGCAGCCAAGGCAGCAACAGACTATCCACATGTTGGGATTACTGTCCCAATCAGCCTACGACAGACCAAACTGGTGGCTGCCAGAGCCACGAAACTTATGGGGGAGGTCTTAGGTGATACCCCATCTCAACAGTCGTACCGAGCAGCGACTCAGGGAGAACCCCCTCCATATGATAGAAGCTGGTGCAGAGCGCAGTGTACCGCCATCCATCGGCTTCGTTTGGGCTTTCCCACAGCCAAGATGATGGTAGACAAGGCTGAGGAGGAGATGTGCCAGTACTGTCAGCACGTTGTCCAGCGGCCCCTAACACACTATTTTCTGGAGTGCGAAGTTACTGAGACACTCCGCAGGCAACTAGGAGTGATATTCCCTCCCGAAGAGGAACCAGAGATGACTGCGGCCACACTAGTGTACCATGGAGTCAACGAACCAGACAAGCTGTTACCTGTGATAACGACATATCCTCCTCCTCGCTAGTGTCCATAGTTAGAAGTACATACGGTGTTGTCGCTTATGAGATGCACCAGTTGAACTGACCAGAAGAGTGCTTGAACAGCATATGTCGTATCATTGTAGAAACCTTTCTCCCTCGGGAGCCAGAGACGGGTCATCGCAAGATTGAGACCCGTGCCAGGACTACGGTCTTGGCAAACATTATACACATATGCTGCACTTCCTACATGAGTGACGGACTGAACACATCGATTCCAGGTTGAGGGACTGATTACCTCGAACTCCTCCTCTCCTTACCAATTTCTACTTTGTATTGGACTGATGAAGCCACTGTGTGGCGAAACGTTTCTTCAATAAAGATTCCCATGTGTTGCACAAGTGTCTCGATATATAAAGCTGCAGTATTACCTCTGGACTTCTGTTGCTTACACTTCTTGATATAAATCCCAATAATCTATTTGCCTTATTACGTACGCTTAGGCATTGCTATCTTGGTTGAAGGTTGCTGCTCACCATAACCCCCAATTCCTTTTCGCAATCTGTATGGCTAAGTTCTACGTTATTTAACTTATTAGTGCTAGGGTTATGGACACTCCCGAGCTTCAGAATCTTGCATTTATCTACACTGAACTGTATCTGCCACTTTTCTGACCAAGAATAGAGTTTGTCTAAATCCTCCTGAAGTTCCCTAACATCCACGTTTGAATCAATCATCCTACCTATCTTTGTGTCATCGGCGAATTTGCTCATATCACTAGTAATACCCTCATCAAGGTCATTGATATCTATTGTAAACGGGCCTATGACTGATCCCTGTGGCACACCACTTGTTACAGATCCCCACTCGGATTTAACCCCATTTAAGCATACTCTCTGCTTCCTATTAGTGAGCCATGACTCGATCCATGACAGCACTTTTCCCCCAATGCCATGAGCTGCCACTTTTTTTAACAGTCTCTGGTGCGGTACTCTATCAAAAGCCTTACTAAAATCTAAATAAACAATATCGAATTCTTTACCATGATCAACGGCCTCAAAAGCTTTACTGAAGAAGGTTAATAAATTAGTTAGGCATGAACGGCCCCTCGTGAATCCATGCTGAGTATCATTAATCAAGCTGTGCTTATCCAGGTGGCTTCTTATATTATCAGCTATAATTGACTCTAGTAATTTGACTGCAATTGAGGTTAGACTTATTGGGCGGTAATTTGACGGTAACGACTTGTCCCCTGCTTTAAAAATGGGAATTACATTAGCCATCTTCCACATATCAGACACTACACCTGTTTGAAGAGTGTTACAAAAAACGCGATTCTAAAAGCTTAGAGATCTCCAGTGAATACTAGAAAGGACTGCCCTTCTAGCATCCAGCCTGTTACTGGGTTTTCGTAACAAGTAGTCAGTATCCTTGTCCAATTATCCATTGAAATTCAGTATGGTTCAATAGTGCTTTAGGATTACAACTGGTAGGCTACTAACTAGAGAAATTAAAATTTAATAAATTTATTAAGTAGTAAGTTGTCTAGAGGTATATTATCAAATTAAATTAAATCACAGCAATCAAAATAAAATCTATCTCTCGAGTTCAATATTATTGTGCTGAAAGCACATATCACATTTATAATTCTTAAGTACCGTCAGGTACATAAACATTTAATAAGATATTACAAATATGTACAAGTAAGTGTGTATGCGTGTAAGTGCTCTTAAGTAGTTAGCTATGTCTCAAGACTCGAATAAGACTTAAACAAGTGACTGACAAAGTCTTGAGACATAGCTAACTACTTAAGAGCACTTACACGCATACACACTTACTTGTACATATTTGTAATATCTTATTAAATGTTTATGTACCTGACGGTACTTAAGAATTATAAATGTGATATGTGCTTTCAGCACAATAATATTGAACTCGAGAGATTGATTTTATTTTGATTGCTGTGATTTAATTTAATTTGATAATATACCTCTAGACAACTTACTACTTAATAAATTTATTAAATTTTAATTTCTCTAGTTAGTAGCCTACCAGTTGTAATCCTAAAGCACTATTGAACCATACTGAATTTCAATGGATAATTGGACAAGGATACTGACTACTTGTTACGAAAACTCAGTAACAGGCTGGATGCTAGAAGGGCAGTCCTTTCTAGTATTCACTGGAGATCTCTAAGCTTTTAGAATCGCGTTTTTTGTAACAAATGGGGGCCTGTCCGGGATCGAACCCGGGCCCTCCGTGTGTGAAGCGGGAGCTTTAGCCACCAGACCACCGGGTCACCCCAGCATGAAGGATATCGTTCCCTATCAACAAGTCCACTGACCTGATGGGAAATACACCACTGGATATACCCACTGCAATATAACCAGTATAATAGCTTGTTTCAATATAAACTTTGTGCAGAGGCACTTTTATAACAGCCCCACCATAGGCTTCTAACAATACATCTATCTTACAATAGGTATCGTCAGTTACGGGCAGTACATCTTCTCTTAATAACGTGAGATAACTGCCAGTGTCTCTGAAAGAAATTATCTCAGTTAGATGTGATTCGTCAAATCCTACTTTATCTCTCGAAAAGTAAGGACTCATCGCTGAACGAATCTTTTCGTCAGATACACTTTCTGACGCTAGTCATCTATCCTGAGTAACATTATCTAAAACAGTAGGTTCAGAGGCATTGCTAGGATTTTGGTGCCTTTGTTGCTCGGAAGAGGATACGACTTGTGTGGGGGCGCCAGCCGCCTCTAGAGAGTCTAGATCTGGTCTAGGATAAGTAAATACAGGTGTAGTATACACTGTACTAGTATTAGGCTGTGTCATACTACCAGCTACACTCTGTACTAATGTGTCAGTGAAGGAAGGAGCGAGCGAGAACTGAGCTACACTAGGCTCAGACACTAGGCTCACTTCTGCTCTAGTTGCTCTTTCATCTTCATCAAATAGAGTCATACTTCCTAATTGTGACACTAGACTTTCTGAATCTGAATCATAATCAGACATCTCTGTATGAGCAGGAAACAATATATTTTTAATTAATGCTCTGACAGTTTCTGCGGTGTAATTCCTGTTATACGTCACACCGAGATACTTGGCTACTTGCCAACACATCTGAAGTTTTAATGTACTTAACTCAGACAAAGTCAGAGTATCAATTAACTGTTTCACTTTGGCATACATCACGAAAATAATTGTACTACGAGAGAGTGATTATGGGAAACTATAAT
Organism: Cherax quadricarinatus; assembly: GCF_038502225.1. Taxonomy (NCBI): domain Eukaryota; kingdom Metazoa; phylum Arthropoda; class Malacostraca; order Decapoda; family Parastacidae; genus Cherax; species Cherax quadricarinatus. The sequence goes on from NC_091310.1 coordinate 13,556,107, forward strand.
CCTAATAGGAATTTTAGTGTTGGTTGTCTTAGAGCTAGAGCTCATCAACAGTATTTCCATCTCCTTGGATCAAGAGACTCAGTCAAGTACATACATCCACCTGGTATGTTGTACAAGACTAAACTCAAAGTCTTCAGATTAGGAAAGTACTCAAAGTGTTTGACCATAGATTCACTAGTATGTCAAACTGGACAATTTCTCCAACACCTTGGATCAAGAGCCTCCCGGACAGGCCCCCATTTGTTACAAAAAACGCGATTAACAGTTACATTTCGTGAACAAGCCATTGATTTTGCTCACAATAGTCCCATAGGAGGACATTTGGGTGTCAAGAAGACACTCGGTAAACTGGCAAAACATTTTACTTGGCCTAAGATGAAGGAAACAGTAGCTGATCATGTGCGACGTTGCCACGTGTGTCAAGTGACAGGCAAGCCAGCGCACACACCTCCACCAGCACCTCTCATTCCTATCACCGTGCATGGTGAACCATTCTCACGTCTTATTATTGATTGTGTTGGTCCTTTGCCTAGAACCAAACTAGGAAACCAATACTTATTTACTATTATGGACGCTGCAGCACGCTATCCCGAAGCTATTCCCATGAGAAAAATTAATGCTCGTGCTATTGTGAGAGCGCTGATGAAATTTTTCTCCCAGGTTGGATTGCCACGAGAGATACAATCAGATCAGGGATCTAACTTCACTTCTAAGATCTTTCGAGAAGCATTATCCCACCTAGGAATAAAGTCTGTACTTTCAACCAGTTATCATCCACAGTCACAAGGTGCTCTAGAGAGATTTCATCAGACATTGAAGTCTATGATGAGAGCTTATTGTGAGCATTTTTCTAGAGACTGGGATGAAGGTATACCTTTTCTTCTGTTCGCTATGAGAGAAAGTGAACAAGAAAGTCTCGGATTTAGTCCGTTTGAATTAATATTCGGACACCAAGTTGTGGAGGATCTGCAGATGGTCCCTACTTAGTGTCGTTATATTATTTCCCAGTTCCTGATTCTGTGTCGCAGTCGCTTGATATTGCATTGCTATTGGGCTTAGCATTCTTTGTTGTTCAAGCAGACTGTTCGGGTTGCCAGTCGGTCAAGAAGTTAGTTTATTTGAGGACTTTGTCAGTCACTTGTTTAAGTCTTATTCGAGTCTTGAGACATAGCTAACTACTTAAGAGCACTTACACGCATACTCACACTTACTTGTACATATTTGTAATATCTTATTAAATGTTAATGTACCAGACGGTACTTAAGAATTATAAATGTGATATGTGCTTTCAGCACAATAATATTGAACTCGAGAGATTGATTTTATTTTGATTGCTGTAATTAATTTACTTTGATAATATACCTCTAGACAACTTATAGACTTAATAAATTTATTAAATTTTAATTTCTCTAGTTAGTAGCCTACCAGTTGTAATCCTAAAGCACTATGGAACCATACTAAATTTCAATGGATAATTGGACAAGGATACTGACTACTTGTTACGAAAACCCAGTAACAGGCTGGATGCTAGAAGGGCAGTCCTTTCTAGTATTCGCTGGAGATCTCTAAGCTTTTAGAATCGCGTTTTTTGTAACAAAGAGAAATATTAAAAACATTAGTCAGTGGTTCACAAAGTTCCACTTTACATACTTTAAGAATCCTTGAAAAAAGTTCATCATCGCCCGGGGATTTATTTTGATAACCAATTCGGTAGTGACTGTGATATTGCATAATTTATCATCATCAGGCCCACTATAAAAATTAATTGGAAATATAAACACATATACAGCATAATGTGATCCTTTATTGACAACGTTTCGCCCACGCAGTGGGCTTTTTCAAGTCACAAACAGATCTACCTGGGGTGTATGTATGTATGTATGTATAATGTTAGCCAAGACCAGTTTCCTGGCACGGGTCTTAATCTTGAGATGACCCGTCTTTGGCTCCTGAAGGAGAATTGATTCTTCATTGTTGCAGCATATGCTGCTCAAGCACTGTTCCGGACAGTTCAGCTAGTGTGCCTCACAAGCGACTGAGGTTACTCCATCTCAGGTACCTGGGGTGGAAGATACGCTAGTATTTATAGTCAGGTTCAGAATGTTGAGGTCAGGTGGAGAATGCTGCATCTGATGATGTACTGAGTGGGGTTATAGAGCCTAAATTCTTGGGTAGCTTGGAAGGGAGAGTGGATAAGTTTGTGAGCAGACCTTCTGCAGTGTTCTTCGATTCCTATGCTCTTATGTGGGATAGCGATGAAGAAGTTTCTTGGCAAGTGGTTCGGCTCTGTTATAGAAGCCATTATTCTGGTTGAAGTTGTCGGATATAGAGATAAGCGATGATTCCAGTATTCTTCGGTATTGAGTTTTGTCATCTGTGGCAATAAGTCTTGAGTTTCTGTAGTTTATTAAGTGGTTGTGTGAATTACAGTGTTGTACACCGTATGTTGTACACCGGTGTTGTACACGGATAACAATATCCTTCATCCCAGCCCAAGGAAAACACACTCTCTGCCTCCTACTCCTATCCTTCAAGCAGAATGCCCTATCCATGTACCTAATATGGCTATCCCCAACAACAACAATGTTTTTACTTTCCTTGGCGACGTCCGTCGTGATGTTCCCAGTAGTCGACTCACATTCGTTAGGTAGCACTACACCTTCACTTGTGGAATTCGTCAAGACGTTCTCGATGGTTTTCGTTGGGGTTTCTAGGGATGTCTCACTCACGTCAGCCAATGCTTTCTTGGTGCTCGTTGTGACATTCCCAGTAGAACACCCACATTCGTCAGGTAGCACCGAAAATGGGTAGGACAGTAGTCTTCTGGGTCCTCGTTGTTTCTGCCTCTCCAACAGTCTTCTTGATCCTCAGCTTGGTTCCATGTTGCCCGGCCACTGACCAAGCTCCCCTCTTAACCTGTGGACTCACAACAGGAGGATTACTTCGAATTCTCTTGTTCTCCTCCGTTAATCGCCGTATCTCCAGCTTAGCAACCTTAAGCTCTTCTTTCAGCTGCTGGTAAAGTTGCTCAAGAGAGGGCATCCTGGTTCAGATTACTTAAATGTTGGCTGTACAAAACGTGTCTTCTTTCCCATTTGACCTTGTTACCCAGGTGATTATAAACGATAGTTCTTTGGAGCATAAAATCTTAAAAAAAAAAAAACTTTTGTAGTCTATTTTTACATCTTGGTATAAAGCAGACGCCTTTTTTTCAATAAATTTTGCTGAAGAAGGCCTCATTATGAGACTAAACTGTGCAGTAATCACCATTACATGTTTCATTGTCTTTGAGGGTTGAGAGCGCGTTAGTAGCACTGATGGTTTCATTATACTTTTGAGTTTGAAGAATAGCAGCTTAATTTAGTTCACTTTACTTTTAAAAATAATTCAAATTATTGATTCAAAATATTTAATAACATATGTTCAGAAATTTAGTATAATCAGTGATATTATTGTCATGAAGAACCGTACAATTTTTAATACTTATGTAAATCAGATTAAGGATTGCCTTTATCAACTGTTCAAGATTATTTAACAAAAAAATGTAGTGGTGTCCTGCAATTTTCTAGTGAAATCCCTCTTGAATATAACACTGGTTGTGTATACTTATACCACACAGCATCCTTGACTGACGCTCTCTTATTAATTTAGTTGTTTAATGAAATTCTTCGCTGTCTCCCTTAATATCTCTCTGTTATTCTACTTTATGGCTTATACTTCATCCTCTGTGTACGCGCACTTGACCGGATTAATCAGTCTTCTCCCCTTGTTGAATTATTCTGCCAAAGGTAAACAGAATGATCCACTTGCTTCCCTCACACCACCACCACCACAAACACCCTAGCATACTCTCTCCTCACCCTCACTACTATAAACACCCTAGCACACTCTGCCCTTACCCTCACCGCCACAAACACCCTAGCATACTCTCCATTCACGCTCACCAGCCATACGTATACTCATCACCACCACAAATATACTAAGGTACTTACCCCTTACCATCACCAGCAATACAAAAAAAAAATACTTCCTTTTTCCCTCAATCTTACCACAAACACCCTACCACCTAATTCTCACCAACCATATAATTAAAGTCTCCACACCCACGTTACCTCTCCGCCCTCCGCAACCATTCCTTCATCATCACAACAACCTTACCTTCATCACTACCGCAAACACCATGCAAGCAATGCACCCATCACCACCTCACCATTACCAGCTGTTCACCCTTGAGCAATAGATACACTCTTCACCTCTTCCTCGCCAACCATTCATGCGCTACCATCACCCGACACCGCACTCTCACCAACTATACAAGCATGTCCACCACAAACACCCTACCACGTATACCCTTCACTCTGAGTTCTCTTCTCCCTTCCCTTAACCACAACCTTCCCTCCAAACCGTAAATACCTTGTCTGTACCACAAACACCCCGCTGCCTCCTTCCCTCCTAAATCACTTTCACCGTCACAATCACTCCAACACACTCTCCCCTCTCCCCTCTCCCCTCTCCCCTCTCCCTATCCACCCATCTTTTCCACAAACTCACTCATCCTCACAATCCCCATTTCACCTGACTCAGAGTATCTCCGCTCTACTAGGAACTCGCACATTCTGCAGATGCAGAATCATAGCAGCCACTGATGTTAGTATAAAAACAAAATACGTCGAAGAAACTTTTACTGGGACTACTTTTTCCCTTAGTGTAGAGTTTTATTAAGTCACAACTCGATAAAGTCCGAGTAATGTATAAAATCCTGCATATTGTGTCTTCATGCATAGCTGCTGTATACGATCACTCAGCAGTTTTCACTTCTTAACTCCACTGTCTCCAGTTCTCGCAGACTCCCAGACAGCAATATTTTAGAGGCGTTCCAGCAAACTATTTTCTGTCACCTCACGCAAAATATTTTAGCTACATATCTGGCTTTTCACCAAAAAGACATAACACCCTACATACTCCTCAATAAACGCAAAAGGAAAAGTGCTGGATGGCCATGAATTTCGAATATATAAAAATATGTTTACATATGTAAATGTGTTTGTGTGTATGTAAGAATGTATGCAAACACAAATTTGCATATTTGTGCATGTGCGAATACATATATGTATGATCGCGTATGTTTGTATTTAAATAAGTTATATTTTACTGTCATCCTTGTCCAGATGTTTAAGTGTATAAGTATTCGTGTTCAGATGTGTGCATATGCATGTTTATACGTGTATAAATGTTTCCATACTTGCTTATATAAGTGTGTGCACACAAGCATAGCTGTGATTATGTGTGCATGTTTGTATGATTGTATGTAAGTATTCAAAAGTATGCATACGTTTATGAATACATGTAGATATGTTGCATGTATGCATGTGTTTGTGTGCATAAGAATATATATTAATGCATCCAAGAAAGAAGTTCTTTTAAGCACATAACAATACTACCACTCGCCGGAAATTGAACCCCAGATATTTAGCCAGACTCGGGAAACAAAATCCCCGGCTGGTCACAGTATTATATGCATGCTAATAAATGTATTGAAGTTTGTAAGTATATATGTACACACACACACACACACACACACACACACACACACACGCACACACACATGTGTATATATATATATATATATATATATATATATATATACAAACACTGATCTCTGGCCGAAGGAGACTTGAACCTATGAACCTTGGAACAAGGTACGCAGTGCCTTACCATTCTCACTACACTGGACCAATACCTTGGCGTCCAGCTTGCGCTAGACGTTTGATCCAAGGCAGCCAGCATTCAGGGAGAAGGCTTACAGCTTTTCATCTCATCCCCTGCATGCATCAGCCTTACTAGAGATTTTAACAATGCAAGGAATTCGCAAGAGCAGTCGCCAAGGTATTCTCCAGTGTGGTGAGGACGGAATAGCACTGCGTACCTTGTTCCAAGGTTCGTATGTTCGAGTCTCCTTCAGCCAGAGATCAGTGTTTGTGTATATTTCGCCTGCTTTTGCGAATTCCTTGCATTGTTAAAATCTCTAGTAAGGCTGATGCATGCAGGGGATGAGATGAAAAGCTGTAAGCCTTCTCCCTGAAAGCTGGTTGCCTTGGATCAACGTCTAGCATTGTGCTACTCGCCAAGGTATTGTCCAGTGTGGTGAGAATGGTAAAGCACTGCGTACCTTGTTCCAAGGTTCGTTGGTTCGAGTCTCCTTCAGCCAGAGATCAGTGTTTGTGTATATTTCGCCTGCTCTTGCGAATTCCTTCTATATATATATATATATATATATATATATATATATATATATATATATCCCCGGGCACCAAGCTTGTTTTGAAAGTTATTTCATCGAATCTTGTCACATGCAGTGGACAGCGATAGAGATTTGAAATGCTTAACAATTCGCAAACTGGCGACATTATTTACAAAGATTGTCTCTACGTCCACAGCAGGATTCGAACCTGCTAACTCTGTATCAGAGTTCACAGTACTTTTCCACTTTACTATGTTCCAGCGCCTCATCGTGGCCATCCAAAGGGGAAGTGCTTGCTGCATACTTTGCTCACGTCGGAGGAGTTGGAGGAAATTCGTGAACTTTAATACATTGTACCATTGTATTCATGTTTGTGTTTTTCTGTAAATGTATTCTGTTTATTTAATAAATGTTCACATAGAATATTAAATATAGGGGGTGGTAGGAGAAGAAAATATTCAAACAGCTCCGGGGAGAACCTTGAGTTTTCCCTGAGGTACGTTCATTGTCTTCTCTGAGGATGAGGGTCTCCATTCCAGCTACAGAGGTGGTACTTCCCTATATATATATATATATATATATATATATATATATATATATATATATATATATATATATATATATATATATATATATACATATATAATTATTTATATATATATAATTATTTATATATATATATATATATATATATATATATATATATATATATATATATATATATATATATATATATATATATAATATAGAGGGTAAAGCAGCTGGAACTGATGGGATCATGACAGAAATGTTAAAAGCAAGGGGAGGATATAGTGTTGGAGTGGTTAGTATTTTTGTTTAATGTATGAAAGAGGGGAAGTTACCTAGGGATTGGTATGGTAGGGTTATTGTTGAAAGAATTAGAGGTAAGACAGAATGTAGGATTGCAGATGAGCAAGGAGGTTTCAGAGTGGGTAGGGGATGTGTAGGTCAAGTGTTTACATTGAAGCATATATGTGAACAGTATTTAGATGAAGGTAGAGAAGTTTTCATTGCATTTATGGATTTAGAAAAGGCATGTGATGGAGTGGATAGGGGAGCAATGTGGCTGATGTTGCAAGTATATGAAACAGGTAGTAAGTTACTAAATGCGGTATAGAGTTTTTATGAGGATAGTGAGGCTCAGGTTAGGGTGTGTAGAAGAGAGGGAGACTACTTCCCGGTAAAAGTAGGTCTTAGACAGGGATGTGTAATGTCACCATGGTTGTTTAATATATTTATAGATGTGGTTGTAAAAGAAGTAAATGCTAGGGTGTTCGGGAGAGGGGTGGGACTAAATTATGGGAATCAAATACAAAATGGGAATTGATACAGTTACTTTTTGATGATGATACTGTGCAAAAGGTTAGTGGACGAGTTTGGGAATGTGTGTAAAGGTAGAAAGTTGAAAGTGAACATAGAAAAGAGTAGACGAATGGTTCAAAAAACCGACATGTTTTTAAATTAGACACATGTGAAACTCTTGGGTATCTTTATTGACGAAACGTTTCGCCACACAGTCGCTTCATCAGTCCATACAAAGGATAAACTTGAAGAACAGGAGGAGAATGAGGTAATCAGTCCCTCAGCCTTGAGTCGATGTGGTCACTCCATCAATCTTGAAAAGAATACGGCATAGGAACGAACGAACGAACGAACGAAAGTTCAGGTAAGATCCCAAATGGGATGAGCGGGGAAGACGGGACAGACGAAGAATAGTGCAGGAGAGGAGTGTTCTTAGTCGTAGAAATGGAGCCAGGGCTTAACCCAGCAGCGAAGGCGATCGTGGGACAGATATTGAGAAGAGAAATTCAGGCTCTTCTGTTGGGACTCCGGTGGGGTGAGCGGGGAGTGTAGAACTGGGCCATGTCTTAACCCAAAAGCTAAGGCGAATGTGGGTCAGAGAATGGTACCTGTCATAGAAGGTACCTGTCAGCGAATCCAAGATTATTTGTGAATAGGGTTAGGAGCATGATCATGCAAGGAATAGAAAAGGTTGTGTTGGTTTGTGGGTCTGTGAATGTCTTCGTCAAGGAGAGAGGTCCAGTAGTCATGTCGTGTCTCAAGTTTGTCTGTCTGTCTGTCACTGAGCGTCTTCCAGTACAGATTCAGCGCAGGGATGTCTAATTGGGCATGGAGAGACTCGCTTGTGGCGAAGACCTCCCATCTGACATCAAGCACCCAGCGCAACGCCTTGTTCTGGACACGCTGCAGTTTAAGTAAGTTTGTTTTTGCTGCAAGAGAAAGGGCTAGAGGAGAGTAAGTTATCAGAGGACGTATTAGGGATTTGTAGAGGTGTAGTTTGGAGCATTGAGAGGCATGTTTCAGCTTGTAGAGGCCCGCAAGTGCTTCACTAGCTATTGCATGCCTTGAGTGAATGAGTCCATGTAAACGAAGAAGGTAGTGAAGATTAACGCCAAGGACAGTGACAGATTGTGTGATGGGGATGTAAGTGCGGGTGTCAGCTGTTCTGAGTTCGACAGGTAATGGAGGATCACGTTTCCTGTAGTTAAAAATACGTAATGCTGGATTTAGCTGCATTGGTTTTGATCTTCCATTTTTGTTCCCAGATGGCTATCCTGTCGACCTCATTTTGTGTTTTGTGTGTGAGTGTATCTATATTGGCATGAGTGATAAGTTGTGTAATGTCGTCTGCATAGTCTAGTCTGTTGACGATATTTACAGACCCGAAAACTCTTCTTCTTCTTATGACCAAAGCTTTGGTAAGATGGGTAAGGAAGAAGGATGGGTAAGGATGGAAATATTGGAAAAGGGTGGGAGGGGGGGAGAGGTAGGATATAAAAGGCAAGTGGCCCAACCACTTTGGTGTAATTTAAAAAGTGTATGTGAAATGATAAGATATTCTTTAAGGGGTATAATACTAACCCATCAGAGTCACATAGATATAATAGGTATATAAGTACATGACTCTGAATTGGTAGTAATTATACAAGTTGCAATTGCTTTTTTTTTTTTTGGCGATTGCACAACGGATATTTATGCGACAATGAAGGCAATAATGTTCTGGCCAGTTTATAGAATTACGTGACAATGGCTTCTTACAGGTGGTGTCCAGCCATAGTAAATAGCATAATTTTTACATTAGATTGTTATATAAGATGTCTCCCTAATTGGGGGCGATGATGTTCTCAGTATACATAGAAGAGTTGTTTCTTTTTTAGGGTGTCGAGGCGTACATTTATGGCAGTAATATCTTGTTGTATGTGTAAATCTGCCATTTTAACTCTGTCTCTCCTCCTGGTATCGGTAATGAAGCGAAGAGCTCTATTCTGGACCCTTTGTAACCGTAGCATGTTGGTCTTTGTTGTTAATGACATTGGGACACAAGGGTATTCGAGTATTGGTCTTATTATCATTTTATACAGATGTTTTTTGACATGTTGAGGGGCTTGATTGAATCGAAAGAGACTGCTAAGACCGGCTTTGGCTATGTTGATCTTTTTAGTTACATGAGATGTTGAGTGGAGCAGCCTGTCTATTTCATATCCCAAAATCTTGTTAGGGTTTCTATTGGCTACAGGTGTACCTCTGATGGAGATACCCCATTTATCTTCAATTGTTGATGCAAAACATCCTATCGTGCTAACAAGGACCTTGTCAGGATTAGTCGTAATTCTCCATTTCTTTTCCCAATTAGATGTTCGACGAAGTTCAATATTAATTTTTTCTATGACTCTCTCATACTTGTATTTTCCTGTTACCGGAGTTGATGAGACGACATGAATAACATCATCTGCAAACTGTGTCACAATTGTATCATTAAACTCTGGTTGAGGAAGGTCATTCACATAAATGTTGAACAGAAGTAGACTTAGACAAGAACCTTGTGGGACACCAGCTGTCGGTATAAAAGGCTCTGCCGACCTGCCATGAAAGGTGGGAATGATTTTTCTTTGAGTTAAGAAATTATATATTACTCTGAGAAAAGTCCAGTTATGGTCTGGTAGGTCAATGAGTTTGTATATAAGACCATCATGCCATAAGCTATCAAAAGCTTTATGAACATCTCTGGTGGCAATTAGGGCAAGATTGCCCTGATGTTTTAGACTTGCTACAGTATCGAAAATAACATTTATTGCATGATTGGTACCTCTATGTGTTCTAAAGCCAAATTGTTTTTCAGTAAAAAAAGTGATTAAACTCCATATAGTAGTTCAATCTGTTGGAAATGACCTTCTCAAGAACTTTTCCAGTGACTTCAAGTAAAGATATAGGTCTATAGTTCCCAGGTTGGTGGATGTCTTTATTGGGCTTAGCAAGAAAGATCATCCTAGCAGTCTTAAAAACAGCTGGAAAATGTCCTGAGGCCAAGATGGCATTAAAGATATTTGCCAAAGACTGTTTACAATTTCTGGGTAGGAACTTTATTTGCTTTACTGTTATTCCAGAGAGACCAGGGGCTCTATTTCGCATTCTTCCAATAACCTGACTCATCTCTGGTAATGTAATAGGTCTAGTAAGCGGGTGGGTATCTTCAAGAGTTGAAGTATCGATGGAAGGTAGTGGTTGTAGATCATCCAAGTTCTCATCTCTCCATTCATTTACCAACTGATAATGATTATTGTTAAATTGACGACTGTTATTGTGGGAGAGAATTTTCTCCCATACATCACCCATCAAATTAGCCTGGTCCTGTGGATCGTCGAGTTTAATTTCAACATCTTCATAATCCTCATCAGTGAAGGTATGAACTAGGTAGTTGGGAGCCTTGTGCTTTGCCCCTAAAAGTTGTCGGATCTTACTCCAAAATTTTGCTGGTTCACGTTTATACTGATTAGCTTGAAGAACTAGGAATTTCCATAAGTCCCTTTTGTGATGACTAATCATGTTAATTAATTCTTGCCTTAATCGGTGCAGTGTAGCTACTGGTGGTTGTCGCGTTTGAAGATGCCTTCGAAATTCTGCTTGATAATTTCTTAAATTGTCTCTAATTTCCCTAGTAGGTTTATATTGTTGGTATATCTTTGTGGAAGCTATTTGACAAGTTGCATTAGTAGCTTCAATTATTCGATTATGCAGGGACTGGATTGCATCATCAATTGCAGTGGAAGGTAGATTTTCCAATGACACAATTTCATCCTCACCCAGAAATGCCCTGAAGGGGTCAAATCCTAGGGTGTTAAGATTGGGTTTAGGAGGTACAGGTATTCTAAATGGAGAAGTTTGTAGTTGTATTATAACAGGGATATGGTCAAATCCTACGTTTCCACCAGGAGATATACGACAGTGAAAGATGTCACAGTCTCTGTTTGTCAGTACTATATCTGGTGTCCCTGGATGAGGTCCAATGTACGATTTAAAGAATGGGCCTTGAAATGACAAGTTTCTAGCTGTCATGATATTAAATAGTTGTTTTCCTTTTAAGTCACCCAGTGGAATACCAGCTCCACAGTTGAAGAGGGCAGGGTGATGAGCATTAAAATCTCTTGCTAGAATTGTTGGAATATTTCTGCTTATTATCCTATGTAGAGGAATTGACTCTATATAATGTTGTCTCGGGGGAAAATATCCAGTTCCTATCACTAATTGTCCATGAGACGTTGTCATTTCTATTGCAAGAATGTTATCTTCATCAACATGAATATTTTTAAAAGTATAGCCTAATTTAACTAAGATGGCTACACCACTAAAGGGTCCTCGTGATTTCTCCACAGTAGAGTAACCACGTAATTTAATATGTTGATCAGCTCTTGCAGCTGTCTCGTTCAAGAGTATAACATCGGGATTGTAATTATGTAGTTCAACCTCAAGGAGGTAAAGGTTATTAAAGAAATGTTGAACATTAAGTTGGAAAATTGTAATCCCCATTATTTCTTGCACTTCGCTCGTGTACTGCGGTCTGAACGCCTGCAAGTAATGTCACGTGTTGTATCCACACTATCCCTGCTGGACTCGTCAAGGGGAGGAGGGAACTTCTGCGTAGTTGCTTGTGTATTAAAAATGCCATCATCTTCACTAGAGGTGGTAATATTAACAGACTCATTAGAATCGTTAGAGTCATCATCAGAAAACTGAGGTATGATATTCCCAGTTACAGGAAGCAGAGGCTCGTGAGAATTAATGGGAGACTGTGGAGGCTCCAAGAGAAAATTAGGTAGGCAAGGTGAGTTACCCTGGGAAAGTTCCTGTTCGACAGGATCAGCTTCAATAGCGGGAGAGTAGGCACCAATTTCTGGGGCATTGTTATGTTCAGGTGTTGACTTATCAGGTTGAGGGGAGTTGACAACCTGGGTATGCAAGGTGGGCGATCCCTGGGCCAGGGATGACTTAGGCTTATTTTTAGATGTAGAGTAGGGTACATACTTCTTGTTATGAGAAGGCTGGGTCATAATAGCCTTCACATTTTCTGGGATAGTGATGGGAGTGATCCCATTAGCCATTAACAGATCATTTAAAACCTGAGAGCAGAGTTGAATGTCACCACCTGCTATGTCTTTGGCCATCATATACATTAGTTGTGCTCTCGTCATATCCCCGGCTGTGGATACCTGAGACATAGGAGATGAAACTGAACCTTGTTGTTGCGTTTGTGTATGTTGTAGGTGAGGGTTAGATTGGGGCGCTCCAAGAGGGGCAGAATTCCAAACATTGGAACCATTGGTAGAGACCTGAGGAGTCCCACTTGATCCAGGCAGAGCTGGGAAGGAAGTTTGGGACATCGTTGGCGGTGCCTGGGGAGTGGTCTTCTTAGAAGTGGACAGTTTCTTGGCTTCAATAATTTTCTGCATTTCCTTTTTCCTTTCAGGACAAATAGCAGAAACAGCATGATGTTTTCCGTTGTAGAGGACACATTTGGGTGTATTTTTATTATTACAATCTCGATATGAATGTTGGCCAGAGCAAATGCTACAAATCTGCCCTTGAGTACTGCATTTGTAGGTGTTATGACCAAAGGCATAACATTTAAAACATTGTGTCACACTGACAAAGAGATTTGGTCAGGTGTACATCTGGTGCCAAAACATTTGAAGCCATTTTGACACACTAGTTTGGCCTCATCAGGTGTCTCAAGTATTAACTTTAAGGTTACCTTGTTGTTGTTAGGTTTTGAGAATTTATGTGCTTCGACAGCCCTAAATTCAGAATTCTCTGTATTAAAGTCCTCAACAATTTCATTCACTGTGCTATGTTTCATGAAACTGTTGATTCTTGCAATAAACACAGTCCTCTGAGCTTGATAGCTCTCAGGTGCAACTGGGGTAACACCAGAAGTCTTCAGTTTTTCAAGAACATCATGCTTCAGCAGTTGCAGTAACTCTTCTTCCGAAGAGAGGAGAAGTACTGCTCCAGCGTGGGTTTGAAAAACATCCACTGGAGCAACAGTTGAGTTCGAGCAAATACATGCTAGAATTTCTTTCATCGACATTTGATTTCCATCAATACGTAATCTTACTCGAATCCTCGCCATGATGTCTAGGAAGGAGCATCTGGCAGAGGAGTTTCTTAACAAAAAAGGAACTTTCCTTAATGTTATACTAGCATCCTATTTCAGCTGACTTATGAAGGTCAGCCCCTAAGATAGCCTACCCTCGAGTGGTGAGGGGAAAGGGCCCAAGGCAAAGATCGGCCGGATTTTAAAAAACCACACGGGCTACCGGATGGTCAAAATGCCTTGTGTTAACTCGCCAAAGCGAAGTTGCCGAAAAAGAAGAAGATTGGAAAGTCAGAAGGATAGCAATGTATGTAGTGTGTTAGTGTGTGGGCCAGTGTTTGGGTAAGAGGAGGATGGGGAAGGATGGGGGGATGGGGATGAGAGGGATGAACAAGCAAGCAAGTCACCGCCTTACCCTCTTGATGAGATGGGGCTCGAAGTGACTGCAAGCAAGTTTCCTCTCAGTTCTGGTGAAGAACTACTCAGGATAACCCAAGAAAAATCTCGAGCAACAGTGTTCAGAGTTGGTCAGCTGAAGAGCAGGAACGACGACGTCTTCTCTCCACGGTGGCTGGGCTGCTTCTTGTTTGTCTGTCATTTGTCTTCTTTGTCCCGAAAACTCTACCATTCTCAAAATACGCTGTTCTACTCCTGCTGACGCCTCTACACTCTTCAGTCAAGGAATCTTTGCCAATACCATCCGCATTCCTCCAAACACTCTCTTCACTCTGAACTTCCACCCAATCACACAATGTCTCAAATGCTACAAATTCGGCCACGACAAAAATACATGCACATCTACACAAGTCTGCTCCAGATGTTCAGCAACCGGCCACTTCTGGAATACTTGCAACCTCCCCCTTAAATGTTCTAACTGCGGCGGGTCACACACTGCAGTTGCAAATTCCTGCCCTTCTAGAAAGCACATTTTCTCCTCCCTCAGAGCAAGCCAACCTCCCTCCCTCCCCAACCCCTTCCCTGCACCTCCCTCCCCTACCCCCAATGCCTGGGCCTCCCCAAGCACTTGGTCTACCTCTTCTACTCTACACACATCAAACACCAACACACAGACTACAAGCACTTCTACACCTACACCCACACTAGACTACAAAACTGTCAATTTGCCACTGCTACCCACTCTGCGATGGTAATCTCTCAAGCTTACCAATCAGACTACTCACATGTCCTTAACCTAATCTTGTCTGCAAACAATATTCCCTCCTTAATTATCCCTCCTTCCTGCTTCTCTTCTAAGCCTCCTACAACCTCTCCCTCCTTCCTCTCTCCCCCCCACTACCAGCTCTCCTCCTCCCCTACCCCTCTTCACTACTTCTACACCTCCCACCAACACCCCTACTGCTGCTGCTACGACCACCCCTCCCCCCACTTCCTTACTCACTTCCTCTTCCCCTTCCAAAGCTTCCACTTCCTCATCCCTTACCTTAGCTTCCACTTCCTCATCCCTTACCATAGCTTCCTCTTCCTCATCCCCTACCAAAGCTTCCACTTCCTCTGCATCCACCTTCGCCCACTCCTTCACCACAACCAAAACTTTATCCAGGTCCAACTCCACCTCCTCCAGACAAAATCCACTCAAACCTAAACCTGCCCCAACTTCTGACAGACAGACCAAAGAACATAAAAACAGATCCATCTCTTCCTCCCCCACCAGGAAACGGGTCCGTAGCACCTACAAACACACATCCACTGATGGCACCACTAACACGGGCTTTAATCCAAACTCCTCCCCCGAACTTAACTTTGCTATGATGAAACCATTAAATCATGATTAAAGTGATTCAGCTCAACGTACGTTCTTACTTTACAATTAGACACCTACTGGCCGAGCTCCTTGAAGCAGAGAGGCCAGATACTGTTTTGCTAAACAGTACATGCCACAAAGCCCTTCAACGTTAAATACAAATTTTGCATCAACAATGCAAAGGTGATGCATTGTTGATGCAAAATTTGTATTTAATGATAAGTTTTACACACAGAAGTTTGGTATGGCAATGGGAAATCCTCTTTCACCTGTTCTTAGTAACCTATACATGGAACTTTTTGAAACAAGGTTGCTTAACACAATCCTCCCTAATAGAGCTAAATGGTTCAGATATGTTGATGATATTTTGTGTCTTATGCCCAAAAATGTAGATACACACCATTTCCTTGGAAAATTAAATAGCTTAGCCCATTCTATAAACATTACTGTTGAGTTTGAAGAAAATAACTCATTGCCTTTTCTAGATGTTTTAATTATTAAGGGTAATAATGAATTCAAATTTAAAATTTACAGAAAACCTACAAATAACTGTTCCTATGTCCACTATTATTCCTCGCATCAAGATAGAGTCAAACTGTCTGTTTTCTCATCAATGTTTTTGAGAGCATTACGAATTTGTAGTCCTGAGTTCATAGATGAGGAAATATCCAAAATTTATGAAATCGGTAATGATTTAAAATACCCAAGAAATATAATTGATAAATCTTTTAAAGTTGCTAGAAATACTTTTTACAATCCAAAAAGGGACAACCAGCCTTATTCAACTAAAAAAAAGTTGGTTCTCCCTTACCATGAAAACTTGGTTGATATGCTTTCTCTTCTTAAGACTTTTAATATTAAAGTTGTATTCAAAAATCTTGATACAGTAAAAAAAACTTTTGATAAAGAATTCCCCCCAAAATGCTGATGGATGTATCTATAAGATTCCTTGTAAAATTTGCGATAAAGTTTATTACGGTCAAACTGGTAAAAATCTTGAACTAAGATTAAAACAACATAAATATAGCATTAGAACTGGACAAGATTCCAATGCTCTATTTATTCATGTAAGAGATTTTAACCATCCAATTGATTTTCAAAAAGTTGAGAAAGTAGTATCAAGCAAGTCCATGGTCGACAGGAATATAATTGAATCTTGTTTCATAAAAAGCAGTTTTGACAATAATATGAATGTTTCCTTTGGTTTATATAAATTAGATCCCTTTATAATTAATAGAATTTGGGAAGAATTTAATAATACACTGGACAAATAATAATTTTTTAATTTTCTTGGGTAGAATAGTTTGTGGGTGAGTTGTGCAAAGGACCTATCCAGTTGGGTCGGCGAGCGTCAGGTGTTTAACCGTTGTGAGATCTGATAGTGAGGTGTTGGCCAGACCCCTTATATAGCTTCCTTGGATGCTTTACTTTCACTTTACTTTACAGGCCTCCCACAGTTTTGCTGCCTCCTAGATGGGACGTAAAGAGGGCCAACTGGAAGGTGTTCCAGGATTATCTTCATGACTGGTGGTCCACATACTCTCTATCTGAAGACTGTGATACGGCTGAACAGGAGCTGATCACTGTTCTCATCCAGGCAGCAGAGCGCGCAATTCCAAAGAAGTCTGCAGGACGCACTCACAAAAGAGACTGGTGGTTCTACAACGACGAGGTGCGGGAGCAGAACCACCGCATCAACTCTTTTAGGAAGCTATACAGGCGTAACCCTACGGCAGAGAACAGGAATACTCTGAGAGCCATTGTGCAGCATGCCCGCAGAATCTCTCTCAGAGTAAAAACTGAGAAATGGCTGGAGTGGTGCTCAACATTCGGGCATCACACCACCTTATCTGAGATATGGGGCAAGCTCAACATAGCAACTGGCAAGAGCAAGCCGAGGCCACCAGCACACCCGAACCCATCCCAGGAAGCAGAGAAACTAGTGGAGCTTTTCACTTCCAGGGGAGCCTCCACTCAGCTCCCACAGGACATCCGGAATATACAGACGGATCTTCTGCCACAGCGCCAGCTAACGATACAAGCTGCATGTGAGTCGGAAGATGTGACTGATGTAGACCTCACGGACTTGGAGCTCCGACGTGCCATTAAGAACACAGGTGACACTGCCCCGGGCATCGATGGTGTGACGTACTCCATGATTGCACGGGCTGGGCAGAGTGGATGGGAGGCCATACTAGACGTCATTAACAAGTCGTGGAGGGACAGGACACTCCCAGCAGCTTGGAAGAAAGCTACAATCGTACCAATTCCAAAGCCCAAGGACCCAGGCAGTATGAGACCCATATCGCTGACCAGCTGCTTAGCCAAGACTGCTGAGAGGATGGTGTTAAACCGCCTCCTATGGAAACTTGGACCCTCTCATCATCACATATTTGGCTTCACCAAAGGAGTGGGTACAGCAGAGTGCATAACCACTCTACTAAGCCAGATTGCTGACAGTAACAAAAAACCTAGTATTGTCGTCTACCTCGACCTTGAAAAGGCATTTGAGCTAGCCAGCCCCACAGCAATTCTGGCAATACTAGCTCGGAAGGGAATCAAAGGACGCCTCCTGGCCTGGATAGAGTCCTACCTTAGGGGCAGGCAGGCCTGTGTCAGCTTTCAGGGACAATACTCTTCCTTTAAATCCCTGGAAAACGGTACACCACAAGGAGGTGTGCTCAGTCCTACCCTGTTTAACATCCTTATGCAGGAACTTGTGAGCCTTCCCTTTCATAGTGGTACACAGCTCCTCAGTTATGCTGATGATCTTGCACTCGTAGTGAATGGGAAAGGCAATTTAGAACGACAGGCTCAGAGAGCTTTGGACCTAATTACGCAGTCTTGCAAGGAACTAGGCCTCAAGATCTCGGCCGAGAAATCTCTTGCAATGATGTTCAAGGGACCAGATCCTGTGAATAGATTACGTATTCAGGATATAGAACTTGAGTGGACAGGCTCCTACCTGTACTTGGGAATCTACATTGATAAAAAGCTGACCTTTCAGAAACAGGCCGAGTATGTCAGGTCACGTGCTCTACTCAGACTCAACGCCATGAGAGCCATGGCGAGTCACCGTGCAGGGGCAAGCAAAGATGTACTTCGCTTGTACTATATACAAGCTATACGCTCGCTCATTGACTACGGTGCACCGGCTTTAGCTCATCTCTTCCCGCAGAGCAGGCAAAGAGTGGAGGTCGTACAAAATCAGGCGATAAGAACTATGCTTGGGGCCCCCATCTGGACCAACACAGTATGTCTCAGATCTGAGGCCCGGCTTCCTTCCTTGGCTGACAGAGTAAGATACATAAACGCCTGCAAAGTGGCCACGATTCTGCACAGGCAGCAAGGTACCCCACTAAGGAGACGGATATTGACAACCATGTCACAAGATCCCACACTCTTCACGGACTACTCCTGGATTCGTTCGTTTTGTGCTGCTGGGCGGAAGCTGCTGCCTATACAACTACTCCTTGAGAAGAGTTGTGACCTTCCTGTTGCTGGGTACCATCCACCACCTCCCTGGCGCCCATATCCAGCCGATGTTTGCATCATGCAGCTACCCATCTCTAAGCGTCTCTGCAGTCAAGACACTCTCAGCAATCATGCTGAGACAAGCATGGCACTGGCAGAGGGAGGCACATGTGCAGTGTATTTCACAGATGGTTCTGTCGACCCTGACAGGAAGAGAGCAGCAGCTGGACTGTACCACAATGGTCACACACAAGGCTGGCGACTCCCTGACCACTGCACGATCCTTCAAGCTGAGTTGGTGGCGATTCAGCAGGCATTGTCACATACCCTACGACATCGACTCCGACCTGTCATACATGTTGATTCCACCTCTGCAATCAATGCCCTCTCCCATCCTCAACCACAGGACAATGTTCACCTCATCACATCGATCCTGAGCATAATGACAGCCTTAGAAGTTCAGGGTAACAGATCGACATTGAACTGGATCCCCAGCCATGCTGGCATCCGGGGAAATGAGGCGGCAGATGATGCAGCCAAGGCAGCAACAGACTATCCACATGTTGGGATTACTGTCCCAATCAGCCTACGACAGACCAAACTGGTGGCTGCCAGAACCATGAAACTTATGGGGGAGGTCTTAGGTGATACCCCATCTCAACAGTGGTACCGAGCAGCGACTCAGGGAGAGCCCCCTCCATATGATAGAAGCTGGTCCAGAGCGCAGTGTACCGCCATCCATCGGCTTCGTTTGGGCTTTCCCACAGCCAAGATGATGGTAGACAAGGCTGAGGAGGAGATGTGCCAGAACTGTCAGCACGTTGTCCAGCGGCCCCTAACACACTATCTTCTAGAGTGCGAAGTTACTGAGACGCTCCGCAGGCAACTAGGAGTGATATTCCCTCCCGAAGAGGACCCAGAGATGACTGCGGCCACACTAGTGTACCATGGAGTCAACGAACAAGACAAGCTGTTACCTGTGATAACGACATATCCTCCTCCTCGCTAGTGTCCATAGTTAGGAGTACATACGGTGTTGTCGCTTATGAGATGCACCAGTTGAACTGACCAGAAGAGTGCTTGAACAGCATATGTCGCATCATTGTAGAAACCTTTCTCCCTCGAGAGCCAGAGACGGGTCATCGCAAGATTGAGACCCGTGCCAGGACTACGGTCTTGGCGAACATTATACATACATACTTTACGTTCATAGTTCCTTGATAATGTGAGTAGTCACGAATGCTCTTGGAATTTCACTATTGTTTCACAGAGGTTGTTTTGCATATATATATATATATATATATATATATATATATATATATATATATATATATATATATATATATATATTTTTTTTTTTTTTTTTCAACAAGTCGGCCGTCTCCCACCGAGGCAGGGTGACCCAAAAAAGAAAGAAAATCCCCAAAAAGAAAATACTTTCATCATCATTCAACACTTTCACCACACTCACACATTATCACTGCTTTTGCAGAGGTGCTCAAAATACAACAGTTTAGAAGCATATACGTATAAAGATACACAACATATCCCTCCAAACTGCCAATATCCCAAACCCCTCCTTTAAAGTGCAGGCATTGTACTTCCCATTTCCAGGACTCAAGTCCGACTATATGAAAATAAACGGTTTCCCTGAATCCCTTCACTAAATATTACCCTGCTCACACTCCAACAGATCGTCAGGTCCAAAGTATCATTCGTCTCCATTCACTCCTATCTGATACGCTCATGCACGCTTGCTGGAAGTCCAAGCCCCTCGCCTACAAAACCTCCTTTACCCCCTCTTTCCAACCCTTTCGAGGACGACCCCTACCCCTCCTTCCTTCCCCTATAGATTTATATGCTTTCCATGTCATTCTACTTTGATCCATTCTCTCTAAATGACCAAACCACCTCAACAACCCCTCTTCTGCCCTCTGACTAATGCTTTTATTAACTCCACACCTTCTCCTAATTTCCACACTCCGAATTTTCTGCATAATATTTACACCACACATTGCCCTTAGACAGGACATCTCCACTGCCTCCAACCTTCTCCTCGCTGCTGCATTTACCACCCAAGCTTCACATCCATATAAGAGTGTTGGTACTACTATACTTTCATACATCCCCTTCTTTGCCTCCATAGATAACGTTTTTTGACTCCACATATACCTCAACGCACCACTCACCTTTTTTCCCTCATCAATTCTATGATTAACCTCATCCTTCATAAATCCATCCGCCGACACGTCAACTCCCAAGTATCTGAAAACATTCACTTCTTCCATACTCCTCCTCCCCAATTTGATATCCAATTTTTCTTTATCTAAATCATTTGATACTCTCATCACCTTACTCTTTTCTATGTTCACTTTCAACTTTCTACCTTTACACACATTCCCAAACTCATCCACTAACCTTTGCAATTTTTCTTTAGAATCTCCCATAAGCACAGTATCATCAGCAAAAAGTATCTGTGTCAATTCCCATTTTGAATTTGATTCCCCATAATTTAATCCCACCCCTCTCCCGAACACCCTAGCATTTACTTCTTTTACAACCCCATCTATAAATATATTAAACAACCATGGTGACATTACACATCCCTGTCTAAGACCTACTTTTACCGGGAAGTATTCTCCCTCTCTTCTACACACCCTAACCTGAGCCTCACTATCCTCATAAAAACTCTTTACAGCATTTAATAACTTACCACCTATTCCATATACTTGCAACATCTGCCACATTGCTCCTCTATCCACTCTATCATATGCCTTTTCTAAATCCATAAATGCAATAAAAACTTCCCTACCTTTATCTAAATACTGTTCACATATATGCTTCAATGTAAACACTTGATCTACACATCCACTACCCACTCTGAAGCCTCCTTGCTCATCCGCAATCCTACATTCTGTCTTACCTCTAATTCTTTCAATTATAACTCTACCGTATATTTTTCCTGGTATACTCAGTAAACTTATTTCTCTATAATTTTTACAATCTCTTTTGTCCCCTTTCTCTTTATATATAGGGACTATACATGCTCTCCGCCAATCCCTAGGTACCTTCCCCTCTTTCATACATTTATTCAACAAAAGTACCAACCACTCCAACACTATATCCCCCCCCTGCTTTTAACATTTCTGTCATGATCCCATCAGTTCCAGCTGCTTTACCCCCTTTCATTCTACGTAATGCCTCACGTTTCATTCTACGTAATGCCTCACGTACCTCCACCACACTTACATTCTGCTCTTCTTCACTCCTAAAAGATGGTATACCTCCCTGGCCAGTGCATGAAATTACCGCCTCCCTTTCTTCCTCAACATTTAAAAGTTCCTCAAAATATTCTCGCCATCTACCTAATACCTCCCTCTCCCCATCTACTAACTCCCCTACTCAGTTTTTAACTGACAAATCCATACTTTCCCTAGGCTTTCTTAACTTGTTTAACTCACTCCAAATTTTTTTCTTATTTTCATTAAAATTTCTTGACAGCGCCTGTCCCACTCTTTCATCTGCTCTCCTTTTGTACTCTCTCACCACTCTCTTCACCTTCCTTTTACTCTCCATATACTCTGCTCTTCTTATAACACTTCTGCTTTGTAAAAACCTCACGTAAGCTACCTTTTTCTCTTTTATCACACCCTTTACTTCATCATTCCACCAATCACTCCTCTTTCCTCCTGCCCCCACCCTCCTATAACCACAAACTTCTGCCCCACATTCTAATACTGCATTTTTAAAACTATTCCAACTCTCTTCAACCCCCCCCCCACTACTCATCTTTGCACTAGCCCACCTTTCTGCCAATAGTCGCTTATATCTCGCCCGAACTTCCTCCTCCCTTAGTTTATACACTTTCACCTCCCTCTTACTTGTTGTTGCCACCTTCCTCTTTTCCCATCTACCTCTTACTCTAACTGTAGCTACAACTAAATAATGATCCGATATATCAGTTGCCCCTCTATAAACATGTACATCCTGGAGCCTACCCATCAACCTTTTATCCACCAATACATAATCTAACAAACTACTTTCATTACATGCCACATCATACCTTGTATATTTATTTATCCTCTTTTTCATAAAATATATATTATTTATTGCCAAATTTCTTCCTACACATAGCTCAATTAAAGGCTCCCCATTTACATTTACCCCTGGCACCCCAAATTTACCTACTACTCCCTCCATAACATTTTTACCCACTTTAGCATTGAAATCCCCAACCACCATTACTCTCACACTTGATTCAAAACTCCCCACACATTCACTCAACATTTCCCAGAATCTCTCTCTCTCCTCTACACTTCTCTCTTCTCCAGGTGCATACACGCTTATTATAACCCACTTTTCACATCCAATCTTTATTTTACTCCACATAATCCTTGAATTTATACATTTGTAGTCCCTCTTTTCCTGCCATAGCTTATCCTTTAACATTATTGCTACTCCTCCTTTAGCTCTAACTCTATTTGAAACCCCTGACCTAATCCCATTTATTCCTCTCCATTTAAACTCTCCCACCCCCTTCAGCTTTGTTTCACTTAAAGCCAGGACATCCAGTTTCTTCTCATTCCTAACATCCACAATCATCTCTTTCTTATCATTTGCACAACATCCACGCACATTCAGACTTCCCACTTTGACAATTTATTTCTTCTTATTCTTTTTAGTAATCTTTACAGGAAAAGGGGTTACTAGCCCATTGTTCCCGGCATTTTAGTTGACTTTTACAACACGCATGGCTTACGGAGGAAAGATTCTTATTCCACTTCCCCATGGATATAAAAGGAAAAGTAATAAGACCAAGAACTATTAAGATAAAATCAAAGAAAACTCAGATGAGTGTGTATAAATAAACGTGTACATGTATGTGTAGTGTGACCTAAGTGTAAGTAGAAGTAGCAAGACATGCCTTTAATCTTGCATATTTATGAGACAGACAAAAGACACCAGCAATCCTACCATCATGTAAAACAATTACAGGCTTTCGTTTTACTCACTTGGCAGGACGGTAGTACCTCCCTGGGTGGTTCCTGTCTACCAACCTACTACCTACATATAGATATATATATATATATATATATATATATATATATATATATATATATATATATATATATATATATATATATATATATATACATATATGTGTTTGTGTGTGTGTGTGTGTGTGTGTGTGTGTGTCGTGCCGAATATGTAAAACTGATCAATTAGCAAGAACTCGTTTAAAATTAAGTCCTTTCTGAAATTTACTCTTATACGTTTAAAGATATATTTTTTTCTTTAATGTTAATGTGAAAATTTATAATTTTGCACAAAAAGGAGCTTAGAAAACTTACTTAACCTTATTATAACAAGAACAATTTATTTTAGCCTAACCCAACTAAATGTATTTTAGATTTGTTTACAATAATTTATTACTAAACAAACACAGTGAAATATTTTTTTTTCGTTAGGTTCAGAATGATTTTGGCGAAATTATTGCATACACAAATTTTCACTTGTCCTATATGGCAAGATGAGCGTTTCTATTTAAGCCAAGATGGCAAGTTCTGCCTATTCGGCACGACATATATATATATATATATATATATATATATATATATATATATATATATATATATATATATATATATATATATATATATTAATGGAAATTAAAATCACAATTTATTTAATAAAATTGACCCATTGGGACTGATGCAATTCAATAAGACTGATTCCAGTGATCAGGGGGATTCGTAAGTAATCGAATAGTTTCCAAGAATTCCAGTATATTAACTCTCTAAGCATATTGACAATTTACACCTAAACAATCCTACCTATAAAATGCATCAACCATTAGAGACCGGTGAGTTCGGAATAGATGCTCAGTTATACGGGATTTAACGGGGAAACTTTTTTCACACTAATTTATTTATTAAACTGCTAGATGTACACTTGCAGAGTATTTATTTTAGTCTCTGTTATCGTCGAGCCAGAAGCATTACTTTTTAGTGTCTGAATGGCAAGCAGAAAAGTTTTTTTTTTTTCTTTTAATTTTACTGTACCCATTCCAGAAATTGGAAATGAGTTGCAAAACTTTGATCTCAGGGTTTTTGCACATGCCAATAGTTGCGGAATCATTTTTACCGTACCACCAACTTCGATAATATGAAGCTGATCGGATGATACCTTATTTCATACGAGAAATTTAAATAATGTATTGGAGAAAACACTACGAAGTAAAGACAAAAATCAGACAATCAGTTAATTATACCTATTAAGAGATACCCTATAATGAGTAGAAGTATTCCCATCATTCCCTGAAACTGTGATGCAATGAAAGAGAGATATCTCAGTGTTGCTGATCACCAGTCTCCTGTACCTCAGTCCATGTGACAGGAATAATTGCATTTAAATATTGGTATTGAAGACTGGGAACGATTCAGATGAAACATCACAGGTTGTCATTAGGAAACAAAAAACTCACTTTATTCAGTGTATAATTAGGATGTACAAGACACATAATTAATACATACCTTTCATTATTAAACACTATCCGTGAAGTGAAACTGGAGAAGCATTCTTATATTAACGAAGAGAGATTAATATCCTTTGATTCACAACTTGCTTTACTACAGGCAGACATGTAGCTCTTATCAAGAACCTTCTTGATTAGTTTAATAACAAATTTGAAGCAACTATAGGTACTATGTGTAGGAATTGGCGAACTAATTCAACAGTTGTTTGCTAGGACAGCTACGCTCCCATAACTGTTTAGGTTGATTAGGACACATACACCAGGGAATCCAGCCCGTCCTATCATTAGTTGGGTAAGTTCTTATCCCCCTTTGCTGGGCAATTTTTTTGGATGCTCAGGTTAAAAACACCGTCTATCTTATGGAGAAATTCCTCAGCTTAAATCTGATGATTGGTGTTTAAGTTAGTAAGATTTGATGTCATAGCATTGATCTCCAGAGTCCTTGACTCGGTATTCCTCGAAAAAAAGTGGGATACGTTTTTCGATGTCTTTCGGTTAGAACCCCATTCTCCAAATGATTTAGCTCTACGTAGTCGACTGTAAGATTGTCTTTGATGAAAAGTACAATGCCTAAAAAAAAGTACGGTGATGGGAATCACTTTTTCTCTGTTTTTTAAGCAAGCTTTTCTTGGAAATTTTTGAGACTAAATTGCTTAACGATATTCTGCTTAATTTTGCAAAGTGGTTTAAATATGTTGATGTCTTTGCCTGCTGCCGAGTGACCAGAACCATGATGATCTCTCTTATCTGGGTTTAATAGCGTGGCTGCCGCGATTAAATTTGCAGTTTAATTAGATAGGGACAACAAACTTCCCTTTGTAGATGTTTTAATCCACAGAGTTGATAAGAAGTTTAATCTGAACAGTTTATAGAAAATCCACTGTCATGTTTGTTATATTCAATATTATTCCAACCATGAAATGAAGGACAAGAGAAAAGTTATTTTGTCAAGGGTTTTTTGAACAAAGTATATGTAGTCCTGAATTTTGTAATTAGGAAATGGGAAGATTTTTATATTTTCATTATATTCAGATGTCCTAAAGAATTCGCTGAGAAGGCACTGCTAGTGACCAAGACAACCTTTTATTGGATTGAGTTTAAAATAACATAAAACTCATTAAGAAATCTGCAAGTGTTACCCTAAAAAAAGAACTAGTCATGTTGCCGAAACCCATAAAAATGATCTAATATTAAAAACTGTGTTTAAGAATACCTTGACTGTCAAACACATGTTGATTACACTCACCTTGGTCAGTGATGTTGGCGTGTATAAGGTACCTTGTTTGAGATAAGAATTTAGATTTTCACAGCATAAGTATTTCATTCGGACACAGCGAAAATCAATATCCATTAGTCAACATATCAAAGCTATTAACCGTCCAGCTAATTGGTCTGGGACCCACGTCATTGTGCCTAATAACTGGGTCATGAAGAAGGACAATCTAATTGAATCATTTTTGATTACTTTAACGTGATAACTACTTATTATACACAATAAATCAAGGGCTACAAAGGCTCAACTTCTTGATGACTGGACTTGTCGCAAAAATATTTATACAGATTGAAGGACATGTTTTCTTTTTCATTGAAACTGATGTATGTTTTTTTAACATAACCTAAGTTAGAAACCTTACCAAACTTAAACTAATGCAATTCTTTTAGTGGAATTCTGCTAAAAATGCCATAGACCAGTTTATATGTATTAAAAATTTCTTTAATTGATATTTTTTTAATTTTGTTCAAATTTTTGCAGATATATGCCACAATTTATTGAATTGTTTATTCTGCAGACAAAGCGGTCGAGTATACAGTGTGTATCAGTACAGAAGTTTTCACCTCACCTCACTGGGCGTCTGTGAGGTGAGGTAAAAACTTGCATATGAGCTAAATGCTCTTGAATTTTCTGAATCACTGGGTAGACAGATGCATATTGGGCCAGAAACCAAAGAATATCCTGAAGGCTGCGTAAACACAACAAAAAATCTATACCTTCAGGTCAGTCATTACAGCCTTCATGTCTATGACCATCAAAACCGAAATTGTGAAATTAGCTCGAGTTCGATGTAAAGATTGAGAGAACTTCTACTGAGGCTTTAAGATCATCTGTTTGATTTTCATGTGAATGAATTATTTATTATTTATTATTAAATTATTGTAAACTTATCTAAAATGTATTTAGTTGTATTAGGCTAAATTAAATTGTGCTTGTTATAATAACTTAATAGTAAACAATAATTACAATAATTTAATAATAAACAGACACACTGAAATATATTTTTTTTCGTTAGGTTCAGACAGATTTTGAATCATTCTGAACCTAACTAAAAAAATATATTTCCCTGTGTTCGTTTAGTATTAAATTATTGTAAACAAATTTAAAATATATTTAGTTGGGTTAGGCTAAAATAAATTGAGCTTGTTATAATAAGGCTAGGTAAGTTTTCTAAGTTCCTTTTGGTGCAAAATTATAAATTTTTACATCAACATTAATGAAAAAAATATATCTTTAAACGTATAAGAGAAAATTTTAGAAAGGACTTAATTTTAAATGAGCTCTTGCTAATTGACCAGTTTTACATATTCGGCACGACATATATATATATGTATATATATATATATATATATATATATATATATATATATATATATATATATATATATATATATATATATATATGTAGTGCCGAATAGGCAGAACTTGCGATCTTGGCTTAAATAACAACGCTCATCTTGCCATATAGGACAAGCGAAAATTTGTGTATGCAATAATTTCTCAAAAATCATTCTGAACATAACGAAAAAAAATATATTTCATTGTGTTTGTTTAGTATTAAATTATTGTAAACGTATTTAAAACATATTTAGAAGGATTAGGCTAAAATAAATTGTTCTTGTTATAATAAGGTTAGGTAAGTTTTCTAAAATTCTTCTGGTGCAAAATTAAAAATTTTTACATTAACATTAATGAAAAAAATAAATCTTTAAACCTGTAAGAGAAAAATTTAGAATGGACTTACTTTTAAATGAGTTCTTGCTAACTGACCAGTTTTACATATTCGGCACGACATATATATATATATATATATATATATATATATATATATATATATATATATATATATATATATATATATATATATATATATATATATATATATATAACTATTTTAAATTGTTGCGTTTTCCTAAGTTAAGATACAAACTTCTATTATTATATGATCAATAGATGAGAGATGTTTTGTTTTCCATCTCACATATTTTTTTCTGAGCTCCTTGGCTGCTTTCAGCAAAATATGACGCATAATTATATTTACCAAGACGACTGAGCTTTGATCATCGCTGTAACAGTGGCAGTGTTGCTTCATTACACTCATTATCGTTTCGTTTTAATCTTCAACGTACAAATTGCGAGTATTTGTGCGTGTGTACTCACCTAGTTGTGGTTTCAGGGGTCGACTCACAGCTCCTCGCTGTGTGTGTGTGTGTGTGTGTGTGTGTGTGTGTGTGTGTGTGTGTGTGTGTGTGTTTGTTTGTGTGTGTGTGTACTCACCTAGTTGAGGTTGCAGGGGTCGAGTCCGAGCTCCTGGCCCCGCCTCTTCACTGATCGCTATTAGGTCACTCTCCCTGAGCCGTGAGCTTTATCATACCTCTGCTTAAAGCTATGTATGGATCCTGCCTCCACTATATCGCTTCCCAAACTATTCCACTTACTGACTACTCTGTGGCTGAAGAAATACTTCCTAACATCCCTGTGATTCATCTGTGTCTTCAGCTTCCAACTGTGTCCCCTTGTTACTGTGTCCAATCTCTGGAACATCCTGTCTTTGTCCACCTTGTCAATTCCTCTCAGTATTTTGTATGTCGTTATCATGTCCCCCCTATCTCTCCTGTCCTCCAGTGTCGTCAGGTTGATTTCCCTTAACCTCTCCTCGTAGGACATACCTCTTAGCTCTGGGACTAGTCTTGTTGCAAACCTTTGCACTTTCTCTAGTTTCTTCACGTGCTTGGCTAGGTGTGGGTTCCAAACTGGTGCCGCATACTCCAATATGGGCCTAACGTACACGGTGTACAGGGTCCTGAACGATTCCTTATTAAGATGTCGGAATGCTGTTCTGAGGTTTGCTAGGCGCCCATATGCTGCAGCAGTTATTTGGTTGATGTGCGCTTCAGGAGATGTGCCTGATGTTATACTCACCCCAAGATCTTTTTCCTTGAGTGAGGTTTGTAGTCTCTGGCCCCCTAGACTGTACTCCGTCTGCAGTCTTCTTTGCCCTTCCTCAATCTTCATGACTTTGCACTTGGTGGGATTGAACTCCAGGAGCCAATTGCTGGACCAGGTCTGCAGCCTGTCCAGATCCCTTTGTAGTTCTTCCTGGTCTTCGATCGAGTGAATTCTTCTCATCAACTTCACGTCATCTGCAAACAGGGACACCTCAGAGTCTATTCCTTCCGTCATGTCATTCACAAATACCAGAAACAGCACTGGTCCTAGGACTGACCCCTGTGGGACCCCGCTGGTCACAGGTGCCCACTCTGACACCTCGCCACGTACCATGACTCGCTGCTGTCTTCCTGGCAAGTATTCCCTGATTCATTGTAGTGCCTTCCCTGTTATCCCTGCTTGGTCCTCCAGTTTTTGCACCAATCTCTTGTGCAATCTCTGTGTCAAATGCCTTCTTGCAGTCCAAGAATATGCAATCCACCCACCCCTCTCTCTCTTGTCTTATTGATGTCACCATGTCATAGAACTCCAGTAGGTTTGTGACACAGGATTTCCCGTCCCTGAAACCATGTTGGCTGCTGTTGATGAGATCATTCCTTTCTAGGTGTTCCACCACTCTTCTCCTGATAATCTTCTCCATGATTTTGCATACTATACATGTCAGTGACACTGGTCTGTAGTTTATTGCTTCATGTCTGTCTCCTTTTTAAAAGATTGGGACTACATTTGCTGTCTTCCATGCGTCAGGCAATCTCCCTGTTTCGATAGATGTATTGAATATTGTTGTTAGGGGTACACATAGCGCCTCTGCTCCCTCTCTCAATACCCATGGGGAGATGTTATCTGGCCCCATTGCCTTTGAGGTATCTAGCTCACTCAGAAGCCTCTTCACTTCTTCCTCGGTTGTGTGCACTGTGTCTAGCACATGGTGGTGTGCCCCACCTCTCCGTCTTTCTGGAGCCCCTTTTGTCTCCTCTGTGAACACTTCTTTGAATCTCTTGTTGAGTTCCTCACATACTTCACGGTCATTTCTTGTTGTCTCTCCTCCTTCCTTCCTTAGCCTGATTACCTGGTCCTTGACTGTTGTTTTCCTCCTGATGTGGCTGTACAACAGTTTCGGGTCAGATTTGGCTTTCGCTGCTATGTCATTTTCATATTGTCTTTGGGCCTCCCTTCTTATCTGTGCATATTCGTTTCTGGCTCTACGACTGCTCTCCTTATTCTCCTGGGTCCTTTGCCTTCTATATTTCTTCCATTCCCTAGCACACTTGGTTTGTGCCTCCCTGCACCTTTGGGTATACCATGGGCTCATCCTGGCTTTTTCATTATTCCTGTTACCCTTGGGTACAAACCTCTCCTCAGCCTCCTTGCATTTTGTTGCTACATATTCCATCATTTCATTAACTGGCTTCCCTGCCAGTTCTCTCTTCCACTGCACCCCGTTCAGGACGTTCCTCATTCCTGTGTAGTCCCCTTTCTTGCAGTTTGGCTTCATTCGTCCTGGCCTTCCTGCTTCTCCCTCCACTTGTAGCTCTAGTGTGTATTTGAAGCTTAAAACCACATGGTCACTGGCCCCAAGGGGTCTTTCATATGTGATGTCCTCGATAGATGCACTACTCAAGGTGAATACTAAGTCCAGCCTTGCTGGTTCATCCTCTCCTCTCTCTCTCTTGTAGTGTCCCTTACGTGTTGGTACATGAAGTTTTCCAGTACCACCTCCATCATCTTAGCCCTCCTTGTATCTTGGCCTCCATGTGGGTCCAAGTTCTCCCAATCGATCTCCTTGTGGTTAAAGTCACCCATGATCAGGACCTTTGCCCTGCGTGCATGAGCTCTTCTCGCCACTGTAGCCAGTGTGTCAACCATCGCTCTATTGCTCTCGTCGTACTCTTGCCTTGGCCTCCTGCTGTTCTGTGGTGGGTTATACATCACTGCTATTACCACCTTGGGACCTTCAGAGTGAAGCGTTCCCGCTATGTAATCACTGTCTCCTCTCTCCAGCTCATCAAAATTCCAGCGATTTTTGATCAGCAATACCACTCCTCCACCCCCCCTGTTCCCTCTGTCTTTCCTCAGGATTTGGTATCCCGTTGGAAAGATAGCATCTGTTATCATACCTGTAAGCTTATTTTCTGTGAGAGCTATGATGTCCGTGATGCCTCTTTGACTCTTTCATGCCACTCCTCCCACTTATTTGTTATTCCATCAGCGTTTGTGTACCATACCTTCAGTTTCCTTTCCAACACTGTGGTTTGGGGGGCTTGTGAGGGTGGGAGACCTGGTAGCATAGTGTGGGATTCTATAGCTCGGTGTTGGGTGGAGGCTGTGGGTATGGATTGTAGTGTGTGTTGGGATGGTGTGATAGGTTGTATGGTTCTGAGAATAGTTGTGTGTGTGCTTGCCCTTGCTGTTCTGTTCTGCTCTGACTGACCTCTGCTGGTTCCATCCTTGTCTCTTTTCCTAGCTCCTTTCGCTTTTTTTGTCCTCTCCCTCAGCTGCTGTCGTGCTGATTTTGTTCTGTGTGTGTGTGTGTACTCATTTAATTGTGGTTGTAGGGGTCGATACATAGGTCCTGGCCCCGCCTCTTCACTGGTCGCTACTAGGTCCACTCTCCCTTCTCCATGAGCTTTATCATACCTCTTCCTAAAGCTATATATGGAGAATATGATGGCTTTGGCTCTCCCACTATGCTTTTGAATAAAGAAGGTTGTTTTCTAAGGTTCTTTTGGTACTAAAATATTAATTTTTACACTAACTTAAATGAAAGAAATATGTCTTTAAACATATAACACAAAATTGTAGAGAGGACTTAATTTTAAATGAGTTCTTGCTAATTGACAAATTTTACCTATTCGGAACGACATATGTATGTATATACGTGTGTGTGTGTGTGTGTGTGTGTGTGTGTGTGTGTGTGTGTGTGTTTCTACTGTAAATATACTGTTTTAAAAAAATATTTAAATATTTCATATAAACAAAGCACAATTTCTTATGGTATTTCAGTGATATTAATTTCTAAAATATAACCAGAAATAATGATTATAATGTCTCATGTACATAAAAGTAGTTGGAACATTATTACTGCATACAAAGAAAGCGGTACACCTAATTGTCAGTAAAATTATGCTCCTTACAGACTGCAATAGGTGCTATTTAAGAGGTTTTGAATTTTATCCTAAATGCAGGCTATACCTGCATTTCAAAATGAGTAAGTGAAATCTTTGCTTTCTTTTTTTAAATAAGGTTGATAAACTAACTCGGGTTTACCAACAGTTGGTTAGTTTTTAATACAAAGCTTTGCTATGCCAGTAGTTGCTTACTATTAATGGAAAAACACTAGTGAACAAGCCATTGCTTAATATTAATATAAAGCACTGTTAAACCAGCAGTTGCTTAACCATAATACAAAACACTGGTAAACCAGCGGTTGTTTTACCATTAATATAAA
Source organism: Cherax quadricarinatus (assembly GCF_038502225.1). Lineage (NCBI taxonomy): Eukaryota > Metazoa > Arthropoda > Malacostraca > Decapoda > Parastacidae > Cherax > Cherax quadricarinatus. The sequence goes on from NC_091310.1 coordinate 13,589,200, forward strand.
ACACTTTTATGGTAGTAGATCCTTAACTATTAATAAGAAGCATTGGTAAGCCAGTTAATGTTTAAACTCGGGTATGGAGCACCAGCTAGCCAGAGGTTGTTAAGTCTCTACTGTCCAGCGATATAACGACAGCGTTTGTGTCATCACTGAGCGGATTATCACCTAACAAAAGCTTCGTGTCGTTTAACATCTTGTTAAACGACATTTCACCTGTCTGTCAAATATCTGAATTTCACTATAGTTCTCAGCACCTTTAATTTCATTTAATTTCCAAGTGGCTTGAATATACCTTTCCTGCAAACACCTATTTTTTTTTATCTTAGTTCTAACGCCTTGAATTTTATTTTTCTTATCTAGATTTTTATTTTGCTTTTTAGAAACCTGATTTTTTATTAATTTCTAATGTCACGAATTTCCCTCTCTTTCTAACACGATTATATTTTACTTATTAACCCCTAGAATTTTTCATTATTTTCCTGATTGAATTTCCATTATATTCTAACATGATCTTTTACTTTCTCACACAATGAGTTTTTTTTCTGACTTCTGCATTTAATATCTTTTATTTACCTCGCACAAATAATCCGCACTGAGGAGACTAAAATTTACAAAGACTTGTCTGTCCACGACTTTGTCCCCAGACAAGCGGATCTATGTCCCTGTGTCTGTTGGTCTTTTCCTGGGCTTCTCTGTTTTCTTGTTCTAATGGACTACAACCACTACGTCACTTCTACTACTACTACTACTACTACTACTACTACTACTACTACTACTACTACTACTACTACTACTACTACTACACTATTCCATTATTGTTTCCCCTACTTGTCTACTTCCAGTTCTCCTACTGTCCTATTTTTGTCAATACCACTTTTGTACTACATAAAATTCAGCTAATACTACTATTACCACTACTACTATTACTACTAATATAACAACTAATAATATTACTTCTAATATTACTACTTCTGTTACTACTACCACAATTATAACTATTACTATTGATATTACTATAACAACTGATAATATTACTTCCAGTGTTATTAGTACTTTTACTGCTACCCCTATTATAACTACCATTATTATAACTGCTACTATTACTACTACCAATATTATTACTACTATAACAACTAATAATATTACTTCTAGTGTAAATACTACTATTACTACTGCCACTGTTATAAATGCTACTATTACTACTACTACTACTATAACAAATAATAATATTACTTCTAGTACTACTACGATTACTACTACTATCAGTTCTATCTTCGGTCTCTGCCTTTTTTTCTCCCAGTCATTTGTGACTGCTAATAGTTTTTTCACTTCACTATTATTTCTACCACTATTCCTAACTTTACCACTACTATTTCTATCGCTATTCTATTCCCTCCACCAGCTTTACTACAACTTCCTCTGTGGCAATACCATTGCCACTCCTTTCTCCGCCCTCCCTCATAAATATTCTGGCCGTCTTCGGTGTGACTTCTCCTTGGTCGAAGTCGGGCCGAAACGTCGAAATAATTGTGTTTCAATCATGGTATCGTGACATTTTATTCTTTATCTTATTATCCAGCACCTTAAAGTTTATTTGCTTTCTAAAATGCTGATTATTTTTTTATTTTCTAAAACTTTGTCTTTTTCTTGCTAAAACCTTGAATTCCACTTTGGTCATCAACCTCTTGAATTAGATTTTGCTACTAGCAATTGAATTTACACTTTCTCTCAAACACATAAAGCCTTATCGTGTTCCCCAGCATCTCTAATAGCTCCTTTTATTCAGCCTTCCTCCACCTAGCACCTTGAATTCTACTTTGTTACCAATCATCATTAATGCCATGTTATCCCTCTTCCCTTTGAATTCCATTTTCTTACCAACATCTTGAATTTTAATTATCTGCTTCCTATAATTTCACCCTGTCTCAATATCATATTTAATTTCGCCTTTTTTCTATTACTCCCGGTCACCTTTAAGAGTACCTTGGCTTCCAGCACAACCCACTTTGCTCTCAAGTATCTTCATCTTCTATTCTCCTCAGCATCTCCTCCTCGGTCCACAACATCATAAATTCTTCAGGTGTGGAAGATGGATAGTTCACCTCAAGATCAATTATCCACAAACTTGATCAGCTTGTTGATCTGCTCATTCTCTTTCATGTGGAATTAAGTCTTCTTGAATCTTATCTTGACTAATTAGATATCCCAGAAGGGTTACCTTCAAGTGGTTGCCTACATTTTTTTCTTAAAAGTTTCGTTAATGACTCAGGAACGCCTAATCCGTCCAGCTTCTAATTTTCGGCAGATTTACTGCAAGTAGTAGTAGATTTATGCAGCTATTGGAGCCAGCAGGTGCATTCTACACAGTCTTATAATGATCGTTTCAGGATTCTTGGAGTGAGCTCTGGAGCTTTCATAAACCTTTCTTAAAACTTGCTTCAGTCATTCCATACTGTTGTGTTCTACTTAGGAGAAGGCTGCGAAAGTTACTCAAATGTGTACGAGCATATTTACCACATCGGAGATTCTTGAGGAAAGTAGGGGCACGCGGAATTTTTTTCCTGGATTGAGGCGTGGTTGGACAGATAGGAAACAGAGAATTTATATAAATGGGGAGAAATTAGAACGGGGACGCGTCACAAGCGGTGTTCCATAGGAGTCAGTGTTTGGGCCGTTTGTTATTCACAAAATACATAAATTACATAGGTGAGGGAATAAATAACGACATAAGCAAGTTTGCCAATGACACCAAAATAGGCTGTCGGATTAATTTTCATGACGACACTAAAGCGCTACAGGAAGTTCTAAATAGACTGATGCAGTGATCGGAAAAATGGCAGATGCAGTTTAATACAGACAAATACAAAGCTCTGGGCCTAAAGAAAGAAAATATCCATAGCGTTTATATACTAAAAAATGTAAACCTTAATGACTCTAAAAGCCAAAAAAATTAAGAGTTCTGGTTAACAGTAATCTAAAATCTTGGCTTCATATCAAGAAAGATAAATAACGGAACCCTCAGGTTATTCTTCAACTGTATATTTCGCTGGTTAGGCCTTATTTATATTATGCTGCACAGTTCTGGTCATCGCATTAAAAAACAGACAAAAGTCATAAATCCTCTTAGACTGAGGGCACTGAAACTGCAGTCTAGAAAGACTCAGCAATAGTGGGACATAAATGAGGTGTATAAATGGAATACAAGAATAAATAATTGGGGTGTAAATAATATGCTAAAAATATCTAAGCAAGACTATTCGCAGCAATGGGTTCAAGATGGCCAAAAATTAAATCTAGAAATGTGTAGGAAAGCGATGGATTAATATTAAAGCTGCGGGGTCATTGAAGGTAAAACCTTGAGTAGTTTTAACAATAGGTTATACAAGTACATAAGTGGGTGTGGGTGGGTGTGACTTAGGCGGCCTGCTACAGTACTCCTTATATAAACTCGTGCAATAAGCGTTATACTGACATTTTTATCAGTTTTCTTAAATGTAAATACTTTATATATTTATTCTATGGAATCTGTTGTATTTGCAGTTAAATAAATAGACACGGGAATAAATAGTAATACGTTATACATAGTGTGCTAAACATGTTATGATAATTTATTACGCATAAAGATGGGTCCACCTCTGGTGTAAATTGTAGGGGCCATAGCCTCGGAGAAGTGGATAAAAAGGCTTCGAGGAAGAATATTAGGATTTCTTCCTGAAGCCGTAAGAATATTCCCCTTCCCCTACCCCCCATCTTTTCATTCTTTTTTACCAATAGGTATATTTTATTACATAATATGGTACAAAAGATTTAAGAGATACATTGTTGATATAAAGATGGCACATACAGTATATGAGGTGTGAGAGATTCATGTCTAGTGCATATTGTTACGTGTTTGTCACTGATTATAATGCGAAAATCTCATCCAACTCTTCAGAGCTGGGGTGCGTGCCCAAAATACAGCAGGCATTATGTATAATATATATTATATTATACAGTAGAATAAACATGAGAGTGCTGAAGAAATAATGTACATGTTTATTGGTCGTCTATGATGACACATCCAGGACACATCGTGATGTGTCCATCTGTTGCTCTTTTTGTGGGTGTGTAAATTTAGTTGCTCTAGTTGTCTATTGGCTCTAGTAGTGTGACGTACTCAGACATCATACCACGCCGGTATTATCAACCAGTGAGTATTATCGCCAGTTAGTGATCTCACTCTAGCTTCCCAGGGCTATAGACAATAAGTTGAGAGCTGGTAGCTGGAGAGAGAGAAAGACCGGGCTCTAGCTGAGATGCAAGGGTAGTTCTGACTTCTATTTAAGATGTGTACTTTAGATGTGTCCAAGAGATATAATTACGACCTTTCAGTGTATATGTAATTTCGGTTTGTCTCTAACTCTGGTAAATGTCTGAATTGTTTTATGTAGCACTTTGCTGTACTGTGGGAGTTGTGTGTAGACAGAAGATACTTCACTCAAAATATGCGCTTGTGGGAATGCGACGAATACCTACTTATTTTTTTTCCTTTTCAGTCAGTCACTATAGAGCGACTTAGTAGCATTTAGGATTCAGCTGAGAGTTTCGGAGTTTTCGGAGTTAAGGATGCTTGAAGGAGCTTTCTTTACACGTACGCACACTCAAATGCAAAGTAATGTAAGTGGAACTTTAAATTAGCAAAACTGAAGAATATGTAGCCCAATACGCAAACACACATTATATAAGGAGATAGGAAGGTGTGTCTGGGCTGCGGGAACTGGCAGGCGTCACTATGCTAAGTGGTTAGGCATGGTTTCTGTGTGATGATTAGGTCTCTGTGGTGAAGGTGCCTGTGTTGAGTGGTGGGGAAGGCGTCTCTGTACCGGGTGTTGTGGAAAGTTTCTCTGGTTAAGAGGTAGGGAAGACGTCTCTTCACTAAGTGGTGGGGAAAGCGCCTCTGGTCAGAGTGGTGGAGAGTGCACCTCTGTACTGAGGGAAGGGAAAGCCGTGTCTGCTGTGTCGTTACGATGGCGGTTGTGCGAAAGGCGTCTCTGTGCGTGGTTATGGGGAAGGCGTCTCTACACTCAGTGGTTGGGAAGGCGTCTCTGCACTCAGTGGCGGGGAAGGCGTCTCTGCACTCAGTAGTGGGGAAGGCGTCTCTGCACTTAGTGGTGGGGGAGGCGTCTCTGCACTCAGTGGTGGGGAAGGCGTCTCTGCACTTAGTGGTGGGGGAGGCGTCTCTGCACTCAGTGGTCCGATTATAAATTATTATAATATTTACAATTATTGTTAACAGTGATGGTCATCGCTCAGAAGAGAGGTAGGAGTGTAAAATACATCCTGTTACAGAAAGAAACTTAAAACAGTAAATGCCGCTACTCGTGACTGCCTCGCCACTCACTGATGTTTTGGAATACATTTCATTCCTTAAGATTTGTTGCGTGTTTGTTATCAATTTCGACACCCTGATTTAACAAATGATGCTTAAATATATGCATCATATACTCTTTTTTAAATATATGTATCATATACTCTTTTTTTAACAGAATAGTATTGTGAGTGTCCCTTGTCATATAACAGGCCTTATAATGAATGTAGATAGGGGAGAAAAGGTTCACGGGGTGAGAGAGAAAAATCGGGTTACGCAGTATTTGAGACTGGAAGTTATCAGTTGGGGTCATGTCTGTACTGTACGGACGTACATTGTATTGTTTCAGGGTAGAGCGGTGGTTCCTGTAACGATGGCTACTCGAGGGTCTGTTAACTGTATGGAAAGTTTCAGTTATATTTCCATTGATTTTTTCAATAAGAAACAACAAAGAAATATTACACTGTTCAAAAAGATTACTACGCACACTTTGATGTGACAGCTGGAAACCAGGACATATCATGGGCTTCCCATAAAGACTATCCTCTTAGTGTTGTGTTGAAGAACTAAGGCAGTATAGGAATGGTAGCAAAAAAAATATTTTGATTTGGTGTTGCAGCGATCTGGAAGGAACATTACAGGAACTCTTGTTCCTGTAATGTACAAAGATACGACACAAAAAAAAATGTATGCAAACCTTCCATCTACCCTATTACCTGTTGCTGCTGGACCAGACATACTATTTCCAATACAACCTGAAATCCTTGAAAATTCTTCTCTAAGCCCTGAATGAGAAAGCAGTGACGGTGATGATGCAGATTTCCAGCGTAATAGGGATAAGACAGAACCTCAAGATTTTTCAATAAGTAAACTTTATGATCTGGTGAAAGACTTTGGTCTTGCTAAAGTTTCTGCTCAGATTTTAGGGACGATACTTAAAAAAAGAAATTATCTCTTGGCACATCTTTCTTCTGGTATCTTACCTGGAACATACAGTTTGTTACATGTTTTGCTCCAGAAGGTGATTCGGTTTACTGCACAAGTATTATTGGTTTAACAGAAAAGTTTGGTGTGAAGATTAATATTGATAGGTGGAGACTCTTCGTAAATTCCTCTAAAATATGTCATAAGGCCATTCTTCTAAACAATGGTAACAAGTCTGTCTCTATTCTTGTGAGTCATTCTGCGCATTCGGAAGCAGTTGTGAAATCGGGAGCTGGTTTTAAAAAAGATTAGCTTCAAAGATTACAGATGAATAATTTGTGGGGACTTGGAGATGCTTTTTATATTGCTTGGGCATAACAGTGGGGATACGCAAAGTTTCTTAGGTGAATGGGATTGCAGAGCCAAGAGTTTACACTGTTACACGAAACAATGAACGTGTAGGAAAAGATTTACACCAGGGACAAGAAATGTAGCATAAAAAAATACGGTTAATAAAAAAAAAATCCTCCTGTCACTTCTGCTCTTAAAACTTTGCTTAATGAACCATTTGTGAAAACTTTACCACGATATAGAGACAGTTTCTATTTTATGTAAAAGATGTTTCCAGGATTGTCAGATGTCAAGTTCAGACATGACCTTCATGTCCGGCTAGATTTAAGGAACCTTTCTCAGGATGAGAATTTCGAAACCTTTCGTCTTGATGTTGAAAAAAATGAAGCATGGATTGCCTCTTTTTTCCAACATCAAGATGTAGTTTGTGCCTACAGGCCACAAACTCCAGCGAAATCCTGAACACAATGTTCAAGAAGTTCTAGGTCTTAATACGAGTAATGGGAGTCTCAGAGTACATTTCCTGGATGCTCATTTGGACAAGTTTCCGGAAAAACTGGGAACTTCTAGTGACGGCAAAGTGAAAAGTTTCATCAGGAAAGAAAGGAGATGGAGAGAAGGGAAAAAATGTAAATGGAGTGTCAAAATGATGGCCGACTGCTGGATGTTCACAGAGACACCACAAAAAAAATATACAGACGAAAGTGTAACAAGGGCAGTTTTGAAGGGAAAAAGAGTTAAAATGGAGTCTGGAACTTAGTACTGGTAAATTTCTTAAATATTTTAAATGATAATGGGTTTAACTTGAATAAGTATACATTTTTCCTGCATGGCTTTTATTTGAAACTATACTGTTTTATAGATTGACTTTACGTATAAAGTTCTGTATCATGTTGTGAAGAAATCTTACGTGACGGAAAAACTGATACTATATTTGCAAGAAGAAACTCAGATACATGCACAGTACAACACAGTAACTGAAACACCTTTTAATTTGTAACATTCTGTCTGTCTTATGAGACTGAGAGAGAGCACCTCACGTGTGAGCGCCACTCAGCACCTCATGTGTGAGCGCCACTCAGCACCTCACGTGTGAGCGCCACTCAGTACCTCATGTGTGAGCACCACTCAGCACCTCACGTGTGAGCACCTCTCAGCACCTCATGTGTGAGCGCCACTCAGCACCTCACGTGTGAGCACCTTTCAGCACCTCATGTGTGAGCACCACTCAGCACCTCACGTGTGAGCACCTCTCAGCACCTCATGTGTGAGCGCCACTCAGCACCTCACGTGTGAGCGTCACTCAGCACCTCACGTGTGAGCGCCACTCAGCACCTCACGTGTGAGCGCCACTCAGTACCTCAAGTGTGAGCGCCACTCAGCACCTCACGTGTGAGCGCCACTCAGCACCTCACGTGTGAGCGCCAGTCAGCACCTCACGTGTGAGCGCCACTCAGCACCTCACGTGTGAGCGCCACTCAGCACCTCACGTGTGAGCGCCACTCAGCACCTCCCGTGTGAGCGCCACTCAGCACCTCACGTGTGAGCGCCACTCAGCACCTCACGTGTGAGCGCCACTCACCACCTCACGTGTGAGCGCCACTCAGCACCTCACGTGTGAGCGCCACTCACCACCTCACGTGTGAGCGCCACTCAGCACCTCACGTGTGAGCGCCACTCAGCACCTCACATGTGAGCGCCACTCAGCACCTCACGTGTGAGCGCCACTCAGCACCTCACATGTGAGCGCCACTCAGCACCTCACGTGTGAGCGCCACTCAGCACCTCACGTGTGAGCGCCACTCAGCACCTCACGTGTGAGCGCCACTCAGCACCTCACGTGTGAGCGCCACTCAGCACCTCACGTGTGAGCGCCACTCAGTACCTCAAGTGTGAGCGCCACTCAGCACCTCACGTGTGAGCGCCACTCAGCACCTCACGTGTGAGCGCCATTCAGCACCTCACGTGTGAGCGCCACTCAGCACCTCACGTGTGAGCGCCACTCAGCACCTCACGTGTGAGCGCCACTCAGCACCTCACGTGTGAGCGCCACTCAGCACCTCACGTGTGAGCGCCACTCAGCACCTCACGTGTGAGCGCCACTCAGCACCTCACGTGTGAGCGCCACTCAGCACCTCACGTGTGAGCGCCACTCAGCACCTCACGTGTGAGCGCCACTCAGCACCTCACGTGTGAGCGCCACTCAGCACCTCACGTGTGAGCGCCACTCAGCACCTCACGTGTGAGCGCCACTCAGCACCTCACGTGTGAGCGCCACTCAGCACCTCACGTGTGAGCGCCACTCAGCACCTCACGTGTGAGCGCCACTCAGCACCTCACGTGTGAGCGCCACTCGGCACCTCACGTGTGAGCGCCACTCAGCACCTCACGTGTCAGCGCCACTCAGCACCTCACGTGTGAGCACCTCTCAGCACCTCACGTGTGAGCACCTCTCAGCACCTCACGTGTGAGCGCCACTCAGCACCTCACGTGTGAGCGCCACTCAGCACCTCACGTGTGAGCGCCACTCAGCACCTCACGTGTGAGCGCCACTCAGCACCTCACGTGTGAAATGCTCACTGGAATATTAATTATTTTCCAGTTAGTATTATTAAATTAGGTGTATATGTGTTCACATGTTATGTATGTCATAATATCAGTGCTCAGACGTTTTACCCACTACTCAGGACAGAGACACCTTTCCCTCTAAACACAGAGACATCTTCCCCACCACTCAATACAGAGAAGCTTTTTCCCCACTCAGCTCATGGTCACCTTCCCCACCACTCAGTACAAAGACTCCTTCCCAGCCACTCAGTACAGAGATGCCTTCACCACTAATCAGTACAAAGATACCTTCCCCACCACTTAGTACACAGATGCCTTCCCCACCACTCAGTACAGACATGCCTTCCCCAACATTCAGTACAGAGATGCCTTCCCCACTAGGTACAGAGATGCCTTCTCCACCACTCAGTACAGAGATGCCTTCCCCACCACTCGGTACAGAGATGCCTTCCCCACCATTCGGTACAGAGATGCCTTCCCCACCATTCGGTTCAGAGATGCCTTCCTCACCACTCAGTACAGAGATGCCTTCCCCACCACTCAGTACAGTGATGCCTTCCCCAACATTCGGTACAGAGATGCCTTCCCCACCACTAGGTACAGAGATGCCTTCCCCACCACTAGGTACAGAGATGCCTTCCCCACCACTCAGTACAGAGACACCTTCCCCACCACTCAGCACAAAGATATCTTTCCCTCCAATCAGCCACAGGGGCACCGATACTATTGTTCAAAACTGCACTTTTTCAGATGTAAGCACTGCACTTTCCACCTCTAATGCACAAGTCTTCCTAATCGGTTACCCTGAAATAAATACATAAACATATATATATATATATAAGCAATAAGATCACAGTAAACAAATGATGTCAGAATATGCAAAACAACCACTGTGAAAGGATAGTGAAATTCCAAGTGCTTTCCACTATATAGTTCCTTGATAATGTGAGAAGTCACGAATGCGCTTGGAATTCACTATCGTTTCACAGTGATTGTTTTGTATATGTATATATATATATATATATATATATATATATATATATATATATATATATATATATATATATATATATATATATATATATATATATATATAACACTGATCTCTGGCCGAAGGAGACTCGAACCTACGAACCTTGGAACAAGGTACGCAGTGCTTTCCCATTCTCACCATACTGGACCAATACCTTGGCGCCCAGCTTGCGCTAGACGTTAATCCAAGGCAGCCAGCTTTCAGGGAGAAGGGTTACAGTGTGGTGAGAATGGTAAAGCACTGCGGACCTTGTTCCAAGGTTCGTAGGTTCGAGTCTCCTTCGGCCAGAGATCAGTGTTTGTGTGTATTTCGCCTGCTCTTGCGAATTCCTTGCATTGTTAAAGTCTCTGGTAAGGCTGATGCATGCAGGGGATGAGATGAAAAGCTGTAAGCCTTCTTCCTGAAACTTGGCTGCCTTGGATTAACGTCTAGAGCAAGCTGGGCGCCAAGGTATTGGCCCAGTGTGGTGAGAATGGTAAAGCACTGCGTACCTTGTTCCAAGGTTCGTAGGTTCGAGTCTCCTTCGGCCAGAGATCAGTGTTTGTGTATATTTCGCCTGCTCTTGCGAATTCCTTGCATTGTTAAAATCTCTAGTCAGACAGGTTTCAAGTTGGAAAAAATTCAGATTCAAAAAGGACATAGGAAAGCACTGGTTTGGTAATTGAGTTGTGGATGAGTGGAACAGACTCCCGAGTACAGTTATTGAGGCTGAAACGTTGTGTAGTTTTAAAAATAGGTTAGATAAATACATGAGTGGGTGTGGGTGGATGTGAGTTGGACTTGACTAGCTTGTGCTGCTGGGTCTGGTGCCGTGCTCCTTCCTTGAGTGGAGGTGACTTAACTGGGTGGGTCATTGGGCTTATCGGGGGGGGGGGTCATTGGGCTAATCCGGGGGGGGGACATGGACCTGTCCGCATGGGTCAATTGGCCTGTTGCAGTGTTCCTTCTTTCTTATGTTCTTATGCTGTATAGCCCTTGTGGCTTAGCGCTTCTTTTTGATTATAATAATAATAATAATTATGTTCTTATGTTTTTACCTGGAGTGTATGTAGGGATCATCGCTCCCTGTGGCTCCGTCGATGCATGTAGTACATGATTTTGCAGCCAGTATTCAAAATAATGTTCAAGATAAAGCGTATGCAGTAAGTGACAATGCAAAATTGAGAAATACATGAAACTAGACATCCGAGATTAACAGGTAACTAAGATTAAAAGATACAAAATTCTTATTGATCAAAGATTTATAGTACATAGAAGGTTGTACTAAGGTGTATAATGTTGATAGAAATCTATTACATAAATGTGCTCTATAAAAAACACAATAAAAAATGACAAATATATCTCATGTTTGCTCATGGCTTTTTAGCGAACCACTTCCAGCCTTAATTATATCCAAATTATAAAAAATCTACAATAAATTTTAATAAACAGCTGGGAAAAGCATGACAAATGTTATGCTTATTTTAGAAGCATGGAAGATAAGAATTGCAGAATTCTTATTGATCAATGATTTAATGTACCTAGCTTGTAAAAAAGCAATATTACGTTAATGCTAAAACATATTACAAAAATGTGCAGCACTATGACTTACGTTATGTGGGCAATTTAAAAAAAAAAATCTAAGCATTTGGAAAAGCAACTTTAAAAACATAATAATCTAACTAAACTAAAAACTTCATCACTCTCCTAAAATTGCATTACTAAATTAGAGATGCAACAGGATTTATTCAAAAATAAAAATGCATCAGTATCAGTATTAAAATTTCTAGAAGAGGAATAAAAGTTCAATTAAAACACACGTTGTATGATTTTCATTTCCTTATCTAACAAATCATTCTGTATTTGTTGACCTAAATATATAAAATGTTCCATAATTTTATATACAAATTTTTTTTATCTAATATTGTCACAAAATATCATATACTTTGTTTTACTAGTCTTAATTTGAATTATTATTATTATAATCAAGGGGGAAGCACTAAACCCGGAGGATTATACAGCGCCTGGGGGGGGATGTGGAAGGCATTCAGGCTTAATTCGGGGAACTGGAGCACAGATCCAATTCCCTAAATCAAGAGCCCCTCACCAACATCAAGGAACCTTCCTTGAGGGGACCGTCTTAATTTGAAGATTTTAATCGCGCACATTATCGCAGCGTAATTTGGTTATAAAATTTTCATTTGAATAAGCCGAAAGAACAAGATCAACTGAATATGCAATGCCATTTACTCTAAGCAAGTGGAACCTAACCTCCCACTTCAGTAGAGGCAGTATCTTTAATCACATTATCTATGTATAATTTAAAAAGTGGGGGGGGGGGGAGGAGACACGACTTTGTCTTACATTTATCCCGCCTCACACAAATCTTGCTTCCTGGTTTCTTAAGATATAATAAGATATACTCTATCAGGAGGGATACCTATATTAATTAGAATAAAATAATCTACCTAGTCAAACGCCGTAGACTGATTCATGAAAGTACTACATGCAATTCTTCAGTCTTCACGTAAGGCCTAACAGTTTCAACATATTTGTTAGTAGTAAGTAATCATTTATTGAACCCAAATTGTTTCAAATACAATGTGTGATATGCTCCAATATGTTAAACAAAAGAATTTCAAATAATTTCAGTTTGTTGCACTTTTGAAAGGGTGAATAGTAGAGGAATGTGGCCGGTGTTGCAAATGTCAAGAATCGGTAAATGGCACTAAAAGCAATAAAGAGGTGAGTGAGGATCAGGTTATGTTTTTAAAAAAAAGAGAGCTATTTTCCAGTAAAATAAAGCCTCGGAAACAGATGTAAGATGTTATAATGTATGCTTATCATTTTTATGGATGAGTTTGCAAAAGACGTAGATGCAACATTGTTGAAGAGAGGTGCGAAGTTAAGAGATAATGAATCTGATACCGACTGGTAGTTGTGACAGTTGGTTTTTGCTGAGATATGGGAAAATCTACACGGAAATTATTGTACGTGTTTCGGGGTAGTGTGTAATTGAAGGAAAATATAAATGAACATAGAAAATTGCTGTAGGATGAAAGTAACAAGACTTTTGGTAATGACTAAATGGATATGAAATTGGAAACAGAAAGTTGGAAGTTAGTATATTTAGTATATTAACAGATGATTCTACGGAAGTCGATGTGAACAATCCGATACTCATAAAGAAAAAATTACGTCAGGTTTTAAGGGCTGTGTAGAGAGAAGTTATCTATTTAGTAGGAGACAGTGTAAACTTCGAGAGCAAATGATTTTCAGCTTAGAAATTAATGTCAATAGTCTAATACTTGTGCATATACTCTGATAGCTCCAGTTCATAGGCCAAGCCATGAATCCCGTGATCCCCGTTTGCACCTCTCACATAGGCCGCCGCTCGGAGCCCTATTACTTACTTTAGGCTAGACTTTGTGGACAGGCAGACAGACAGTCCGGGCTCTGTCACGAATACTCAGTACAATGCTTCTATAATAGTTCACAGTTGCATTTCTAGCTACCATCACTTCTAACCACAAACCCAAAATTAGAAGACTGTGGAATTACAGAATTTATTATTCAGAAGACAGAGGAGAGGTTACTGAGGTGCTCTGCGCATTCACAGAGAAACGGATGAGGTTCACCAATAGTGCGTATTAATCCATAAGGAAGGAGGTGCAGGTGTGATCCAAGGAAGAATTGTAGTGCAGATACGAAATTTTTAAGTGGTAGAGGCTAGAGCATCAAGATGACAAGTGGGACCGTGTTAGATTGGGGTGAGTGAAGTGTTTTCCGGGATTTAGAATGCTGTTGGAGTGTGAGCATAGGTAGCATTTATGAAGGGAATCAAGGAAACTAGTTCGGCAGACCAGAGTCCTAGAGGTAGGAGGATGTAATCATGGACTTGTAGCTTAGAAAGCTCTCTACACGAATGCGAAGTCTGCATTTGCGTTAGTGGACGTGAAGTTGAATGACTTGTTTAGATGGGTGAGTAGCTAAGAAAGTTATTTACATTGAATGTACTCACCTATTTGTGGTTGTAGGGGTCAAGACTCAGCTCCTGACCCCGCCTCTTCACAGACCGCTACCGTGTCCTCTCTCTCCGTCCTCCATGAGCTTTATCATACCTCGTCTTAAAACTATGTATGGTTCCTGCCTCCACTACATCACTTGCCAGACTATTCCATTTCATGACAACTCTATAGCTGAAGAAACACTTCTTAACATCCTTTTGACTCATCTGAGTCTTCAACTTCCAATTGTGACCCTCTGTTTCTGTGTCCCATCTCTGGAACATCCTGTCTTTGTCCACCTTATCTATTCCTCGCAGTATTTTGTATGTCGTTATCATGTCTCTCCTAGCCCTCCTGTCCTCCAGTGTCGTCTGGCCGATTTCGTAGGACATTCTCCATAGCTCTGGAACTAGCCTTGTTGCAAACTTTGCACTTTCTCTAATTTCTTGACGTGCTTGACCAGGCGTAGGTTCCAAACTGGTGCTGCATGATCTAGTATGGGCCTGACGTACACGGTGTAGAGAGTCTTAAACGATTCCTTACTGAGGTGTGTGTGTGTGAGGTAGGTGTGTATGTGTGTGTGTGTGTGTGTATGTGGGTGTGTGTGTGTGTGTGTGTGAGGTAGGTGTGTATGTGTGTGTGTGTGTGTGTATGTGTACTTGCCTAATTGTGGTTGCAGGGGTCAATTCACAGCTCCTCTGTGTGTCTGTGTGCGTGCGCGTGTGTATTTATGTGTGTGTATGTATGTGTGTGTAGCAGTCATTAGTTGTCAAAGTGTACTCACCTAACTGTGGTTACAGAGGTCGATTCATATGTCCTGTAATCCTGTGCATATATATGTACTCACCTATACCTACTCACCGCCTCTTCATTGGTCGATACTAATTCACTCTCTCACTGTTCCATGAGCTTTATCATACCTCTTCTTAATGCTATGTATGGAACTTGCCTCCACTGCTTCACTCTCCAGATTATTCCAATTCCTGACAACTCTAAGGCTAAATAAATACTTCCTAACTTCCCTATGGCTCATCTGGGTTTTCAGCTTCCAACTGTGTCCCTTTGTTCCTGTATCATATCTCTGAAACATTCGAGCCCTGTCCACCTTGTCAATTCGTCTCAGTATTTTATACGTTGTTATCATGTCACCTCTATCCCTCCTATCCTCTAGTGTCATCAGATTGAGTTCCCTTACTCTCTCCTCATAAGGCATATCCCTCAGTTCCGGGACTAATCGTGTTGCAAATTTTTGCATTTTGTGCAGTTTCGTGACGTGTTTGACTATTTGAGGGTTCCATACTGGTGCTGCATACTCCAGTATAGGCCTGACGTATAAGGTGTACAATGTCGTGAATGACTCCTTACTCAGATGTCTAAATGCTAATCTCAGGTTTGCCAATCTCCTATATGCTGCTGCAGTTATCTGATTGATTTGTGCCTCAGGGGACATGTTCGTTATAATGCTTACCCCAAGATCATTTTCTTTAAGTGACGTTCGCTAACCTGTATGCCTCTTGCGGTGTTCTGTGTCCTTCTCCAGTCTTTATGAACTTACATTACTGGGGTTAAACTCCAAGAGCCATTTGTCGGACCGGACCGGGCTTGTAGTCTGTCCAGATCCCCTTGTAATCTTAACTGATCCTCGGCTGCTTGTATTCTCCTCATCAGTTTCACATCATCAGCGAACAGTGACACTTCTGAATCTATTCCTTCCACCATGTCATTCACGTATACAAGAAAGAGCACCGGACCTAGGATTGACCCTTGTGCAACCCCACTCGACACATACACCCACTCTGACACTTCATCACGTACCAACACTTCGTTTCCCTCCTGTCAGATATTCCCTGATCCATTGCAGTACTTTCCCTATTATTCCAGCCTGCTCCTTTAATTTTTGCACCAGTCTCTTATGTGGTACTGTGTCAAAAGCCTTCTTGCAGTCCAAAAAGATGCATTCTACCCATCCCTCTCTCTCCTCTCTTACTTCTGTTACCTTATCGTAGAACTCAAGTAAATTTGTGACACAGGATTTTCCATCTTTGAAGCAATGCTGATTGTCATGTATGAGTCCAATCTTTTCAATGTGTTCCACCACTCTTCTGATAATCTTTTCCATGACTTTACATACTGAACAAGTCAGTGACACTGGTCTGTAGTTTAACGCTACCTGTCTGTATCCTTTCTTAAAAATTGTAATTACATTTGCTGTCTTCCACGCCTGAGGCAACTGCCCAGTTTCGACAGATTTACTGATGATTGCTGCTAGTGGCACACACAGTTCCTCTGCTCCCTCTCTCAGTATCCATGGAGATATGTTATCTAGGCCCACCGCTTTTGAGGTATCTAGTTCATCTAGCAATTTCTTCACTTCTATTTTGGTTATGTGTATTGTGTCCAGCACCTGCTGGTGCACCCTACCTCCACTGTTAGCTGGAAGCATCCCTGTCTCTTTTGTGAATACTCTAAATCTTGTGTTTAGTTCATCACATACTGCCTGGTCACTCTTTATGAGCTCCCCTCCTACTTTCCTCAGCCTGATTACCTGGTCCTTGACTGTTTTTCTCCTAATGTTACTATATAACAACTTTGGTTCAGATTTGGCTTTTGATGCTATGTCATTCTCATATTGCCTCTGGGCCTCTCTCCTTATCCCTGCATATTCGTTTCTGATTCTTCTGCTCAACTCCTTGTTTTCTTGAGTTCTTTGCCCTCTATACCGTTTCCATGCTCTAGCATACTTGGCTTTGGCCTCTTTACACTTCCAGTTAAACCAAGGGCTCACTCTGGTCTTACCATTTTTTCTGTTACCCTTTGGTATGAACTTCTCAGCCTCCCTGCACTTAGTGGTCACTAGTTCCATCATTTCATTTACTGTCTTTCCCTTTAGTTCTCTTTCCCACTGCACTTCATGCCCAAAACTTCCGATTCCTGTGTAGTCCCATTTTTTTTGAAGTTCGGCTTCTCTCGTTGTTCTCGTGCTGCTGCATTCTCCACTGTTAACTCTACAAGGTATTCAAAACTCAGGACATCATGATCACTGGCACCAAGGGGTCTTTCGTGTGTGATATCCTCTATGTCTGATGTTGCAGCCTTGCTGCAACATCCTCTCCTCTCTTTCTGGGTATATCCCTAACATGTTGGTGCATGAAGTTCTCCAATACAGTCTCCAACATCTTAGCCGGCCATGTTTCTGGTCCCCCATGTGGCTCTAGGATTTCCCAGTGAATCTATGATTGAAATCCCCAATTATAAGTAATTTTGTCCTACCCATATGAGCCCTCCTGGCCACTTCAGCTAGTGTATCCACCATTACCACCCTATTGTGCATCCTCCTGCTGTTCAGTGGTGGGTTATACATCACTGCTGTCATCACCTTTGACCCCTAGTCTGAAGTGATCCTACAATGAAGTCGTCTGTTTCCCTTCTGTCCATTCCTCCCATTTCCTCAAAACTCTACTGTTTTTGATTAGCAGTGCTACTCCTTCCCCTCCTCTGTTCTCTCTGTCTTTCCTAATAATCTGATACCCAGGTGGAAAGATTGCATTTGTTATCCCTGTAAGTTTTGTCTCTGTTAGTACTATGATGTCCAGTGATGCATCAATGATTCTTGCCACTCTTCACTGTTATTTATTATTCCATCTGTATTGGTGTACCATACATTTAGCTTCTTTTCCATTATTGTATTTTGGGAGATGGAAGAGGAAAGTGCAGGCTGGGAGGGTGGGAGGCAGGTCAGAATATTATGGGAGGCTGCTGTGATTGTGAAATTGGTGCTCAGGGGTGTGGGGGCTATGGAGTGTGGTTTGTTTCGGGTTATTGTGTTTGGTATGTGGTGACGGGTTGAGGGGTTTCTGTAAGCATTTATATTTCATGTTCCCCCAAGGCTGAGCTTTCTTGTCGGTCGTTGCCTGTCCTGTTTCTCGTGTTCAGTCTCGATTGAGGCAAACTTGTTGATAATCTGGAGAGTCCTTTAACAGTGGCTTTTGTTGTAGTATCCTGTTCCATACCACGTCTGTCCTGAATGTCAATTTAATTAGTCAATTTATTCCCTCGAATACCCCCGATGTCTGTGAAATTTTTCTTCCTGAGACATGTCCTTGTCTTCTGTTATTGCAATGACGTTCTAAATCTCTGTTTCTTCCCAATGCTTTCTTTCATCATAGGTCTTCCCTTCAGCCTCCTGAAGCCCATGAATAAATATTGACCTCTCCCTCTCTTCTTCCCAATTCTTTACCCTACTCTCTGGATCTGATTTAAGCATCTCATTTGTTGTTTCCCTTATCTCCCGGGCACCCTGATTGCCTGATACTACTGCTGCAGGCTTCTTAGCTCCATCCTCTCCTTCAGTCCCCTTGCTGCCCACTGATGTTCCCATTTCAGTCACCTCGCTCCTTTCGGACCTCATCTTTTTATCCTGCTTCAGCATATCCATTTCTTCCTCGAGTCTCTGTATCTTTGCCTCAGCTACTGCAGCTCGTGATTCCCACTTCTGCTCTCTGCAGATAACTTCTCTAACATGTTATTGCAAAGCTCATTTAACCTTTTTTTTCATTCTTGATCCATTTTGTTTTTGATCCATTCCATTCATTCTACATTTTCTGACCAGCCATCATCAGTTCCCTTGCCTTTATTATAGTGTGTGGGTGGGTGTGTTGGTATGTGTGTACTCATCTATTTATACTCACCTATTTGTGGTTGTAGGGGTGGAGTCATAGCTCCTGGCCCCACTTCTTCAATGATTGCTACTAGGTCCTCTTTCCCTGTCCCTTGAGCTTTATCAAACCTCGTCTTAAAACTATGTATGTACCCTGCCTCCACTACATCACTTCCCAGATTATTCCACTTCCTGACAACTCTGTGACTGAAGAAATACTTTCTAACATCCCTTTGACTCATCTGAGTCTTCAACTTCCAGTTGTGACCCCTCTTTTCTGTGCGTGTGTGTGTGTGTGTGTGTGTGTGTGTGTGTGTGTGTGTGTGTGTGTGTGTGTGTGTGTGTGTGTGTGTGTGTGTGTGTGAATGCGTGTGTGTGTGTGATTTGGTAAATTGGAAAACTGCGTCCGTGGATTGTAGTTTGGTATGTTGTGCACTTGGGCGTGTGGCTAGGAAAACTTTGTACATGAATGCATATCTTGGAAACTTGTGTACATGGGCGCATTGCTTGGAAAACTATAAACATTGGCTGTAACTTAGAAAGCTGTGTACATCGCCGTGTAGCATGAAAAATTGCAGTAAGCGGCTTTTGTAAAGCCTTCATTACGCACAGCGTTACGGCAAGTTTAATTGAAGATTAAAAATAAATGTATATAATGCTTGAGTTTATTCATAGCTGTTCAAATATAAATTCCTTAAATTGGTCGAGTAGTGGATGTGTTGACCCTTGATACTCGCATTCTTAATAACAATAATAATAATAATAATAATAATAATAATAATAATAATATTATTATTATTATTATTATTATTATTATTATTATTATTATTATTATTACACTGTCGTCGCTCTTACAGGGAGAGAGGGAAGGAGGGAGGGAAGAAGGAAGGTAGGTAGGTAGGTAGATAGGTAGGTAGGCAGGGAGGCAGAGGACGTAGCTAAGTAGGTTAAATATTGAATAACTAAATTTTTGAGATATGTCATTACTTATTTCTTGGCCTGTTGTGTTAGTTACTAGTTAGCAAGGGTAATTAAATATATATATATATGTTCCGAATAGGAACGACTTGCGATTTTGGGTTAAATAGCAACGCCCGTCTTGCCGATTAAGGGAAGCGAAAATTTGTGTATGCAATAATTTGGCAAAAATAATTCTGAACCTAACAAAAAAAATGTATTTCACTGTATTTGTTTATTATTAAATTATTGTGAACTTATCTTAAATATAGTATATGTAATTGGATTATGCTAAATTAAATTGTGCTAGTTATAATAAGAATAGATAAGTTTTCTAAGCTTCTTTTGGTACAAAAATTATAAATTTTTATATTAACATATACAATATTAACATAGACTAGTTTTACCTATTCGGCACGACATAATATATATATATATATATATATATATATATATATATATATATATATATATATATATATATATATATATATATATATATATATATATGTCGTGCCAAATATGTAAATCTGGTCAATTAGCAAGAACTCATTTAAAATTAAGTCCTTTTAGAATTTTTCTCTTATACGTTTAAAGACACATTTTTTTCATTAATGTTAATGTAATTTTTTTTAATTTTGCACCAAAAGACTCTTAGAAAACTTACCTAACCTTATTATAACAAGAGCAATTTATTTTAGCCTAACCCAACTAAATATATTTTAAATAAGTTTATAATAATTTAATACTAAACAAACACAATCAAATATATTTTTTCCGTTAGGTTCAGAATGATTTTGGCGAAATTATTGCATACACAAACTTCCACTTGTCATATATGGCAAGATGAGCGTTGCTATTTAAGCCAAGATCGCAAGTTCTACCTATTCGGCACGACATATATATATATATATATATATATATATATATATATATATATATATATATATATATATATATATATATATATATATATATATATATATATATATATGTGTGTGTGTGTGTGTGTATAATGTCGTGCCGAATATGTAAAACTTGCGATCTTGGCTTAAATAGCAACGCTCATCTTGCCATATAAGACAAGAGAAAATTTGTGTATGGAATAATATCGCAAAAATCATTCCGAACCTTACGAAAAAAATATATTTCATTGTGTTTGTTTAGTATTAAATTATTGTAAACGTATTTAAAATATATTTAGTTGGATTAGGCTAAAATAAATTGCGCTTGTTATATGGGAAGCTGCAAAATTATGAAATTATTAACATTAATGAAAAAAATATATCTTTAAACGTAAAAGAGAAAATTATAGTAGGGACTTAATTTTATATGAGTTCTTGATAATTGACCAGATTTACCTATTAGTCACGACAGGTCAGTGGTCAGTACGCTGAGGTCAGTGGTCACCTGCGGTCCTACCTGCCTAAGCTCTTGGGAGTTAGCGTGGGCTGTTACCAAGCACCATGGCTTGTTGTAGTGTTTTAGAATCTCAGGTTCAAGTGTTGAAGAAGGAGATTCTACTTCTTCAGGAGGAAAATAGGAGGCTGAAGCTTCGCATAGATGAGTTTGGGAGCGAGTGTGAGAAGGATTTAGCTGGTAAGGAAGGAATGGTCACCAACAGTGATAGTAGCAGCCGCTTTAAGTGGCAAGTGGTTCACAGTTCAGGAAGAAGGAAGATGAGGAGAGTTAATAGAGAAGATGTGAAGGAAGGAAATTGATTTTCTGTTCTCCAAGACGAGTGTACTTCAGTGGTTAGTGAGGTTGAAGGTACCACTGATTCCCCTGCTAATCAAGGTAAGAATATTTTAATAGTAGGCTATTCTCAGGTAAGATATATGGAGCGTGCATTTTGTAACAGAGACAGAAAGGTCAGACAGAGAGTGTGTCTTCCTGGAGCTGGTGTTGGTGACATAGTCAGCAGGTGGGATAATATTATGGCAGGTATTGGGAACAAGCCCATTATCTGTCTTAGTGCTGGGGGTAATGACATTGGGAAGGGAAGGAGAGAGGAGCTGCTGGATAAGTACAGGTCAGCCATAGAAGTAGTTAGGTCTAAGTGAGTCTGTCTCTCACTGTGAGGAGGCTGTAGGTGGGGAGGTAGCAACGGGTACCAGCAGTGAGGTGCAGCCCAGCACCTGCTACAAGTGGCGAGTTGTTCACAGTAATGGGAGGCGCATCAGAGTAAGGAAAGTTAAGAGTGAAGATCTGAAGGTAGGAAATCGCTTCTCTGTTCTCCAGGATGAATGTACTTCAGTGGCCAGTGAAGGTAAGGGTACTACTGCCCCTGCTAATGAAGGTAAGCGCATTCTTGTGGTTGGTGACTCTCAGGTAAGATATGTTGACCGTGCTTTTTGTAATAGGAATAAGAAGATGAGAGATAGAGTGTGCTTCCCTGGAGCTGGTGTTGGGGACATTGTCAACAGACTGGATAATATCATGTCAGGTAATGGGAACAAGCCCATTATCTGTCTCAGTGCTGGTGGAAATGATATTGGGAAGGGTAGGAGAGAAGAGCTGCTAGATAAGTACAGGTCAGCTATAGATTTCATTAAGTCTAAGGGAGGGATCCCAATCATATGTAGCATCTTGCCTAGAAGGGGAGTAGGAAATGAATGGTTGTCTAGGGCAATTGGTGTAAATTGCTGGCTAGACAGATACTGCAAGGAACTTGCAATCCCATTCATTGACAACTGGAACAACTTTTATGGCAAACATGATATGTATGCAAGGGATGGGGTTCATCTCTCTGGGGCAGGGGTGGTAGCACTTGCAGACTCGATTGAGAAGGCCATTGGTGAAATGCCTATGATTTTAAACTGATGGAAGATAGAGGTATGGGTGTGTGTGGGAAACAAGCAGGTTGCAACACTAGGGTTGGAAACAGTAAATGTATAAAAGGCATTCAGCATGAAGTTATAAATAAAGACAATAGAACAGGTCAGAAAACAAAGGGGGACAGCAGAGGGCAGCAAGGGACTAGCTCCCTTAAGGTTTACTATACTAATAGCAGGAGTGTTAGAAATAAGATAGATGAGCTAAGATTAATTGCAAGTGCAGGAAACATAGATATTATTGCTATAACAGAGACCTGGCTCAATCTGAAAGATAGAGAGATGCCATCTGAATGTCACATACAAGGCTATAAATTATTCCACACTGACAGGGTCAACAGGAAAGGTGGTGGAGTAGCGATGTATGTCAGAGACAATTTAAATTGTTGTGTTAGACAAGATATTAAATTAGAAGCGTCAGCCACTGAATCTGTTTGGTTACAGCTTCTCGAGGGCCGAGAAAAACTAATTTTGGGTGTGATTTACAGGGCCCCAAATCTTGATAGGGAGTGCAGTAAACTTCTATGGGACGAAATTCGTAAGGCATCTACATACGAAAATGTTGTGCTAATGGGAGATTTCAACTATAGACAGATTGACTGGAGCAATTTGACAGGAAATTTAGAGTCGGGTGACTTTCTTGATACGATCCAGGATTGTTTTTTAAAACAGTTTGTGACAGAGCCAACTAGGGGAAATAACCTCCTTGACTTGGTTCTTGCCAGTAGGGAAACACTAATTAATGATCTTGAGGTTAATGATGAGCTTGGGGAGAGTGATCACAAATCACTCAGTTTTAACATATCATGGAATTCCCCTAATAATGGCAATCAAGTCTCCGTCCCTGACTTTCGCTTGGCTGATTTCATAGGACTGAAAAATTACTTAGGTGGGCTGAACTGGAATGACCTGACTAGGGGTCAGGTAGGTGGTGATGGTTGCCGATATGATGCTTTCCAGGGCATAGTTCTAGCTGCTCAGTCAAATTATGTTCCAAATAGGGAAATCAGATCAAACAAAAATGATCCTAAATGGATGAACAATAGATTAAAATATCTGATTGGTCAAAAGAGAGGCATATATAGGCAAATCAAAAGAGGAGAGGGGCAATTAAGAAATCGATATATTCAGTTAAAGAGAGAAATAAAAAAGGGAATTAGAAAAGCAAAAAGAGATTATGAGGTTAAAGTTGCAAGAGAATCGAAGACTAACCCAAAAGGATTCTTTCAGGTATACAGAAGTAAGATCAGGGACAAGATAGGCCCACTCAAAAGTTCCTCGGGTCAGCTCACTGACAGTGATAAGGAAATGTGTAGAATTTTTAACACATACTTCCTCTCAGTTTTTACACAGGAGGATACCAGTGATATTCCAGTAATGATAAATTATGTAGAACAGGACGATAATAAACTGTGCACTATTAGGGTCACAAGTGACATGGTCCTTAGGCAAATAGATAAATTAAAACCTAACAAATCCCCAGGCCCTGATGAACTGTATGCAAGGGTTCTAAGGGAATGTAAAGAGGAGCTTAGCACACCTTTGGCTAATCTTTTCAACATATCACTACAAACTGGCATGGTGCCAGATAAGTGGAAAATGGCAAATGTGATACCTATTTTCAAAACAGGTGACAGGTCCTTAGCTTCGAACTATAGACCAATAAGCCTAACCTCCATAGTGGGAAAATTTATGGAATCAATAATTGCCGAGGCAGTTCGTAGCCACCTTGAAAAGCATAAATTAATCAACGAATCTCAGCATGGTTTTACAAAGGGACGTTCCTGCCTTACGAATTTATTAACTTTTTTCACTAAGGTATTTGAGGAGGTAGATCATGGTAACGAATATGATATTGTGTATATGGACTTCAGTAAGGCTTTTGACAGGGTCCCACATCAGAGACTATTGAGGAAAATTAAAGCACATGGAATAGGAGGAGAAATTTTTTTCCTGGATAGAGGCATGGTTTACAAATAGGCAGCAGAGAGTTTGCATAAATGGGGAGAAATCAGAGTGGGGAAGCGTCACGAGCGGTGTTCCACAGGGGTCAGTGTTGGGCCCCCTGCTGTTCACAATCTACATAAACGACATAGATGAGGGCATAAAGAGCGACATCGGCAAGTTTGCCGATGACACCAAAATAGGCCGTCGAATTCATTCTGACGAGGACATTCGAGCACTCCAGGAAGATTTGAATAGACTGATGCAGTGGTCGGAGAAGTGGCAGATGCAGTTTAATATAGACAAATGCAAAGTTCTAAATGTTGGACAGGACAATAACCATGCCACATATAAACTAAATAATGTAGATCTTAATATTACGGATTGCGAAAAAGATTTAGGAGTTCTGGTTAGCAGTAATCTGAAACCAAGACAACAGTGCATAAGTGTTCGCAATAAAGCTAATAGAATCCTTGGCTTCATATCAAGGGGATCCCAGTCATATGTAGCATCTTGCCTAGAAAGGGAGTGGGCAATGAATGGATGTCTATGGCAAATGGTATAAATTGCTGGCTAAGGAGGCCTGGTCACAGACCGGGCCGCGGGGGCGTTGACCCCCGGAACTCTCTCCAGGTAAACACAAGTACTGCAAGGAACTTGCAATCCCATTCATTGATAACTGGGACCTATTCTTTGACAAACGTGATACGTACGCAAGGGATGGAGTTCATCTCACTGGGGATGGAGTGGTTGAATTAGCCAATTCAATTGAGAGGGTAATTGATGACTTGTCTAGGAATTTAAACTGATAGATTAAAGAGGTATGGGTGTTTGTGGGAAACAATCAGGCTGCAGCATTAGGGTTAAAAACAGCAGTTATTACCGGGATACCTCAGGGATATGTTTAAAAGACAATATTCAAAATAATGTTGCTAGTAATGGCAAATCAATTGATCAACAAAGAGGGATAGTAGAGGGCAACGAGTGACTAGCTCCCTTAAAGTTTACTATATAAATAGTAGGAGTCTAAGAAATAAGATAGATGAGCTAAGATTACTTGCAAGTGTAGGTAATATAGATATTATTGGTATAACAGAGACCTGGTTCAACCTGAAAGATAGAGAAATGCCTTCTGAATGCAACATACAGGGTTATAAACTATTCCACACTGATAGGGTCAACAGGAAGGGTGGTGGTGTGGCTATGTATTTCAAAGAAAATTTAAATTGTCTTAGACATGATATAAGATTAGAGACATCGAACACAGAATCTGTTTGGCTACAGTTTCTCGAGGGACATGACAAATTAATTTTGGGTGTGATTTATAGGCCCCCAAACCTTGATAGGGAGGCCAGAAAGCTGTTATGGGACGAAATTCATAAGGCGTCTAGATATGAAAATATTGTTATAATGGGAGATTTTAACTTTAGACAAATTGATTGGAACAATATGAAAGGAAATCTTGAGTCTAGTGACTTTCTTGATACGGTTCAGGATTGCTTTTTAGAACAGGTTGTGACAGAACCAACTAGAGGAAACAATCTGCTTGACTTGGTTCTTGCCAACAAAGATTCACTAATTAATAATCTTGAGATTAATGATGAGCTTGGGGAAAGTGATCACAAATCACTTAGTTTCAATATATCATGGAATTACCCAGATAACTGCAATCAAATCTCTGTCCCAGATTTTCGCTTGGCCGACTTCATGGGACTGAAAAATTACTTGGGTGGGCTAAATTGGGATGTCCTGACTATGGGTCAGGTAGGTGATCTTGGTTGCCAATATGACGTTTTTCAGAGCATAGTTCTAGCTGCCCAGACAACTTTTGTTCCAAGTAGGGAAATTAGATCTAACAAAAATTATCCCAAATGGATGAACAATAGATTAAAACATCTCATTGGTCAAAAGAGAGGCTTATGAAGGCGTATCAAAAGAGGGGATGGGCAGTTAAGAAATCAATATATTCAATTAAAGAGAGAAATAAAGAAATGAATAAGAAAAGCAAAAAGAGATTATGAGGCTAAGGTCACAAGGAATGCAAGGATTAACCATAAAGGATTCTTTCAGGTATACAGAAGTAAGATTAGGGACAAGATTGGCCCACTTACGAGTAACTCTGGATAGATCACTGACAGTGATAATGATATGTGTGAAATTCTAAATACCTACTTCCCCTCAGTTTTCACCCAGGAAAATACTAGCGATATTCCTGAAATAATAGATTATGTAGAACAGGATGATGATAAACTATGCATGATTGTGGTAACTAGTGACATGGTCCTCAGACAAATAGAGAAACTAAAACCTAACAAATCCTCAGGCAATGATGAACTGTTTGCAAGGGTGTTAAAGGAATGTAAAGAGGAACTTAGCATACCTTTGGCTAAACTTTTTAACATATCACTACAAACTGGCATAGTGCCTGATAAGAGGAAAATGGCAAATGTAATACCTATTTACAAGGCAGGTGACAGGTCCTTGGCTTCGAACTATAGACCAATAAGCTTTACATCCATAGTGGGAAAATTTATGGAATCAATAATTGCCGAAGCAATTCGTAGCCATCTTGACAGGCACAGATTGATTAATGAATCTCAACACGGTTTTACAAAGGGGCGTTCCTGTCTTACGAATTTACTAACTTTTTTCACTAAGGTGTTTGAGGAGGTAGATCATGGTAATGAATATGATATTGTGTATATGGACTTCAGTAAGGCTTTCGAGAGAGTTCCACACCAGAGGCTATTGAGGAAACTTAAGGCACACGGAATAGGAGGAGAAATTTTTTCCTGGGTAGAGGCATGGATGACAAATAGACAGCGGAGAGTTTGCATAAATGGGGAGAAATCAGAATGGAGGCACGTCACAAGCGGTGTTCCTCAGGGGCCAGTGTTGGGCCCGTTGTTGTTCACAATTTACATAAACGACATAGATAAGGGAATAAACAGCGACATAAGCAAATTTGCTGATGACACCAAAATAGGCCGTCCAGTTCATTCTAATGAGGACACTAGAGCACTTCAGGATGATTTGAATAGACTGATGCAATGGTCGGAGAAGTGGCAGATGCAGTTTAATAATGACAAATGCAAAGTTTTAAATGTTGGACAGGTAAATAACCATGCCATATATAAACTAAATGATGTAGATCTTAATACTACTGATTGCGAAAAGGATTTAGGAGTTCTGGTCAGCAGTAATTTAAAACCAAGACAACAGTGCATTAGTGTTCGCAATAAAGCTAACAGAATTCTTGGCTTCATATCTAGAAGTATAAATAATAGAAGTCTTCAGGTTGTTCTTCAACTCTATGTATCCTTGGTTAGGCCTCATTTAGAATACGCTGCTCAGTTCTGGTCACCGTATTGCAGAATGTATGTAAATGTTCTGGAAAACGTACAGAGGAGGATGACAAAGATGATCCCATGTATCAGAAATCTTCCCTATGAGGATAGACTGAGGGCCCTGAATCTGCACTCTCTCTTAAGGCGTAGAATAAGGGATGATATGATCGAGGTGTATAAATGGAAAACAGGAATAAATAAAGGGGATGTAAATAGCGTGCTGAAAATTTCCAGCCAAGACAGGACTCGCAGCAATGGTTTCAAGTTGGAAAAATTCAGATTCAGAAAAGATAAAGGAAAGCACTGGAGTGGTAATAGAGTTGTGGATGAGTGGAACAAACTCCCGAGTACAGTTATTAAGGCTAAAACGTTGTATAGTTTTAAAAATAGGTTAGATAAATACATGAGTGGGTGTGGGTGGGTGTGAGTTGGACATGACTAGCTTGTGCTGCTGGGTCTGGTGCAGTGCTCCATCCTTGAGTGGAGATGATCAGACTGGGTGGGTCATTGGGCTAATCCGGGAGGGAGGGGGGTTATTGGTCTAATCCGGGAGGGAGGGGGGTTATTGGTCTAATCCGGGGGGGACATGGACCTGCTCCGCATGGGTCAGTAGGCCTGTTGCAGTGTTCCTTCTTTCTAATGTATATATATATATATATATATATATATATATATATATATATATATATATATATATATATATATATATATATATATATATATATATATATATATATATATATTATGCAAAACAACCACTGTGAAAGAGTAGTGAAATTCCAAGCGCTTTCGTGACTACTCACATTATCATGGAATTATGAAAGTAATACGTCAAAGGAAGGCAATTAAAGGGGCTTAGACCACTCCTCACAGTCAACTCCCACAAAAAAGAAACACCTCACGCGCTACAATACAGGACACACACACACACACACACACACGCATATATATATATATATATATATATATATATATATATATATATATATATATATATATATATATATATATATATATATATATATATATATATGCAATAAGATCACAGTAAACAGGTGATTTCAGAATATGCAAAACAACCACTCTGAAAGAAAAGAGAAATTCCAAGCGCTTTCGTGAGTACTCACATGATAATGTGAGTACTCACGAAAGCGCTTGGAATTTCTCTATTCTTTCAGAGTGGTTGTTTTGCATATATATATATATATATATATATATATATATATATATATATATATATATATATATATATATATATATATATATATATATATATATATATATATATATGTATATATATATATATGTATATATATAATGATTATGGACCTGTTATTAATCGTGAAACTTCCCTTAAAAAATACATGTTAACCCTTCGTGTGAGTGTGTGTGTGTATGTGTGTACTCACCTAGTTGTAGTTGCAGGGGTCGATTCACAGCTCCTGGCGTCGCCCCATCACTGGCCGCTTCAGGGTCACTCTCCCTGCACCATGAGTGGAGCATATGTTAACCTTCCTGTGGTGTGTAAATATACCTAGTTGGATGAAACTTATTGTAGCCAGCTGCCCCAGTGGAAAACGAGTCGGTCTGGAGTTTTACGACTCTCAGACCGCGGGTTCAAGTCCCACTCGTTGTACGGTTTGAAAGCAGGAGCTCCGAGTTCTTGCCTCTTCAGACAGCTGTGTAAAGAAATGTATTCGAAATATGAATCATTCTTTTTTTTACTCCAAAGTGAACTTGCTTTCTGGGGCTAATTTAGTGACTCGAGTGTCTGAACATCTGTCACAGCTTAAGATGTTCCTCGGAAACACTAATGACGATCTGGTGAAGTTCTTCAGAGATTTAATATGGGATCGATAAGGTGAGGTGTTATTTTCTTTAAAATATTTTCAAGGTTGTGAGACTAGTTACGTTGGAAACAACAATCATGTTATGAAATGTGACACTACACGATATATTTAGTGTTAAAAAAAAAAATGATTTTTTTGCAAGTCCAGATCCAAACAACGCATTTTTCAACGTTAATATATATATATATATATATATATATATATATATATATATATATATATATATATATATATATATATATATATATATATATATATATATATATATATATATATATATATGTATGTATGTATATATATATATATATGTCGTGCCGAATAGGCAGAACTTGCGATCTTGGCTTAAATAGCAACGCTCATCTTGCCATATAGGACAAGTGAAAATTTGTGTATGCAATAATTTCGCCAAAATCATTCTGAACCTAACGAAAAAAATATATTTCACTGTGTTTGTTTAGTATTAAATTATTGTAAACAAATCTAAAATACATTTAGTTGGGTTAGGCTAAAATAAATTGTTCTTGTTATAATAAGGTTAGGTAAGTTTTCTAAGTTCCTTTTGGTGCAAAATTATAAATTTTTACATTAACATTAATGAAAAATATATATCTTTAAACGTATAAGAGAAAATTTTAGAAAGGACTTAATTTTAAAAGAGTTCTTGCTAATTGACCAGTTTTACATATTCGGCACGACATATATATATATATATATATATATATATATATATATATATATATATATATATATATATATATATATATATATATATATATATATATATATATATGTAATATATATATATAAACACTGATCTCTGGCTGAAGGAGACTCGAAGCTACGAACCTTGGAACAAGGTACGCAGTGCTGTACCATTGTCACCACCAGAGATCAGTGTTCGTGTATACTATTTCGCCTGCTCTTGCAAATTCCTTGCATTGTTAAAATCTCTAGTAATGCTGATGTATGCAGGGGATGAGATGAAAAGCTGTAAGCCTTCTCCCTGAAAGTTGGCTGCCTTGGATCAACGTCTAGCATTGTGTTAGTCGCCAAGGTATTGTCCAGTGTGGTGAGAATGAAATAGCACTGCGTACCTTGTTCCAAGGTTCGTAGGCTCGAGTCTTCTTCAGCCAGAGATCAGTGTTTATAAATAAATATATATATATATATATATATATATATATATATATATATATATATATATATATATATATATATATGCGAAAAACAACCACCGTGAAAGAATAGAGAAATTCAAAGCGCTTTGGTGACTACTTACTTTATCAAGGAATAATAAAAGTAATGCATCAGAGAAAGGCATATAAAGGGTCTAGACCAAACCTCACATCCCACAACAAAGCAACACCTGATGCGCGACTCATACGATAGGGAACACTGCAGCAGGCCTCCTGGCCCAACTAGACAGGTCCTTCACACAACCCACGAACAAACTATTCTACCCAAGAACTAAGAATTTACAAATTTATTATTTGTCTAATGTATTATTAAATTCTTCCCAAATTCTATTAATTATAAGTTGATCTAATTTATATAAATGAATAGAATTTGGGAAGAATTTAATAATACATTGGACAAATAATAAATTTTAAAATTCTTAGTTCTTGGGTTGAATAGTTTGCTCGTGGGTTGTGTGAAGGACCTGTCTAGTTGGGCCAGCGGGCCTGCTGCAGTGTTCCCTTCCTTATGAGTCGCGAATCAGGTGTTGCTTTGTTGTGGGATGTGATAGTGAGGTGTGGTCTAGACCCTTTATATGCCTTCCTTTGATGCATTACTTTTGTTGTTCCTTGATAATGTGAGTAGTCACGAAAGCGCTTGGTATTTCTCTATTCTTTCACAGTGATTGTTTTGCATATTCTGAAATCACCTGTTTACTGTGATCTTATTGCATATTTTATTATTGTTTTTATTATCACACTGGCCGATTCCCACCAAGGCAGGGTGGCCCCAAAACGAAAAACTTTCACCATCATTCACTCCATCACTGTCTTGCCAGAAGGGTGCTTTACACTACAGTTTAAACTACAACATTAACACCCCTCCTTCAGAGTGCAGGCACTGTACTTCCCATCTCCAGGACTCAAGTCCGGCCTGCCGGTTTCCCTGAACCCCTTCATAAATGTTACTTTGCTCACACTCCAACAGCACGTCAAGTATTAAAAACCATTTGTCTCCATTCACTCCTATCAAACACGCTCACGCATGCCTGCTGGAAGTCCAAGCCCCTCTCACATAAAAACTCCTTTACCCCCTCCCTCCAACCTAGGCCGACCCCTACCCCGAATTCCTTCCACTAGAGACTGATACACTCTTGAAGTCACTCTGTTTCGCTCCATTCCCTCTACATGTCCGAACCACCTCAACACCCCTTCCTCAGCCCTCTGGACAACAGTTTTGGCAATCCCGCACCTCCTCCTAACTTCCAAATTACGAATTCTCTGCATTATATTCACACCACACATTGCCCTCAGACATGTCATCTCCACTGCCTCCAGCCTTCTCCTCGCTGCAACATTCATCACCCATGCTTCACATCCATATAAGAGCGTTGGTAAAACTATACTCTCATACATTCCCCTCTTTGCCTCCAAGGACAAAGCTCTTTGTCTCCACAGACTCCTAAGTGCACCACTCACCCTTTTCCCCTCATCAATTCTATGATTCACTTCATCTTTCGTAGACCCATACGCTGACACGTCCACTCCCAAATATCTGAAGACATTCACCTCCTCCATACTCTCTCCCTCCAATCTGATATCCAATCTTTCATCACCTAATCTTTTTGTTATCCTCATAACCTTACTCTTTCCTGTATTCACTTTTAATTTTCTTCTTTTGCACACCCTACCAAATTCATCCACCAATCTCTGCAACTTCTCTTCAGAATCTCCCAAGAGCACAGTGTCATCAGCAAAGAGCAACTGTGACAACTCCCACTTTGTGTGATTCTTTATCTTTTAACTCCACGCCTCTTGTCAAGACCCTCGCATTTACTTCTCTTACAACCCCATCTATAAATATATTAAACAACCACGGTGACATCACACATCCTTGTCTAAGGCCTACTTTTACTGGGAAATAATTTCCCTCTTTTCTACATACTCTAACTTGAGTCTCACTATCCTCGTAAGAACTCTTCACTGCTTTCAGTAACCTACCTCCTACACCATACACCTGCAACATCTGCCACATTGCCCCCCTATCCATCCTGTCATACGCCTTTTCCAAATCCATAAATGCCACGAAGACCTCTTTAGCCTTATCTAAATACTGTTCACCTATATGTTTCACTGAACACCTGGTCCACACACCCCCTACCTTTCCTAAAGCCTCCTTGTTCATCTGCTATCCTATTCTCAGTCTTACTCTTAATTCTTTCAATAATAACTCTACCATGCACTTTACCAGGTATACTCAACAGACTTATCCCCCTATAATTGTTGCACTCTCTTTTGTCCGCTTTGCCTTTATACAAAGGAACTATGCATGCTCTCTGCCAATCCCTAGGTACCTTACTCTCTTCCATACATTTATTAAATAATTGCACCAACCACTCCAAAACTATATCCCCACCTGCTTTTAACATTTCTATCTTTATCCCATCAATCGTGGCTGCCTTACCCCCTTTAATTTTACCTACTGCCTCACGAACTTCCCCCACACTCACAACTGGCTCTTCCTCACTCCTAAAAGATGTTATTCCTCCTTGCCCTATACACGAAATCACAGCTTCCCTATCTTCAACATTTAATAATTCCTCAAAATATTCCCTCCATCTTCCCAATACCTCTAACTCTCCATTTAATAACTCTCCTCTCCTATTTTTAACTGACAAATCCATTTCAAATATGTATATACATGTATATATATATATATATATATATATATATATATATATATATATATATATATATATATATAAATGGATATATATGTAAGAATATGTATAAGAACATAAGAAAGGAGGATCAACGCAGCAGGCCCGTTGGCCCATATTAGGCAGGTCCTTTACAATCCATCCCACTAACAAAACAATTGCCCAACCCAATTTTCAATGCCACCCAAGAAATAAGCTCTGCTAACTCTATCCACTCTCATATTCAACTCTCACTCAAATCCAACCCCTCTCACTCATAAGAACATAAGAACGAAGGAACACTGCAGAAGGCCTACTGGCTCATGCGAGGCAGGTCCAAGTCTCCTACCGGCTTAAGCCAATGCACCCAACCTAGTCAGGTCAGGTCACATTGACTTAAGGGAGGAACACGGCAACCGACCTGTTAGCACAAGCTATCAGGTCTAACTCACACCCACCCACATCTACTCATGTATTTATCCAACCTATTTTTAAAGCTACACAACGTTCTGGCCTCTATAACGGTACTTGGGAGTTTGTTCCACTCATCCACAACTCTATTACCAAACCAGTACTTTCCTATATCCTTCCTGAATCTGAATTTTTCCAACTTAAAACCATTGCTGCGAGTCCTGTCTAGGCTAGATATTTTCAGCACACTGTTTACATCCCCTTTATTTATTCCTGTCTTCCACTTATACACCTCAATCATATCCCCCCTAATTCTACGTCTTTCTAGAGAGTGCAGTTTCAGGGCCCTTAGTCTATCCTCATAGGGAAGGTTTCTGATACATGGGATCATCTTTGTCATCCTCCTTTGTACATTTTCCAGAGAATTTATATCCATTCTGTAATACGGTGACCAAAACTGTGCAGCATAATCTAAATGAGGCCTAACCAAGGATGTATAGAGTTGAAGAACAACCTGAGGACTCCTATTATTTATGCTTCTTGATATGAAGCCAAGGATTCTATTAGCTTTATTGCGAACACTTATGCACTGTTGTCTTGGTTTCAGATTACTGCTAACCAGAACTCCTAAATCTTTTTCGCAATCCGTAATATTAAGATCTACATTATTTAGTTTATATGTGGCATGGTTATTGTCCTGTCCAACATTTAGAACTTTGCATTTGTCTATATTAAACTGCATCTGCCACTTCTCCGACCACTGCATCAGTCTATTCAAATCTTCCTGGAGTGCTCGAATGTCCTCGTCAGAATGAATTCGACGGCCTATTTTGGTGTCATCGGCAAACTTGCCGATGTCGCTCTTTATGCCCTCATCTATGTCGTTTATGTAGATTGTGAACAGCAGGGGGCCCAACACTGACCCCTGTGGAACACCGCTCGTGACGCTTCCCCACTCTGATTTCTCCCCATTTATGCAAACTCTCTGCTGCCTATTTGTCAACCATGCCTCTATCCAGGAAAAAATTTCTCCTCCTATTCCATGTGCTTTAATTTTCCTCAATAGTCTCTGATGTGGGACCCTGTCAAAAGCCTTACTGAAGTCCATATACACAATATCATATTCATTACCATGATCTACCTCCTCAAATACCTTAGTGAAAAAAGTTAATAAATTCGTAAGGCAGGAACGCCCCTTTGTAAAACCATGCTGAGATTCGTTGATTAATTTATGCTTTTCAAGGTGGCTACGAACTGCCTCGGCAATTATTGATTCCATAAATTTTCCCACTATGGAGGTTAGGCTTATTGGTCTATAGTTCGAAGCTAAGGACCTGTCACCTGTTTTGAAAATAGGTATCACATTTGCCATTTTCCACTTATCTGGCACCATGCCAGTTTGTAGTGATATGTTGAAAAGACTAGCCAAAGGTGTGCAAAGCTCCTCTTCACATTCCTTTAGAACCCTTGCATACAGTTCATCAGGGCCTGGGGATTTGTTAGGTTTTAATTTATCTATTTGCCTAAGGACCATGTCACTTGTGACCCTAATAGTGCACAGTTTATTATCGTCCTGTTCTACATAATTTATCATTACTGGAATATCGCTGGTATCCTCCTGTGTAAAAACTGAGAGGAAGTATGTGTTAAAAATTCTACACATTTCCTTATCACTGTCAGTGAGCTGACCCGAGGAACTTTTGAGTGGGCCTATCTTGTCCCTGATCTTACTTCTGTATACCTGAAAGAATCCTTTTGGGTTAGTCTTCGATTCTCTTGCAACTTTAACCTCATAATCTCTTTTTGCTTTTCTAATTCCCTTTTTTATTTCTCTCTTTAACTGAATATATCGATTTCTTAATTGCCCCTCTCCTCTTTTGATTTGCCTATATATGCCTCTCTTTTGACCAATCAGATATTTTAATCTATTATTCATCCATTTAGGATCATTTTTGTTTGATCTGATTTCCCTATTTGGAACATAATTTGACTGAGCAGCTAGAACTATGCCCTGGAAAGCATCATATCGGCAACCATCACCACCTACCTGACCCTTAGTCAGGTCATTCCAGTTCAGCCCACCTAAGTAATTTTTCAGTCCTATGAAATCAG
This sequence comes from Cherax quadricarinatus, assembly GCF_038502225.1. Classification (NCBI taxonomy): domain Eukaryota; kingdom Metazoa; phylum Arthropoda; class Malacostraca; order Decapoda; family Parastacidae; genus Cherax; species Cherax quadricarinatus. Next base: position 13,625,392 of record NC_091310.1, read on the forward strand.
CCAAGCGAAAGTCAGGGACGGAGACTTGATTGCCATTATTAGGGGAATTCCATGATATATTAAAACTGAGTGATTTGTGATCACTCTCCCCAAGCTCATCATTAACCTCAAGATTATTAATTAGTGTTTCCCTACTGGCAAGAACCAAGTCAAGGAGGTTATTTCCCCTAGTTGGCTCTGTCACAAACTGTTTTAAAAAACAATCCTGGATCGTATCAAGAAAGTCACCCGACTCTAAATTTCCTGTCAAATTGCTCCAGTCAATCTGTCTATAGTTGAAATCTCCCATTAGTACAACATTTTCGTATGTAGATGCCTTACGAATTTCGTCCCATAGAAGTTTACTGCACTCCCTATCAAGATTTGGGGCCCTGTAAATCACACCCAAAATTAGTTTTTCTCTGCCCTCGAGAAGCTGTAACCAAACAGATTCAGTGGCTGACGCTTCTAACTTAATATCTTGTCTAACACAACAATTTAAATTGTCTCTGACATACATCGCTACTCCACCACCTTTCCTGTTGACCCTGTCAGTGTGGAATAATTTATAGCCTTGTATGTGACATTCAGAGGGCATCTCTCTATCTTTCAGATTGAGCTAGGTCTCTGTTACAGCAATAATATCTATGTTTCCTGCACTTGCAATTAATCTTAGCTCATCTATCTTATTTCTAACACTCCTGCTATTAGTATAGTAAACCTTAAGGGAGCTAGTCCCTTGCTGCCCTCTGCTGTCCCCCTTTGTTTGCTGACCTGTTTTATTGTCTTTATTTATAACTTCATGCTGAATGCCTTTTATACATTTACTGTTTCCATCCCTAGTGTTGCAACCTGCTTGTTTCCCACACACACCCATACCTCTATCTTCCATCAGTTTAAAATCATAGGCATTTCACCAATGGCCTTCTCAATCGAGTCTGCAAGTGCTACCACCCCTGCCCCAGAGAGATGTACCCCATCCCTTGCATACATATCATGTTTGCCATAAAAGTTGTTCCAGTTGTCAATGAATGGGATTGCAAGTTCCTTGCAGTATCTGTCTAGCCAGCAATGTACACCAATTGCCCTAGACAACCATTCATTTCCTACTCCCCTTCTAGGCAAGATGCTACATATGATTGGGATCCCTCCCTTAGACTTAATGAAATCTATAGCTGACCTGTACTTATCTAGCAGCTCTTCTCTCCTACCCTTCCCAATATCATTTCCACCAGCACTGAGACAGATAATGGGCTTGTTCCCATTACCTGACATGATATTATCCAGCCTGTTGACAATGTCCCCAACACCAGCTCCAGGGAAGCACACTCTATCTCTCATCTTCTTATTCCTATTACAAAAAGCACGGTCAATATATCTTACCTGAGAGTCACCAACCACAAGAATGCGCTTACCTTCATTAGCAGGGGCAGTAGTAACCTTACCTTCACTGGCCACTGAAGTACATTCATCCTGGAGAACAGAGAAGCGATTTCCTACCTTCAGATCTTCACTCTTAACTTTCCTTACTCTGATGCGCCTCCCATTACTGTGAACAACTCGCCACTTGTAGCAGGTGCTGGGCTGCACCTCACTGCTGGTAGCCGTTGCTACCTCCCCAACTACAGCCTCCTCACAGCGAGAGACAGACTGCACCTCACTGCTAGAAGTCTCATTCCCCACAACTCCAGCCACCTCACACTCTCTCCCAGACCCATTGAGGTGGACCTTCAGCCTCCTAATCTCCTCATGGAGAAGCAAGACCTCCTCCTTCAACTCTCCAACCTCAGTTTTTAAAACACTGCAGAAGCAAGCCATGCTTTGTAACCGTCCACGCTAATCCCCAAAGCAACTCAGGGTCTGTGACCTCACGTGACGACTGACCACTGACGACTCAAACTGACCACTGACGACTGACTGACCACTGAAACTACCCAAGGTTTTAGCCTCAATAACACAACTAGGTAGACTGTTTCCCTCATCAACTACCCTATTTCCAAACCAATACTTTCCTACATCCCTTCTAAATCTAAACTTGTCCAATTTGAATCCATTACTGCGGGTTCTCTCCTGAAGAGATATCCTCAAGACCTTGCTAATATCCCCCTTATTAATACCCATCTTCCACTTATACACTTCGATCAGTTCTCCCCTCATTCTTCGTCTAACAAGTGAATGTAATTTAAGGGTCTTCAATCTTTCTTCATAAGGAAGATTTCTAATGCTATGTATTAATTTAGTCATCCTACGCTGAATGTTTTCTAACGAACTTATGTTTATTCTGTAATATGGAGACCAGAACTGAGCTGCATAATCTAGGTGAGGCCTTACTAAAGATGTATAAAGCTGAAGTATAACCGCTGAACTTCTGTTGCTTACACTTCTTGACATATATCCCAGCAATCTATTTGCCTTATTACGCACGCTTAAGCACTGCTGTCTTGGTTTAAGGTTGCTGCTTACCATAACCCCCAAATCCTGTTCGCATTCTATACGGCTAAGTTCAACATTAAGCTGGTAGGTGCTAGGGTTATGGACATTTCCGAGCTTTAGAACTTTACATTTATCTGCACTGAACTGCATCTGCCACTTTTCTGACCACGAATTGAGTTTTTCTAAATATTCCTGAAGTTGTGAGACATCAACGTCTGAATCGATTTTCCTACCTATCTTCGTGTCATCAGCAAATTTGCTTATGTCACTAGTAATTCCCTCGTCTAGGTCGTTTATATATATAATAAACAACAATGGGCCTAAAACTGATCCCTGCGGAACGCCACTTGTTACAGATCCCCACTCAGATTTAACCCCATTTATGCACACTCTCTGCTTCCTATTAATGAGGCATGACTCGATCCATGACAGCATTTTTCCCCCAATGCCATGAGCAGCCACTTTCTTCAAGTCTCTGATGAGGTACTCTATCAAAAGCCTTACTAAAATCTAAATAAACAATATCGAATTCTTTATCCTGATCAACGACCTCAAAAGCTTTGCTGAAGAAGGTTAATAAATTAGTTAGGCAGGAACGGCCCCTGGTGAAACCATGTTGAGTATCATTAATCAAATTATGCCTATCGAGATGGCTTCTTATATTATCAGCTATAATTGACTCTAGTAATTTGCCTACAATTGAGGTTAGTCTTATTGGGCGGTAATTTAACGGTAACGACTTGTCCCCTGATTTAAAAATAGGAATTACATTAGCCATCTTCCACATATTAGGCACTACACCTGTTTGAAGAGATAAATTAAAAATATTAGTTAAAGGTTCACAGAGTTCCACTTAACACTCTTTAAGAATCCTTGAAAAAAGTTCATCAGGGCTCGGGGATTTATTTTACTTTAACCCGTCTATCTGTTTGATAACCATTTCGCTAGTGATTGTGATACTGCATAATTTATCATCTTCAAGCCCACTATAAAAATTAATTACTGGGATATTGTCAGTGTCTTCCTGAGTGAAAACCGAGAGAAAATAATTATTAAGAATAGAGCACATTTCATTCTCCTTGTCAGTGAAATGCCCAGAGTGATTTTTAACGGGACCTATCTTATCTCTAACTTTTGTTCTATAAACCTGGAAAAAACTTTTTGGGTTAGTTTGCGAATCCCTAGCAACTTTAATTTCATAGTCCCGTTTAGCTTTTCTTATCCCCTTTTTAACGTCCCTCTTAATATCAATATACTGATTCATAAGATGACCCTTACCTCTTTTGATACGCCTATAAATTCCTTTCTTCTGTCCTGAAAGATATTTGAGCCTATTATTCACCCATTTGGGGTTATTTCTATTCGATCTAATTTCCTTATATGGGATAAATGTCCTTTGGGCAGCATGTATTGCGTTAAGAAAGCTGTCATACTGATAGCTCTCTTCGTTACTTCAGTCTACAGATGATAAGTGTTCTCTAAGCCCATTGTAATCTGCTAAGCGAAAATCTGGAAGTATGATAGTAGGGATAACTATCATACTTCCATTCAATGCTAAATATAACTGATTTGTGGTCGCTAGCACCAGGTTCCTCTGAAATTTCTAAATTATTAACAAGGAATTCATTGTTTGTCAGAACTAAGTCAAGAAGGTTATTTCCCCTTGTAGGCTCTGTCACAAACTGCTTCAAAAAACAATCCTGAACTACTTCTAAGAAGTCGTTTGATTCTAAATTTCAAGTCAAGAAATTCCAATCAATATGACTAAAATTAAAGTCTCCTAGAATTACTACGTTATCGTGCCTTGTGGCCTTAACAATTTCCTCCCATAGTAGTCTCCCTTAGTCCCTATCTAAGTTTGGGGGACGGTATATCACTCCTAAAATCAGTTTTTCATGTCCCTCTGAAAATTCTATCCAAACAGACTCTGTATGTGTTTCTTCAGACTTAATACCCGTTTTTATGCAACAGTTCAAGCGATCTCGGACATACGGTGCCACCCCACCCCCCTTCCCGATACTTCTGTCTACTTGGAACAATTTAAAACCTTGTATGTGACATTCAGCAGGCATGTCCCGATTTTTCGCATTGAACCACGTCTCAGTTAAGGCAAATACATCAATGTTATCTGCAATAGCAACTAGTCTCAACTCGTCCATCTTATTCCTAGCATTACGACTATTTGTGTAATATATATTCAAGGACTATCCCTTCTCTTTTTTATTCCTGATTTCTGTTCCTCCACTATGCCTGTTACTCTCCTTATCACCTAATGCCATTGGCTTTCCTATGTTCATCAATAACTCTTCCTCATTCTGCCTATAACTGGTTTCCTTAAAACTCACATTATCGCTACACTCAAAATGCATTGATTTTCCACGAGAACCCATACCACTATCTATTTCTAGTTTAAAGACCTAACTGCTCCCTCAGCTGCATTGGCCAGTGCTCCCACCCCACACCTAGATAAGTGGACCCCATCCCTATCATACATGTCATTTCTGCCATACAAGAGGTCCCAGTTGTCAATGAATGTTACTGCATTTTCCTTACAGTATTTGTCCAGCCAGCAATTGACACCAATTGCCCTGGACAACCATTCATTTCCAGCTCCTCTCCTTGGCAAAATGCCACATATGACAGGTTTCCCACCCTTCCTCCTAATTATCTCTATTGCTGACCTATACCTGCTAATCAAGTCCTCACTCCTACGTCTGCCAACATCGTTGCCTCCAGCACTGAGACAGATAATAGGATTGCTCCCATTACCTCTCATGATGTCATCCAGACGGCTAACAATATCCTTCATCCCAGCCCCAGGAAAACACACTCTCTGCCTCCTACTCCTATCCTTCAAGCAGAATGCCCTATCCATGTACCTAATCTGGCTATCCCCAACAACAACAATGTTTTTACCTTCCTTGGCATCGTCCGTCGTGATGCTCCCAGTAGTCGACTCACATTCGTCAGGTAGCATTACACTTTCATTTGTGGAATTTGTCAAGACGTTCTCGATGGTTTTCGTTGGGGTTTCTAGGGATGTCTCAATCACGTCAGCCAATGCTTATTAATGTCCCTTTTATTAATACCCATCTTCCACTTATACACTTCGGTCATGTCTCCCCTCATTCTTCGTCTAACAGGTGAACGTAATTTAAGGGTCTTCATTCTCTCTTCATAGGGAAGATTTTTAATGCTATGTATTAATTCAGTCATTCTACGCTGAATGTTTTCTAGCGAATTTATGTCCATTCTGTAATATGGAAACCAGAACTGAGCTGCAAAACCTAGGTGAGGCCTTACTAATGATGTATAAAGCTGTAATATAACCCTAGCACTTATAAGTTAAATAATGTAGAACTTAGCCATACAGATTGTGAAAAGGATTTGGGGGTTATATATATATATATATATATATATATATATATATATATATATATATATATATATATATATATATATGTCGTGCCGAATAGGCAGAACTTGCGAACTTGGCTTAAATAGCAACGCTCATCTTGCCATATAAGACAAGTGAAAATTTGTGAATGCAATAATTTCGCCAAAATCATTCTGAACCTAACGAAAAAAATACATTTCACTGTGTTTGTTTAGTATTAAATTATTGTAAACAAATCTAAAATATATTTAGTTGGGTTAGGCTAAATTAAATTGAGATTGTTATAATAAGGTTAGGTAAGTTTTCTAAGTTCCTTTTGGTGCAAAATTATAAATTTTTACATTAACATTAATGAAAAAAATATATCTTTAAACGTATAAGAAATTTTTTTAGGAAGGACTTAATCTTAAATGAGTTCTTGCTAATTGACCAGTTTTACATATTCGGCACGACATATATATATATATATAATATATATATATATATATATATATATATATATATATATATATATATATATATATATATATATATATATATATATATATATGTAGGTGGTAGGTTGGTAGACAGCAACCACCCAGGGAAGTACTACTGTCCTGCCAGATGACTGTGAAACAAAAACCTGTAACTGTTTTGTATGATGGTAGGATTGCTGGTTTCTTTTTCTGTCTCATAAACACGCTAGATAACAGGGATATCTTGCTACTCCTACTTACACTTTGGTCACACTTCACAGACACGCACATGGATATATATATACATACATCTAGGTTTTTTCCTTTTTCTAAATAGCTCTTGTTCTTCTTTATTTCTTCTATTGTCCATGGGGAAGTGGAAAAGAATCTTTCCTCCGTAAGCCATGCGTGTCGTATGAGGCGACTAAAATGCCGGGAGCAATGGGCTAGTAACCCCTTCTCCTGTAGACATTTACTAAAAAAGAGAAGAAGAAAAACTTTATAAAACTGGGGTGCTTAAATGTGCGTGGATGTAGTGCGGATGACAAGAAACAGATGATTGCTGATGTTATGAATGAAAAGAAGTTGGATGTCCTGGCCCTAAGCGAAACAAAGCTGAAAGGGGTAGGAGAGTTTCGGTGGGGGGAAATAAATGGGATTAAATCTGGAGTATCTGAGAGAGTTAGAGCAAAGGAAGGGGTAGCAGTAATGTTAAATGATCAGTTATGGAAGGAGAAAAGAGAATATGAATGTGTAAATTCAAGAATTATGTGGATTAAAGTAAAGGTTGGATGCGAGAAGTGGGTCATAATAAGCGTGTATGCACCTGGAGAAGAGAGGAATGCAGAGGAGAGAGAGAGATTTTGGGAGATGTTAAGTGAATGTATAGGAGCCTTTGAACCAAGTGAGAGAGTAATTGTGGTAGGGGACCTGAATGCTAAAGTAGGAGAAACTTTTAGAGAGGGTGTGGTAGGTAAGTTTGGGGTGCCAGGTGTAAATGATAATGGGAGCCCTTTGATTGAACTTTGTATAGAAAGGGGTTTAGTTATAGGTAATACATATTTTAAGAAAAAGAGGATAAATAAGTATACAAGATATGATGTAGGGCGAAATGACAGTAGTTTGTTGGATTATGTATTGGTAGATAAAAGACTGTTGAGTGGACTTCAGCATGTACATGTTTATAGAGGGGCCACAGATATATCAGATCACTTTCTAGTTGTAGTTACACTGAGAGTAAAAGGTAGATGGGATACAAGGAGAATAGAAGCATCAGGGAAGAGAGAGGTGAAGGTTTATAAACTAAAAGAGGAGGCAGTTAGGGTAAGATATAAACAGCTATTGGAGGATAGATGGGCTAATGAGAGCATAGGCAATGGGGTCGAAGAGGTATGGGGTAGGTTTAAAAATGTAGTGTTAGAGTGTTCAGCAGAAGTTTGTGGTTACAGGAAAGTGGGTGCAGGAGGGAAGAGGAGCGATTGGTGGAATGATGATGTAAAGAGAGTAGTAAGGGAGAAAAAGTTAGCATATGAGAAGTTTTTACAAAGTAGAAGTGATGCAAGGAGGGAAGAGTATATGGAGAAAAAGAGAGAGGTTAAGAGAGTGGTGAAGCAATGTAAAAAGAGAGCAAATGAGAGAGTAGGTGAGATGTTATCAACAAATTTTGTTGAAAATAAGAAAAAGTTTTGGAGTGAGATTAACAAGTTAAGAAAGCCTAGAGAACAAATGGATTTGTCAGTTAAAAATAGGAGAGGAGAGTTATTAAATGGAGAGTTAGAGGTATTGGGAAGACGGAGGGAATATTTTGAGGAATTGTTAAATGTTGATGAAGATAGGGAAGCTGTGATTTCGTGTATAGGGCAAGGAGGAATAACATCTTGTGGGGGTGAGGAAGAGCCAGTTGTGAGTGTGGGGGAAGTTCGTGAGGCAGTAGGTAAAATGAAAGGGGGTAAGGCAGCCGGGATTGATGGGATAAAGATAGAAATGTTAAAAGCAGGTGGGGATATAGTTTTGGAGTGGTTGGTGCAATTATTTAATAAATGTATAGAAGAGGGTAACGTACCTAGGGATTGGCAGAGAGCATGCATAGTTCCTTTGTATAAAGGGAAAGGGGATAAAAGAGAGTGCAAAAATTATAGGGGGATAAGTCTGTTGAGTATACCTGGTAAAGTGTATGATAGAGTTATAATTGAAAGAATTAAGAGTAAGACGGAGAATAGGATAGCAGATGAACAAGGAGGCTTTAGGAAAGGTAGGGGGTGTGTGGACCAGGTGTTTACAGTGAAACATATAAGTGAACAGTATTTAGATAAGGCTAAAGAGGTCTTTGTGGCATTTATGGATTTGGAAAAGGCGTATGACAGGGTGGATAGGGGGGCAATGTGGCAAATGTTGCAAGTGTATGGTGTAGGAGGTAGGTTACTGAAAGCAGTGAAGAGTTTTTACGAGGATAATGAGGCTCAAGTTAGAGTATGTAGGAAAGAGGGAAATTTTTTCCCAGTAAAAGTAGGCCTTAGACAAGGATGTGTGATGTCACCGTGGTTGTTTAATATATTTATAGATGGGGTTGTAAGAGAAGTAAATGCGAGGGTCTTGGCAAGAGGCGTGGAGTTAAAAGATAAAGAATCACACACAAAGTGGGAGTTGTCACAGCTGCTCTTTGCTGATGACACTGTGCTCTTGGGAGATTCTGAAGAGAAGTTGCAGAGATTGGTGGATGAATTTGGTAGGGTGTGCAAAAGAAGAAAATTAAAGGTGAATACAGGAAAGAGTAAGGTTATGAGGATAACAAAAAGATTAGGTGATGAAAGATTGGATATCAGATTGGAGGGAGAGAGTATGGAGGAGGTGAACGTATTCAGATATTTGGGAGTGGACGTGTCAGGGGATGGGTCTATGAAAGATGAGGTGAATCATAGAATTGATGAGGGAAAAAGAGTGAGTGGTGCACTTAGGAGTCTGTGGAGACAAAGAACTTTGTCCTTGGAGGCAAAGAGGGGAATGTATGAGAGTATAGTTTTACCAACGCTCTTATATGGGTGTGAAGCGTGGGTGATGAATGTTGCAGCGAGGAGAAGGCTGGAGGCAGTGGAGATGTCATGTCTGAGGGCAATGTGTGGTGTGAATATAATGCAGAGAATTCGTAGTTTGGAAGTTAGGAGGAGGTGTGGGATTACCAAAACTGTTGTCCAGAGGGCTGAGGAAGGGTTGTTGAGGTGGTTCGGACATGTAGAGAGAATGGAGCGAAACAGAATGACTTCAAGAGTGTATCAGTCTGTAGTGGAAGGAAGGCGGGGTAGGGGTCGGCCTAGGAAAGGTTGGAGGGAGGGGGTAAAGGAGGTTTTGTGTGCGAGGGGCTTGGACTTCCAGCAGGCATGCGTGAGCATGTTTGATAGGAGTGAATGGAGACAAATGGTTTTTAATACTTGACGTGCTGTTGGAGTGTGAGCAAAGTAACATTTATGAAGGGATTCAGGGAAACCGGCAGGCTGGACTTGAGTCCTGGAGATGGGAAGTACAGTGCCTGCACTCTGAAGGAGGGATGTTAATGTTGCAGTAGTTTAAACTGTAGTGTAAAGCACCCTTCTGGCAAGACAGTGATGGAGTGAATGATGGTGAAAGTTTTTCTTTTTCGGGCCACCCTGCCTTGGTGGGAATCGGCCAGTGTGATGATATGATAAATATATATATATATATTTATATATATATATATATATATATATATATATATATATATATATATATATATATTTAAATATATATTTATATCTGGTACCTGGATGACGGCACTCTGGCAGGTACTGAAGAGTCCCTCGTGTGGGACCTACAACTGGTGAAAACAATCATCCTCAATCCCTCCAAGTGTGAAATCATCACAGCGAACCAGGAAATAATCAATGCTGTGGGAAGAATCCTCCCAGAAGTCTCAACTACAACTCCGTCCAACAGTACCCTCTTGGGGGCACCGCTGGGTCACCAGGCCATCGACACTGTCCTCAGGGACAAATTGAATGACCTGATGAGAATGGAGGAGAGAATAAGCGATCTTGATGACCATGATGCTCTGCATTTCCTCACAAGGTGTCTTACTATGCCAAGACTCACTTCTTGAGGTGTGCACCCTCTTTTGACAACCCAACACTCGGTGAATATGACGCACACCTGAGATCAACTTTTAAGAAGGCACTGAACCTGTCACTAGAGGATTAGCAAAGGGATCAGGCAACCCTCCCAATGCGACTGGGAGGTATAGGGGTGCGTAAAGCAACGCATGTTGCTTTACCTGCTTTTCTGTCTTCGTGCTTGGCTTCCAGTGCATTAGTCAAGAAGATAGTGTCCGAACGCTTGAGAGACTTGGTAAGAGCTCAAGACCCCAGGTTTACTGAAGCAGCGATTCGGTGGGACACCCTTACAGACTCCTCCAGTAGACCAGCTCCTCCCAAACAGCACAAACAGTCCCACTGGGACAAACCGATCATGGAAAAAATCGACAACACAATGCTCTCCAATGCTTCAGGAAAGAACAAAGCTCGTCTCCTGGCAGTGAAGGCACCACACTCAGGAGATTTCCTGTTAGCTGTTCCCAATTCCTCCCTGGGCACCCGTCTCGACCCACAGGCCATTCGGATTGGTGTTGTTCTTCGCCTAGCCGCCCCCATCCTCACCGAACATAGGTGTATTTGCGGCAGGGCGACAGCTGATCATTTCGGACTTCATGGTCTCGTGTGCCACACAGCAGAAGGGAAGTATGCCAGACATGAGGAGATCAATGACATAATAAAGAGAAGCCTCGCCACAGTCCGTTGCCCAGCTCAACGGGAACCCCAAGTACATAAGTCTGATGGAAGTCAAAAGCGTCCTGATGGAGCCACTATGCTACCCTGGAAGGATGGAAAGCAGATTGTCTGGGACTACACCTGTGCTGTCACATTGGCAGACACCTACTTGCCATACTCTGTAGTGGAAGGGGGTGGAGCTGCCAGCCACAGGGAGACCCAGAAGATCCGAAAATATGAAGACCTTCCCCCTTGCTATAACTTCATTCCAATAGGGTCGGAGAAACTTGGAGCATGGGGCAAGTGTGCTCTAAAGTTCCTCAAAGAGCAGGGTGAAAACCTCATCATAGAAACCAAGGACCACAGGGCGACCAGCTTCCTCTTTCAGAGACTCAGTGTTGCGATCCAGAGAGGAAATGCCTGCAGCATTCTGGGCATGCGGCCCACCGCCGGGGAGCTGGACGAAGTATTCGAGATGTAGCTCTGAGTTACCTATGTTGTTTTACTTTCTGTTGTATTTTTGTGAATGTTTGGCCAAAGTATTTTGTTTTTAAATAAAACATACTTGAAATATAGGGGGTGGAGGGAGAAAATTCTCAAACAGCTTCAGGGAGAACCTTGAGTTTTCCCTGAAGCAAGTTTATTCTTTTCTCTGAGGATGAGGGTCCCTATGACAGTTCTAGAGGTGGCACCTCCCTATATTTATATATATATATATATATATATATATATATATATATATATATATATATATATATATATATATATATATATATATATATATAATGCAGAGAATTCGTAGTTTGGAAGTTAGGAGGAGGTGCGGGATTACCAAAACTGTTGTCCAGAGGGCTGAGGAAGGGTTGTTGAGGTGGTTCGGACATGCAGAGAGAAAGGAGCTTAACAGAATGACTTCAAGAGTGTATCAGTCTGTAGTGGAAGGAAGGCGGGGTAGGGGTCGGCCTAGGAAAGGAAAGGTTGGAGAGAGGGGGTAAAGGAGGTTTTGGGTGCGAGGGGCTTAGACTTCCAGCAGGCATGCGTGAGCGTGTTTGATAGGAGTGAATGGAGACAAATGGTTTTTAATACTTGACGTGCTGTTGGAGTGTGAGCAAAGTAACATTTATGAAGGGGTTCAGGGAAACCGGCAGGCCGGACTTGAGTCCTGGAGATGGGAAGTACAGTGCCTGCACTCTGAAGGAGGGGTGTTAATGTTGCAGTTTAAAAACTGTAATGTAAAGCACCCTTCTGGCAAGACAGTGATGGAGTGAATGATGGTGAAAGTTTTTCTTTTTCGGGCCACCCTGCCTTGGTGGGAATCGGCCAGCGTGATAATAAAAAAATAATAATAATATATATATATATATATATATATATATATATATATATATATATATATATATATATATATATATATATATATATATATATCGTGCCGAATAGGCAGAACTTGCGATCTTGGCTTAAATAGCAACGCTCATCTTGCCATAAAGGACAAGTGAAAATTTGTGTATGCAATAATTTCGCCAAAATCATTCTGAACCTAACAGAAAATATATATTTGATTGTGTTTGATTAGTACTAAATTATTGTAAACGTATTTAAAATATATTTAGTTGGGTTAGGCTAAAATAAATTGCTCTTGTTGTAATAAGGTTAGGTAAGTTTTCTAAGATCCTTTTGGTGCAAAATTAAAATTTTTACATTAACATTAATGAAAAAAATATATCTTTAAACGCATAAGAGAAAATTTTAGAAAGGACTTAATTTTAAATGAGTTCTTGCTAATTGACCAGTTTTACATATTCGGCACGACATATATATATATATATATATATATATATATATATATATATATATATATATATATATATATATATATATATATATATATATATATATTGACACACTGGCCGATTCCCACCATGGCAGGGTGGCCCGAAAAAGAAAAACTTTCACCATCATTCACTCCATCACTGTCTTGCCAGAAGGGTGATTTACACTACAGTTTTTAAACTGCAACATTAACACCCCTCCTTCAGAGTGCAGACACTGTTCTTCCCATCTCCAGGACTCAAATCCGGCCTGCCGGTTTCCCTGAATCCCTTCATAAATGTTACTTTGCTCACACTCCAACAGCACGTCAAGTATTAAAAACCATTTGTCTCCATTCACTCCTATCAAACACGCTCACGCTTGCCCGCTGGAAGTCCAAGCCCCTCGCACACAAAACCTCCTTTACCCCCTCCCTCCAACCTTTCCTAGGCCGACCCCTACCCCGCCTTCCTTCAACTACAGACTGGTACGCTCTTGAAGTCATTCTGTTTCGCTCCTTTCTCTCTACATGTCCGAACCACCTCAACAACCCTTCCTCACCCCTCTGGACAACAGTTTTGGCAATCCCGCACCTCCTCCTAACTTCCAAACTACGAATTCTCTGCATTATATTCACACCACACATTGCCCTCAGACATGACATCTCCACTGCCTCCAGCCTTCTCCTCGCTGCAACATTCATCACCCATGCTTCACACCAATATAAGAGCGTTGGTAAAACTATACTCTCATACATTCCCCTCTTTGCCTCCAAGGACAAAGTTCTTTTTCTTCAAAGACTCCTAAGTGCACCACTCACCCTTTTTCCCTCATCAATTCTATGATTCACCTCATCTTTCATAGACCCATCCGCTGACACGTCCACCCCCAAATATCTGA
>NC_091310.1:13949145-13961645 GCF_038502225.1 Cherax quadricarinatus
AACCGGTTATTTTCATATAGTCGGACTTGAGTCCTGGAAATGGGAAGTACAATGCCTGCACTTTAAAGGAGTGGTTTGGGATATTGGCAGTTTGGAGGGATATGTTGTGTATCTTTATACGTATATGCTTCTTAGCTGTTGTATTCTGAGCACCTCTGCAAAAGCAGTGATAATGTGTGAGTGTGGTGAAAGTGTTGAATGATGATGAAAGTATTTTCTTTTTGGGGATTTTTCTTTTTTGGGTCACCCTGCCTCGGTGGGAGACGACCGACTTGTTAGAAAAAAAAAAAAAAAAAAAAAAAAAATATATATATATATATATATATATATATATATATATATATATATATATATATATATATATATATATATATATATATATATATATATATATATATATATTGTAGGTAGTAGGTTGGTAGACAGCAACCGCCCATGGAAGTACTACCATCCTGCCAAGTGAGTGTAAAACGAAAGCCTGTAATTGTTTTACATGATGGTAGGATTGCTGGTGTCCATTTTTCTCTCATAAATATGCAAGGTTTCAGATACGTCTTGCTACTTCTACTTACACTTAGATCACACTACACATACATGTACAAGCATATATATACACACCCCTCCGGGTTTTCTTCTATATTCTTACTAGTTCTGGTTCTTGTTTATTTCCTCTTACCTATATATATATATATATATATATATATATATATATATATATATATATATATATATATATATATATATATATCTTTCTTTCAACACACCGGCCGTATCCCACCGAGGCGGGGTGGCCCAAAAGGAAAAACGAAAGTTTCTCCTTTTACATTTAGTAATACGTATATACAGGAGAAGGGGTTACTAGCTCCTTGCTCCCGGCATTTTAGTCGCCTCTTACAACACGCATGGCTTACGGAGGAAGAATTCTGTTCCACTTCCCCATGGAGGATATATATATATATATATATATATATATATATATATATATATATATGTATATATATATATATATATATATATATATATATACTGTATATATATATATATATATATATATATATATATATATATATATATATATATATATATATATATATATATATATATATATATATATATATATATATATATATATATATATAAGTCGTGCCGAATAGGCAGAACTTGCGATCTTGGCTTAAATAGCAACGCTCATCTTGCCATATAGGACAAGCGGAAAATTGTGTATGCAATAATTTCGCCAAAATCATTCTGAACCTAACGAAAAAAATATATTTCACTGTGTTTGTTTAGTATTAAATTATTGTAAACAAATCTAAAATATATTTAGTTGGGTTAGGCCAAAATAAATTTTTCTTGTTATAATAAGGTTAGATAAGTTTTCAAGGATTCTTTTGGTGCAAAATTATAAATTTTTACATTAACATTAATGAAAAAAATATATCTTTGAACGTATAAGAGAAAATTTTAGAAATGACTTAATTTTAAATGAGTTCTTGTTAATTGACCAGTTTTACATATTCGGCACGACATATGTATATATATATATATATATATACATATATATATATATATATATATATATATATATATATATATATATATATATATATATATATATATATATATATATATATATATGCAATAAGATCAGAGTAAGCAGGTGATTTTAGAATATGCAAAACAACCACTGTGAAAGAATAGAGAAATTCCGAGCGCTTTTGTGACTACTCACATTATCAAGGAGCTATGTTCCTTGATAATGTGAGAAGTCACGAAAGCGCTTGGAATTTCTCTATTCTTTCACAGTGGTTGTTTTGCATCTATATCGGTGGGACACCCTTACAGACTCCTCCAGTAGACCAGCTCCTCCCAAACAGCACAAACAGTCCCACTGGGACAAACCGATCATGGAAAAAATCGCCTACACAATGCTCTCCAATGCTTCAGGAAAGAGCTAAGCTCGTCTCCTGGCAGTGAAGGCACGACACTCAGGAGATTTCCTGTTAGCTGTTCCCAATTCCTCCCTGGGCACCCGTCTCGACCCACAGGCCATTCGGATTGGTGTTGCTCTTCGCCTAGCCGCCCCCATCCTCACCGAAGGTAGGTGTATTTGCGGCAGGGCGACAGCTGATCAATTCGGACTTCAAGGCCTCGTTTGTCACACAGCAGAAAGGAAGTGTGCCAGACATGAGGAGGTCAATGACATAATAAAGAGAAGCATCGCCACAGCCCGTTGCCCAGCTCAACGGGAACACCAAGTACAGAGGTCTGATGGAAGTCAAAAGCGTCCTGATGGAGCCATTATGCTACCCTGGAAGGATGGAAAGCAGATTGCCTGGGACTACACCTGTGCTGCCACATTGGCAGACACCTACTTGCCATACTCCGTAGTGGAAGGGGGTGGAGCTGCCAGCTACAGGGAGACCCAGAAGATCCGAAAATATGAAGACCGTGCTATAACTTCACTCCAATAAGGTCGGAGACCCTTGGAGCATGGGGCAAGTGTGCTCTAAAGTTCCCCAAAGAGCTAGGTGAAAAGCTCATCATAGAAACCAAGGACCACAGGACGACCAGCTTCCTCTTTCAGAGACTCAGTGTTGCGATCCAGAGAGGAAATGCCTGCAGCATTCTAGGCACACGGCCCACCGCAGGGGAGCTGGACGAAGTTTTCGAGATGTAGCTCTGAGTTACCTATGTTGTTTTACTTTCTGTTGTATTTTTGGTGAATGTTTGGCCAATGTATTTTGTCTTTAAATAAAACATACTTGAAATATAGGGGGCGGTAGGAGAAAATTCTCAAGCAGCTTCAGGGAGAACCTTGAGTTTTCCCTGAAGCAAGTTTGTTCTTTTCTATGAGGATGAGGGTCCCTATGACAGTTCTGGAGGTGGTACCTCCCTACAAATATATATATATATATATATATATATATATATATATATATATATATATATATATATATATATATATATATATATATATGTCGTGCTGAATAGGCAGAACTTGCGATCTTGGCTTAAATAGCAACGCTCATCTTGCCATATAAGACAAGTGAAAATTTGTGTATGCAATAATTTCGCCAAAATTATTCTGAACCTAACGAAAAAAATATATTTCACTGTGTTTGTTTAGTATTAAATTATTGTAAACAAATCTAAAATATATTTAGTTGGGTTAGGCTAAAATAAATTGCGTTTGTTATAATAAGGTTAGGTAAGTTTTTTAAGTTCCTTTTGGTGCAAAATTATAAATTTTTACATCAACATATATGAAAAAAATATATCTTTAAACGTATAAGAGAAAATTTTAGAAAGGACTTAATTTTAAATGAGTTCTTGCTAATTGACCAGTTTTACATATTCGGCACGACATATATATATGTATATATATATATATATATATATATATATATATATATATATATATATATATATATATATATAGTAACCACGAACGAGTGGTATTGATCAATAACAACACTGCGCTAGCCAAGGATTCGAACCCATGTTGTACTGGCCTGCCTCATGGTAAGCGAGAACCACATGACGCTTTAAACCACTGAACCACCCAACCTTACAAGAATGGCGCAGCCAGTACTCAGCTATATATATATATATATATATATATATATATATATATATATATATATATATATATATATATATATATATATATATATATATATATATATATATATATAATATAGGGAGGTACCACCCTCTGGAACTGTCCCTCATCCTGAGAGAAAAGAATAAACTTGCTTCAAGAATAAAAGAATAAACTTGCTGTTTGAAAATTTTCTCCTACCACCCCCTATATTTGAAATATGTTTTATTTAAGGACAAAATACATTGACAAAATTCATTGACAAAAATACAATAGAGAGTAAAAGAACATAGATAAAATCTCATAGGTACATCTCGATTACTTCGTCCAGCTCCACGGCGGTGGGCTGCGTGCTCTCTAGATCGCAACACTGAGTCTCTGAAAGAGGAAGCTGGCTGCCATGTGGTCCTTGGTTTCTATGATGAGTTTTTCACCCATCTCTTAGTGGAACTATAGAGCACACTTGCCCCATGCTCCAAAGGTCTCCGACCCGTTGGGATGAAGTTATAACGAAGGGAAAGACCTTCATATTTATGAGTCTTCTGGGTCTCCCTATGCCTGGCAGCTCCCTTCCCCCCTTCAGCTACGGAGTATGACAAGTAGGTGTCTGCCAATGTAGCGGCACAGGTGTAGTTACAGGCAATTTGCTTTCCATCCTTCCAGGGTAGCATAGTGGCTCCATCAGGACGCTTTTCACTTTCGTCAGACCTCCATACACTGGGTTCCCGTTGGGCTGGGCAACGGGCTCTGGCGAGGATTCTCTTTATGATGTTGACCTCCTAATGTGTTGCATACTTTCCTTCTGATGTTTGACATACGAGACCATGATATATAGAATATTCAATATATGATATATGGAATATTCAAACGGCTTCAGGAAGAAATCCAAATATTCTTCCTTGAAGCCTTTTTATCTACTTCTCCGAGGATATGGGTCCCACAATTTACACCAGAGGTGGATCCCATCCTATATATATATATATATATATATATATATATATATATATATATATATATATATATATATAGATATATATAGATATATATATATAATTTAAAACTATGTCTTTTCTAAAATTTTCTCTTATACGTTGGTAATGTAAAAATTAATAATTTTGTACTAAAAGAACCATAGAAACCATACGTAACCTTATTATAACAGGCGCAATTTAATTTAGCCTGAACCAACTAAATATATTTTAGATAAGTTTACAATAATTTAAGAATAAACAAATACAACGAAATAAATTTTATTAGTTAGGTTCAGAATGATTTTTGCAATATTATGAGTAAGACGGAGAGTAGGATAGCAGATAAAGAAGGAGGCTTAAGGAAAGGTAGGGGGTGTGTAGACGAAATGTTTAAAGGGAAACATACAAGTGAACAGGATTTAGATAAGGGTAAAGAGGTTTTTGTGGCTTTTATGGATTTGGAAAAGACGTATGATGGGGTGAATAGGCGGGCAAAGCAAAGAGAGGTAGTGGTAAAACACTCTTATTTGGGTGTGAAGAATGGGTGGTGAATGTTGCAACAATAGAAGGTTGGAGGTTGTGGAGATGTTGTGTCTGAGGGCAATGTACAGCGTGAATATAATGTTAGTTATGCGTTGACACTGTAAATTGTAAATTATTTTTTAAGATAAACTTAACTCGAAAAAAGTTGGTCAGATACCATCTGAACACACTTTTGATTTGATATTCCTTAAAGAAGTATTCTGATGCTAGTTCTGAGAACATGTGTGAAATTCAGTGTAGTTTAGCAGTTATGGTACCTCCCATTTTTTTTTAAGATAGCAGATGTCCAGTGGCCGACAACAATTCAACTATTTGTTTTTCAGAAATTTGTAACTATTATTTAGAATAGTGTAGCAGCCCCCTGTTGATATATCGATTTTGGCCATTTATATATAAAATAACGCATACTTTGCCATCAGCTTACAAATAATTTCCCATGTTCACGAATCAATAAAATTTACTTGATGAAGATGGCACCCTGAATAGTGGCACGATATTATAATTTCACAGAGTTGGGCGTATTATAGCGGTGTATTATAGCAACTGTTAACCTGTAAGTTGAAAGATGTGAAACAATGTGTTGATGCTGAGATGATCTGAACAGGAAGGCTTAGAATTTCCGAGAACTGATGAAGAATCGTAATAGATAACTTGTCGGCATTTTAAAACTCTTCATTATACAATAGTTATAGTACGTCTTGTTTTGAAGGAAGTGACCCCAAACTTGGATACTTATTTTTTTATTCTGCCCTTATTTAATTTAACTTCATGTCAGTTAAGTATTCCTTATTAAAGAGCTTGATGGATCAGTTGTCACGTTAGATTCTCCAAGCAAAACATAAATAAATAAAAACAATAAATAAAAAGATAAATATGCAAAACCCAACGAGAAAATGACACCTAAGAATGAACATGACATTATTTTAGATTATGTTTCGCTCAAAACTGTTGCATGTCTGAGGCTTGATAAATTATATATTATTTGTCTTTATACTCACTAGTCAACTTCTCGCCCCTCTCACTTCAACAGTACGAATTTATTTGTCATTCTTTCACTACACTAAACTACAATTAACTAATTCTCACTCCTCACACAAATGTTGTATATGAAACTGAAACGATAAATTACCGTTTTGTCTCTTTTGAAACATCTGCAGAGTGAGAAATAATATCCATACAAATTCAATTATCCCAGGAAGGGCAGCAACATGACACGAGCTTGCAACATGTGGGCCGACTCACTCATCCAGACGAGAAACCTCATACAATGCAACATACTCGTAAACACGAACGTCGCACAGCAACAACACATTCGTTTACACGAACAATGTCACACAGTGCCACACATTCGTCGACATGAGCGTCACACTGAATCATACACTCGTTCAGACGTAATACCTCCCACCGTGCCATACACTTGCCCAATAGAGAAACCTCACATAGTGTAACATACTCTCTCACATGAGGAAACAAAAAATATGACGTATTCCCCCAGACGAGGATCAGGCAGCATGACACAATTGTCCTCTCCAGGTGAAGACTAATATCTCTTATATTGATGGGAAGGGTCAATGAGTCATACAAAAAGGATTGTAACAGATGTAGCAATATATTGAAATATTGTTAGTATTATAGTAAAAATTTTAATATATATGTTGCAGAAAGTACTTCTTGAATATTATACAAAATGTTGGATTAAATTACAAGGATTCTCTCAAGGATTCTCAAGGATTCTCTGCTCATTACTTCCTGCAGGTAATAACTGCACTGTTTATAAACGGAAACTCATGTACAGTAGTGTTATCCTCAGAAATTTATTATTCTATTCCAGCTAAATTGCTCTCGGCGACAGGGAGGCTTCGTCTCCGTTACTGGTATTTTTTTTTCATTAATACACTTAAGAGTATACGTACAAAAACATAATTTAAGAATCCTGAGTTTTCCTTGAAGCACGTTTATACTGACCTATTCTCTGAAGATGACCGGGGTCCTCAGTTACTTGTTGAGGTGATACCTCCTTACGAATATATATATATATATATATATATATATATATATATATATATATATATATATATATATATATATATGTCGTGCCGAATAGGCAGAACTTGCGATCTTGCCTTAAATAGCAACGCTCATCTTGCCATATAAGACAAGCGAAAATTTGTGTATGCAATAATTTCGCCAAAATCATTCTGAACCTATCTAAAAATATATATTTCACTGTGTTTGTTTAGTATTAAATTATTGTAAACAAATCTAAAATATATTTAGTTGGGGTAGGCTAAAATAAATTGCGCTTGTTATAAAAAGGTTGGGTAAGTTTTCTAAGTTCCTTTTGGTGCAAAATTATAAATTTTTACATCAACATTAATGAAAAAATATATCTAAACTTATAAGAGAAAATTTTAGAAAGGACTTAATTTTAAATGAGTTCTTGCTAACTGACCAATTTTACATATTCGGTACGAATATATATATATATATATATATATATATATATATATATATATATATATATATATATATATATATATATATATATATATATACAAACGCTGATTTCTGGCTGAAGGAGACTCGAACCTACGAACCTTGGAACAAGGAACGCAGTGCTTTACCAATTTACCCACAATGGACCAATACCTTGGAGTCCAAGGTATTGGTCCAGTGTTGGTAGATTGGTAAAGCACTGCGTACCTTGTTCCAAGGTTCGTAGATTCGAGTCTCCTTCAGCCAGAGATCAGTGTTTGTGTATATTTCGCCTGCTCTTGCGAATTCCATGCATTGTTAATATCTCTAGTAAGGCTGATGCATGCATGGGATGAGATGAAAAGCTGTAAGCCTTCTCCCTGAAAACTGGCTGCCTTGGATCAAAGTCTTGCACAAGCTGGACTCCAAGGTATTGGTCCAGTGTGGGTAGATTGGTAAAGCACTGCATACCTTGTTCCAAGGTTCGTAGGTTCGAGTCTCCTTCAGCCAGAGATCAGTGTTTGTGTATATTTCGCCTGCTCTTGCGAATACCATGCATATACATACAAACACACACACACACACACACACACACACACACACATATATATATATTTTATCACACTGGTCGATTCCCACCAAGGCAGGGTGGCCCGAAAAAGAAAAACTTTCACCATCATTCACTCCATCACAGTCTTGCCAGAAGGGTGCTTTACACTACAGTTTTTAAACTGCAACATTCACACCCCTCCTTCAGAGTGCAGGCACTGTACTTCCCATCTCCAGGACTCAAGTCCGGCCTGCCGGTTTCCCTGAATCCCTTCATAAATGTTACTTTGCTCACACTCCAACAGCACGTCAAGTATTAAAAACCATTTGTCTCCATTCACTCCTATCAAACACGCTCACGCATGCCTGCTGGAAGTCCAAGCCCCCCGCACACAAAACCTCCTTTACCCCCTCCCTCCAACCCTTCCTAGGCCGACCCCTACCCCGCCTTCCTTCCACTACAGACTGATACACTCTTGAAGTCATTCTGTTTCGCTCCATTCTCTCTACATGTCCGAACCACCTCAACAACCCTTCCTCAGCCCTCTGGACAACAGTTTTGGTAATCCCGCACCTCCTCCTAACTTCCAAACTACGAATTCTCTGCATTATATTCACACCACACATTGCCCTCAGACATGACATCTCCACTGCCTCCAGCCTTCTCCTCGCTGCAACATTCATCACCCACGCTTCACACCCATATAAGAGCGTTGGTAAAACTATACTCTCATACATTCCCCTCTTTGCCTCCAAGGACAAAGTTCTTTGTCTCCACAGACTCCTAAGTGCACCACTCACTCTTTTTCCCTCATCAATTCTATGATTCACCTCATCTTTCATAGACCCATCCGCTGACACGTCCACTCCCAAATATCTGAATACGTTCACCTCCTCCATACTCTCTCCCTCCAATCTGATATTCAATCTTTCATCACCTAATCTTTTTGTTATCCTCATAACCTTACTCTTTCCTGTATTCACCTTTAATTTTCTTCTTTTGCACACCCTACCAAATTCATCCACCAATCTCTGCAGCTTCTCTTCAGAATCTCCCAAGAGCACAGTGTCATCAGCAAAGAGCAGCTGTGACAACTCCCACTTTGTGGTTGATTCTTTATCTTTTAACTCCACGCCTCTTGCCAAGACCCTCCCATTTACTTCTCTTACAACCCCATCTATAAATATATTAATATAAATATATATATATATATATATATATATATATATATATATATATATATATATATATATATATATATATATATATATATAATATATATTAATATATATATATATATATATATATATATATATATATATATATATATATATATATATATATATATATATATATATATGTATATATATATATACAACCACTGATCTCTGGCTGAAGGAGACTCGAACCTACGAACCTTAGGACAAGGTACGCAGTGCTTTACCAATCTACCCACCCTGGACCAATACCTTGGCGTGTAGCATCCGCTACACGTTTGATCCAAGGCAGCCAGCCAGCTTTCAGGGAGAAGGCTTACAGCTTTTCATCTCATCCCCTGCATGCATCAGCCTTACTAGAGATTTGAACAATGCAAGGAATTCGCGAGAGCATGCGAAATATACACAAACACTGATCTCTGGCTGAAGGAGACTCGAACCTACGAACCTTAGGACAAGGTACGCAGTGCTTTACCAATCTACCCACACTGGACCAATACCTTGGCGTGTAGCATCCGCTACACGTTTGATCCAAGGCAGCCAGCTTTCAGGGAGAAGGCTTACAGCTTTTCATCTCATCCCCTGCATGCATCAGCCTTACTAGAGATTTGAACAATGCAAGGAATTCGCGAGAGCATACGAAATATAAACAAACACAGCCAGAGATCAGTGTTTGTGTATATTTCGCATGCTCTCGCGAATTCCTTGCATTGTTCAAATCTCTAGTAAGGCTGATGTATGCAGGGGATGAGATGAAAAGCTATAAGCCTTCTCCCTGAAAGCTGGCTGCCTTGGATCAAAGTCTAGCGCGAGCTGGATTCCAAGGTATTGTCCAGTGTGGGTTGATTGGTAAAGCACTGGGTACCGTGTTCCAAGGTTCGTAGGTTCGAGTCTCCTTCAGCCAGAGATCAGTGCTTGTTTATATTTCGCCTGCTTTTGCGACGAATTCGTTGCATTGTTAAAATCTCTAGTAAGGCTGATGCATGCAGGCGATGAGATGAAAAGCTATAAGCCTTCTCCATGAAAGCCGGCTGCCTTGGATCAAAGTCTAGCGCGAGCTTGACTCCAAGATATTGTCCAGTGTGGGTTGTTTGGTAAAGCACTGGGTACCGTGTTCCAAAGGTTCGTAGGTTCGAGTCTCCTTCAGCCAGAGATCAGTGCTTGTTTATATTTCGCCTGCTTTTGCGACGAATTCGTTGCATTGTTAAAATCTCTAGTAAGGCTGATGCATGCAGGGGATGAGATGAAAAGCTATAAGCCTTCTCCCTGAAAGCTGGCTGCCTTGGATCAAAGTCTAGCGCAAGCTGGACTCCAAGGTATTGTCCAGTGTGGGTAGATTGGTAAAGCACTGCGTACCTTGTTCCAAGGTTCGTAGGTTCGAGTCTCCTTCTGCCAGAGATCAGTGTTTGTGTATATTTCGTCTGCTCTTGCGAATTCCATGCATATACATACACACACACACACACACACATATATATATATATATATATATATATATATATATAAGAAGATAATAAACTTACTTCAAGGAAAACTCAGGATTCTCCCCGGAACTGTTTGAATATTTTCTTCTCTTCTCTTTGTAAGCACATCACTAGCCGCACTGCCTTTTTCCACAATGAGGATCATTTACTTTGTACTAGGAAATGTTGATAGATGTGAATTATGCATGATACTTTCTGGTCAACACACCTACTCAACCGTAGGATGATAAACGGACACTAAAGTAATGTGAGCATTACTGAGGACGTTCCGTCCATACTAGAGCTTTATGAAGTCTGAATATGACTAAAATGGAAGCAGTATAGTACATAGCCTAATGAAGATGTTAAGTGAGGGGAACATCAGGTAAACTAGGTTCTAAAAGTCGCACAAGTTTCTTAGTCAGAGTGTCTGCTAAACTATTAAAACCGCTGTTCTGAATGTTCAAAATGCCGCTGAGCTCTGATAAAAAATCTTTGAAACTATTTAATTGACAATTGTGCTCCATTCAGATTGTGAGAATTTCGGTGGACAGTGTAGATACAATTCATGTTTTCCACTCTATTGGCGTTCCTGTTGGTCACTGGATGTTTCCCTACAACGAAGGGTGTATACCTTACTGAGAGTAAGTGGTGGCTATACTGAGCTTTCTGTTTGAGAAAAATCTTTGTAATGTACCTGGCAAGAGTTGGTGGGAAACACTGTGTACTTTTTTTTTCGGAATGTTTGTAGGTTTATTATTTTGATGTAGCCTCTTGTGTGGGAGAAACAGCGGTATCAAAAATACTTTCATGTTACTGCATTTGTGTCAATTTCTCATCATGTCATTATTACGTACCTTTGCCTACTTAGCTATCACCTGACACAAGAGCTTGTTATGTGTTCAGAAAGGCACTTAGGAAAGTGACACCTCCGACAACACTGACACAGCTCATGCGGTTATTCATTTAATGTTGACAAGCAGGATTTCGGACTAATGTCAGGTCATCGAAATGGTACACAAATCGCATCCTTTCACTCTGTTTCTCTCTCTCTCTCTCTCTCTCTCTCTCTTTCTTTCTTTCTCTCTCTCTCTCTCTCTCTCTCTCTCTCTCTCTCTCTCTCTCTCTCTCTCTCTCTCTCTCTCTCTCTCTCTCTCTCTCTCTTACACAGGGTTTGACAAGGTTAGGTTAAGCATCCCTAGTTTTATTGACAAGCTATTTAAAGGTAAAGTGGTTGACAGCTCTTAGCTTGTCAATAAAGTTAGGAATACTCTCTCTTTCTCTCTCTCTCTCTCTCTCTCTCTCTCTCTCTCTCTCTCTCTCTCTCTCTCTCTCTCTCTCTCTCTCTCTCTCTCTCTTTTTTTTTTTTTTTACACAGGGTTTGACAAGGTTAAGGATCCCCTAGCTTTATTGACAGCTATTTACAGGTTAAGGATTCCTAACTTTATTGGCAATAAGCTAGAGCTTACCTACATCAGCTCATTTGAAAGCATTTTTATTGTTATGAGACATACAAGTAGGAAACAGGATGAAGTTGGAGCCATCTGCGGGCCAGCATTTTCATTTGATCAACTGACTTTATCTCGTTGACATCATTATGCTGTCCGAATGTGTTCCATACTCTAGTCATCCTGGGTATGTATGATCTCAGATGGAGTGATGTTCTGGAGAAGGGTA
>NC_091310.1:13964145-14060144 GCF_038502225.1 Cherax quadricarinatus
GAAACCACGATTGAAATACTCGGAAGAGTACAAGAAGGTGTTCGTGGACAGAGACAGAACAAAATCAGAACTACAGCAGCTGAGGGAGAGGACAAAAAAGCGAAAGGAGCTAGGAAAAGAGACAAGGATGGAACCAGCAGAGGTCAGTCAGAGCAGAACAGAACAGCAAGGGCAAGCACACACACAACTATTCTCAGAACCATACAACCTATCACACCATCCCAACACACACTACAGTCCATACCCACAGCCTCCACCCAACACCGAGCTATAGAATCCCACAGTATGCCACCAGGTCTCCCACCCTCACAGGCCCCCAAACCACAGTGTTGGAAAGGAAACTGAAGGTATGGTACACAAACGCTGATGGAATAACAAATAAGTGGGAGGAGTGGCATGAAAGAGTCAAAGAAGCATCACCGGACATCATAGCTCTCACAGAAACCAAGCTTACAGGTATGATAACAGATGCCATCTTTCCAACAGGATACCAAATCCTGAGGAAAGACAGAGGGAACAGGGGGGATGGAGGAGTGGCATTGCTGATCAAAAATCGCTGGAATTTTGATGAGCTGGAGAGAGGAGACAGCGGAGAAGAAAGTGATTACATAGCGGGAACGCTTCACTCTTAAGGTCCCAAGATGGTAATAGCAGTGATGTATAACCCACCACAGAACAGCAGGAGGCCAAGGCAAGAGTACGACGAGAGCAATAGAGCGATGGTTGACACACTAGCTAGAGTGGCCAGAAGAGCTCATGCATGCAGGGCAAAGCTCCTGATCATGGGTGACTTTAACCACAAGGAGATCGATTGGGAGAACTT
Source organism: Cherax quadricarinatus (assembly GCF_038502225.1). NCBI lineage: Eukaryota > Metazoa > Arthropoda > Malacostraca > Decapoda > Parastacidae > Cherax > Cherax quadricarinatus. The sequence goes on from NC_091310.1 coordinate 13,964,969, forward strand.
GGACCCACATGGGGGCCAAGATACATGGAGGGCTAAGATGATGGAGGTGGTACTGGAAAACTTCATGTGCCAACACGTAAGGGACACTACAAGAGAGAGAGGAGAGGATGAACCAGCAAGGCTGGACTTAGTATTCACCTTGAGTAGTGCAGATATCGAGGACATCACATATGAAAGACCCCTTGGGGCCAGTGACCATGTGGTTTTAAGCTTCGAATACACAGTAGAGCTACAAGTGGAGGGAGAAGCGGGAAGGCCAGGACGAATGAAGCCAAACTATAAGAAAGGGGACTACATAGGAATGAGGAACTTCCTGAACGGGGTTCAGTGGGACAGAGAACTGGCAGGGAAGCCAGTTAATGAGATGATGGAATATGTAGCAACAAAATGCAAGGAGGCTGAGGAGAGGTTTATACCCAAGGGTAACAAGAATAATGAAAAAGCCAGGATGAGCCCATGGTTTACCCAAAGGTGCAGGGAGGCAAAATCCAAGTGTGCTAGGGAATGGAAGAAATATAGAAGGCAAAGGACCCAGGAGAATAAGGAGAGCAGTCGTAGAGCCAGAAACGAATATGCACAGATAAGAAGGGAGGCCCAAAGACAATATGAAAACGACATAGCAGCGAAAGCCAAATCTGACCCGAAACTGTTGTACAGCCACATCAGGAGGAAAACAACAGTCAAGGACCAGGTAATCAGGCTAAGGAAGGAAGGAGGAGAGACAACAAGAAATGACCGTGAAGTATGTGAGGAACTCAACAAGAGATTCAAAGAAGTGTTCACAGAGGAGACAGAAGGGGTTCCAGAAAGACGGAGAGGTGGGGCACACCACCAAGTGCTGGACACAGTGCACACAACCGAGGAAGAAGTGAAGAGACTTCTGAGTGAGCTAGATACCTCAAAGGCAATGGGGCCAGATAACATCTCCCCATGGGTATTGAGAGAGGGAGCAGAGGCGCTATGTGTACCCCTAACACCAATATTCAATACATCTATCGAAACAGGGAGATTGCCTGAGGCATGGAAGACAGCAAATGTAGTCCCAATCTTTAAAAAAGGAGACAGACATGAAGCATTAAACTACAGACCAGTGTCACTGACATGTATAGTATGCAAAATCATGGAGAAAATTATCAGGAGAAGAGTGGTGGAACACCTAGAAAGCAACGATCTCATCAACAGCAGCCAACATGGTTTCAGGGACGGGAAATCCTGTGTCACAAACCTACTGGAGTTCTATGACATGGTGACAGCAGTAAGACAAGAGAGAGAGGGGTGGGTGGATTGCATTTTCTTGGACTGCAAGAAGGCGTTTGACACAGTTCCACACAAGAGATTGGTGCAAAAACTGGAGGACCAAGCAGGGATAACAGGGAAGGCACTACAATGGATCAGGGAATACTTGTCAGGAAGACAGCAGCGAGTCATGGTACGTGGCGAGGTGTCAGAGTGGGCACCTGTGACCAGCGGGGTCCCACAGGGGTCAGTCCTAGGACCAGTGCTGTTTCTGGTATTTGCGAACGACATGACGGAAGGAATAGACTCTGAGGTGTCCCTATTTGCAGATGACGTGAAGTTGATGAGAAGAATTCACTCGATCGAAGACCAGGCAGAACTACAAAGGGATCTGGACAGGCTGCAGACCTGGTCCAGCAATTGGCTCCTGGAGTTCAATCCCACCAAGTGCAAAGTCATGAAGATTGGGGAAGGGCAAAGAAGACCGCAGACGGAGTACAGTCTAGGGGGCCAGAGACTACAAACCTCACTCAAGGAAAAAGATCTTGGGGTGAGTATAACACCAGGCACATCTCCTGAAGCGCACATCAACCAAATAACTGCTGCAGCATATGGGCGCCTAGCAAACCTCAGAACAGCATTCCGACATCTTAATAAGGAATCATTCAGGACCCTGTACACCGTGTACGTTAGGCCCATATTGGAGTATGCGGCACCAGTTTGGAACCCACACCTAGCCAAGCACGTGAAGAAACTAGAGAAAGTGCAAAGGTTTGCAACAAGACTAGTCCCAGAGTTAAGAGGTATGTCCTACGAGGAGAGGTTAAGGGAAATCAACCTGACGACACTGGAGGACAGGAGAGATAGGGGGGACATGATAACGACATACAAAATACTGAGAGGAATTGACAAGGTGGACAAAGACAGGATGTTCCAGAGATTGGACACAGTAACAAGGGGACACAGTTGGAAGCTGAAGACACAGATGAATCACAGGGATGTTAGGAAATATTTCTTCAGCCACAGAGTAGTCAGTAAGTGGAATAGTTTGGGAAGCGATGTAGTGGAGGCAGGATCCATACATAGCTTTAAGCAGAGGTATGATAAAGCTCACGGCTCAGGGAGAGTGACCTAGTAGCGACCAGTGAAGAGGCGGGGCCAGGAGCTCGGACTCGACCCCCGCAACCTCAACTAGGTGAGTACAACTAGGTGAGTACACACACACACACACACACACACACACACACACACACACACACACACACACACACACACACACACACACACACACACACACACACACACACACACGCTCACACACACACACACACACACACACACACACACACACACACACACACGCAAACACACACACACACACACACACACACACACGCAAACACACACACACACACACACACACACACACACACACACACACACACACACACACACACACACACACACACACACACACACACACACACACACACACACACACACACACACACACACACACACACACACACACACACACACACACACACACACACACACACACGCCTACACAAGTTTTCAAGCACAAAGTCTGTAACTTTCCGAAAAAGAAGTTCAAATATTCTGTGTCATATTCACAACTTGTGATTAACGAACCAAACACTGGAGGGACGTACCAAAGTTTGTATGTTTTCATAGTGACAACACCAGGAGCTAATTAATATTGATTTTACTCTTCATTAAACACCTTTCAAATACCATTATTTTTTATTTACACACACATACACACACAGATATATATATATATATATATATATATATATATATATATATATATATATATATATATATATATATATATATATATATATATGTATATATATACCAATATATATATATATATATATATATATATATATATATATATATATATATATATATATATATATATATATATATATATATATATATGAAGTGCCGAATAGGCAGAACTTTCGATCTTGGCTTCAATAGCAAGGTTCATCTTGCCATATAGGACAAGCGAAAATTTGTGTATAGAATAATTCCGCCAAAATCATTCTTAACCTAACGAAAAAAATTAACATTAATGAAAAAAGTATTTCTTTAAACGTATAAGAGGAAATGTTTAGAAAGGACTTAATTTTAAACGAGTTCTTGCTAATTAACCAGTTTTACATATTCCGCAACCCCTGGGGCTTGTCTTGCATAGTTAAGATCGCCCGTCTCTGATTGTTTACTATATATATATATATATATATATATATATATATATATATATATATATATATATATATATATATATATATATATGCAAAACAACCACTCTGAAAGAATAGAGAAATTCCAAGCGCTTTCGTGACTACTCACATTATCAAGGAACTATGAAAGTAAAGCATCCAAGGAAGCTATATAAGGGGTCTGGCCAGCACCTCACTATCAGATCCCACAACGGTTAAACACGTGACGCGCGGCGACCCAACTTGGATAGGTCCTTTGCACAACTCACCCACAAACTATTCTACCCAAGAAAATTTAAAAATTATTATTTGTTCAGTGTAATATTAAATTCTTCTCAAATTCTATTAATTATAAATGGATCTAATTTATATAAACCAAAGGAAATATTCATATTATTGTCAAAACTGCTTTTTATGAAACAAGATTCAATTATATTCCTGTCGACCATGGACTTGCTTGATACTACGAATTTGTAGTCCTGAGTTCATAGATGAGGAAATATCCAAAATTTATGAAAAAGGTAATGATTTAAAATACAAAAGAAATGTAATTGATAAATCTTTTAAAGTTGCTAGAAACACTTTTTATAATCCAAAAAGGGACAACCAGCCTTATTCAACTAAAAATACGTTGGTTCTCCATTACCATGAAAACTTGGTTGATATGCCTTCTCTTCTTAAGACTTTTAATAAAGTTGTATTCAAAAATCTTGATACAGTAAAAAAACTTTTGATAAAGAATTCCCCCCAAAATGCTGATGGATGTGTCTATAAGATTCCTTGTAAAATTTACGATAAAGTTTATTACGGTCAAACTGGTAAAAATCTCGAACTAAGATTAAAACAACATAAATATAGCATTAGAACTGGACAAGATTCCAATGCTCTATTTATTCATGTAAGAGATTTTAACCATCCAATTGATTTTCAAAAAGTTGAGAAAGTAGTATCAAGCAAGTCAATGGTCGACAGGAATATAATTGAATCTTGTTTCATAAAAAGCAGTTTTGACAATAATATGAATATTTCCTTTGGTTTATATAAATTAGATCCATTTATAATTAATAGAATTTGGGAAGAATTTAATAATACACTGGACAAATAATAATTTTTAAATTTTCTTGGGTAGAATAATTTGTGGGTGAGTTGTGCAAAGGACCTATCCAAGTTGGGTCGCCGCGCGTCACGTGTTTAACCGTTGTGGGATCTGATAGTGAGGTGCTGGCCAGACCTCTTATATAGCTTCCTTGGATGCTTTACTTTCATAGTTCCTTGATAATGTGAGTAGTCACAAAAGCGCTTGGAATTTCTCTATTCTTTCAGAGTGGTTGTTTTGCATATATATATATATATATATATATATATATATATATATATATATATATATATATATATATATATGTACACTGATCTCTGGCTGAAGGAGACTCGAACCTACTAACCTTGGGACAAGGTACGCAGTGTTTTACCAATCTACCCACACTGGACAATACCTTGGAGTCCAGCTTGCGCTAGACTTTGATCCAAGGCAGCCAGCTTTCAGGGAGAAGGCTTACAGCTTTTCATCTCATCCCCTGCATGCATCAGCCTTATTAGAGATTTTAACAATGCACGGAATTCGCAAAAGCATGCGAAATATACACAAACACTTATCTCTGGCTGAAGGAGACTCAAACCTACGAACCTTGGGACAAGATACGCAGTGCTTTACCAATTTTCATAGACTGGACAATACCTTGGAGTCCAGCTAGGGCTAGACTTTGATTCAAGGCAGCCAGCTTTCAGGGAGAAGGCTTACAGCTTTTCATCTCATCCCTTGCATGCATCAGCCTTACTAAAGATTTTACCAATGCTTGCTGAAAGCTGGCTGCCTTGGATCAAAGTCTAGCGCAAGCTGTACTCCAAGGTATTGTCCAGTGTGGGTTGATTGGAAAAGCACTGGGTGCCGTGTTCCAAGATTCGTAGGTTCGAGTCTCCTTCAGCCAGAGATCAGTGCTTGTTTATATTTCGCCTGCTTTTGCGACGAATTCGTTGCATTGTTAAAATCTCTAGTAAGGCTGATGCATGCAGGGGATGAGATGAAAAGCTATAAGCCTTCTCCCTGAAAGCTGGCTGCCTTGGATCAAAGTCTAGCGCGAGCTGGACTCCAAGGTATTGTCCAGTGTGGGTAGATTGGTAAAGCACTGCGTACCTTGTTCCAAGGTTCGTAGGTTCGAGTCTCCTTCAGCCAGAGATCAGTGTTTGTGTATATTTCGCCTGCTCATGCGAATTCTTTGCATATATATATATATATATACATATATATATATATATATATATATATATATATATATATATATATATATATATATATATATATATATAATATATATATATATATAAATATGTACATATATATCACTTCCCAAACTATTCCACTTCCTGACAACTCTCTGACTGAAGAAATACCTCCTAACATCCCTGTGATTCATCTGAGTCTTGAACTTCCAACTGTGAGCCCTTGTTGCTGTGTCCCATCCCTGGAACATAATGTCTCTGTCCACCTTATCCATTCTTCTCAGTATTTTATATGTCGTTATCATATCTCCCTATCTCTCCTGTCTTCCAGGTTCGTCATTTCGATTTCTCTTAAACTCTCCTTGTTGGACATACGCCTTAGCTCCGGGACTAGTCTTGTTGCAAACCTTTCCATTTTCTCTAGTTAGTTTCCTTACGTGCTTGGCTAGGTGTGAGTTCCAAACAGGCGCTGCATACTCCAATATGGGCCAAACGTACACAGTGTACATGGCCCTCGACGATTCCTTATTAAGATGTCGGAATGCTGCTCTTAGGTTTTCTAGGCACCCGTATGCTGCAGCAATTATTAGGTTGGTGTGCACCTCGGAAGATGTGTCCAGTGTTATACACACCCCAAAATCCTTTTCGGTGAGTGAGGTTTGGAGTCTCTGGCCCCCTAGACTGTATTCCGTGTGTGTGTGTGTATGTGTGTGTGTGTGTGTGTGTGTGTGTGTGTGTGTGTGTGTGTGTATGTGTGTGTGTGTGTGCGTGTGTGTGTGTGTGTGTGTGTGTGTTTGTATGCGTGTGTGTGTGTGTGTGTGTTTGTGTGTGTGTGTGTGTGTGTGTGTGTGTGTACTCACCTAATTGTGGTTGCAGGGGTCGAGACTCAGCTCCTGGCCCCGCCTCTTCCCTGATCGCTACTAGGTCCTCTCCCTCTCTGCTTCCTGAGCTTTGTCATATCTCTTCTTAAAACTATGTATGGTTCCTGCCTCCACTACTTCACTTGCTAGGCTATTCCACTTCCTGACGACTCCATGACTGAAGAAATACTTCCTAACGTCCCTGTGACTCGTCTGAGTCTTCAGTTTCCAGTTGTGACCCCTTGTTTCTGTGTCCCCTCTCTGGAACATCCTATCTCTGTCCACCTTGTCTATTCCCCGCAGTATCTTGTATGTCGTTATCATGTCTCCCCTGACCCTTCTGTCCTCCAGTGTCGTCAATCCAATTTCCCTTAACCTTTCCTCGTACGACATTCCCTTGAGCTCTGGGACTAGCCTTGTTGCAAACCTTTGTACTTTCTCTAACTTCTTGACGTGCTTGACCAGGTGTGGGTTCCAGACTGGTGCTGCATACTCCAGTATGGACCTAACATATACAGTGTACAGTGTCTTGAACGATTCCTTATTAAGGTATCGGAACGCTATTCTCAGGTTTGCCAGGCGCCAGTATGCTGCAGTAGTTATTTGGTTGATGTGTGCCTCCGGTGACGGGCTCGGTGTTATGGTCACCCCAAGGTCTTTCTCCCTGAGTGAGGTCTGTAGTCTTTGTCCACCTAGTCTATACTCTGTCTGCGGTCTTCTTTGCCCCTCCCCAATCTTCATGACTTTGCATTTGGCAGGGTTGAAATAGAGAAGCCAGTTTCTGGACCACATGTCCAGCCTGTCCAGGTCTCTTTGCAGTCCTGCCTCATCCTCATCCGATTTAATTCTTCTCATCAGCTTCACATCATCTGCGAATAGGGACACTTCAGAGTCTATTCCTTCCATCATGTCGTTTGCACATATCAAAAATAGCACTGGTCCTAGAACTGACCCCTGTGGGACTCTGCTCGTTACAGGCGCCCACTGTGATACCTCTTCACGTACCATAACTCGTTGTCTCCCTGTCAGGTATTCCCTGATCCATTGCAGTGCCCTCCCTGTTATATGCGCCTGATCCTCCAACTTCTGCACTAATCTCTTGTGGGGAACTGTGTCAAGGGCCTTCCTGCAGTCTAGGAAAACGCAATCAACCCACCCCTCTCTCTCGTGTCTTACTTCTATTACCTTGTCATAAAACTCCAGAAGGTTTGTGACACAGGATTTGCCTTCCATGAACCCATGATAGTTTTCATTTATAATTTTGTTCTGTTCCAGGTGTTTCACCACTCTCCTCCTTATAAACTTCTCCATGACTTTGCACACAATACATGTCAGAGACACAGGTCTGTAGTTTAGTGCCTCATTTCTGTTACCTTTCTTAAATATGGTGACTACATTTGCTTTCTTCCATTTCTCAGGTAGTTGCCCAGTTTCAAGGGATGTGTTGAGGATTGTGGTTAGGGGCATACACAGCATCTCTGCTCCTTCTCTAAGGACCCATGGGAAGATGTTGTCCGGTCCCATCGCCTTTGAGGTATCAAGGTCACTTAGCAGCTTCTGCACCTCCTCCTCGGTTGTTCGTATGTCATCCAACACTTGTTGGTATATTCCCTTTTGATGTTCCCTTCTGAGCTGTCTTCCCAGAGCCTTTCCTGTCTCTACTGTAAAAACTTCCTTTAATCTCCTGTTTAGCTCCTCACATACCTCCTGATCATTTCTTGTGAGTTCTACACCTTCTGTCTTCAGTCTGATCACCTGGTCTTTGACTGTTGTCTTCCTCCTGATGTGGCTATACAACAGTTTCGGGTCCGTCTTGATTTTCCATGCTATGTTATTTTCATACTGTCGCTGGGCCTCCCTCCTTACCTGTGCATACTCGTTCCTGGGTCTGCGACTGATCTCCCTATATTCATGTGTTCTCTGCCTTCTGTACTTTTTCCATTCTCTATTGCACTTTGTTTTTGCCTCCTTACACCGTCCGGTAAACCAGGGGCTCGTTCTGGTCTTACCATTGTTTCTGTTGCCCTTGGGAATAAACCTTTCCACTTCCTCCTTGCATTTTGTTGTTACATATTCCATCATTTCATTTACTGATTTTCCTGCCAGTTCTCTGTCCCACGGAACCTCCTGCAGGAAGTTTCTCAACCCTGTGTAGTCCCCTCTTTAATAGTCAGGCTTTTCCCATTCAACTCCTGTTACTCTCTCCACTTGCAACCCTACTATGTATTCAAAGCACAGAACCACGTGGTCACTAGCTCCTAGGGGACTCTCATATGTGATGTCCTCAATGTCTGAACTGCCCAGGGTGAACACAAGGTCCAATCTTGCTGGTTCATCCTCCCATCTCACTCTGGTAGTGTCCTTAACATGTTGGTGCATGAGGTTTTCCAGCAACACATCCAACATCTTGGCTATCCATGTTTCGGGACCCAAATGTGGCTCCAGGTTTTCCCAGTCAATCTCCCTGTGGTTGAAATGCCCCATAACCAGCAACTTTGCTCTGCTGGAGTGAGCTCTTCTTGTCACCTCAGCAAGTGTGTCCACCACTGCTCTGTTGCTCTCTTCATATTCTTCTCTTGGCCTCCTGCAGTTCTGTGGTGGATTATACATCACTGCAATGACCACTTTGTGCTCCCCAGACTGAAGTGTACCTACTATGTAGTCCATTTCTCCGGTCTCGTCTATGCCTCCCATTTTATCGAATTTCCATCAGTTTTTTTACGAGCAGAGCAACCCCTCCTATCCCTCTGCCCCTTCTATCTTTCCTCATGATCTGGTATCCTCGTGGGAAGATTGCATCTGTTATTGTCTCCGTGAGTTTTGTTTCTGTAACTGCTATGATGTCTGGGGACTTCTAATTGATTCTTTCTTGCCATGTGCGTGTACGTGTGTGTGTGCGTGTGTGTGTGTGTGTATGTGTGTGTGTCTATCTGTGTGTGTGTGTCCGTGTGTGTGTGTATGTGTGTGTGTGTTACCATTTTGTCCTAGGCACACGTCGATTAGACACTAGACCTGTTGTATATGCGTGCGTGCGTGCGTGTATGTGTACTCACCTAGTTGTACTCACCTAGTTGAGGTTGCGGGGGTCGAGTCCGAGCTCCTGGCCCCGCCTCTTCACTGATCGCTACTAGGTCACTCTCCCTGAGCCGTGAGCTTTATCATACCTCTGCTTAAAGCTATGTATGGATCCTGCCTCCACTACATCGCTTCCCAAACTATTCCACTTGCTGACTACTCTGTGGCTGAAGAAATACTTCCTAACATCCCTGTGATTCATCTGTGTCTTCAGCTTCCAACTGTGTCCCCTTGTTACTGTGTCCAATCTCTGGAACATCCTGTCTTTGTCCACCTTGTCAATTCCTCTCAGTATTTTGTATGTCGTTATCATGTCCCCCCTATCTCTCCTGTCCTCCAGTGTCGTCAGGTTGATTTCCCTTAACCTCTCCTCGTAGGACATACCTCTTAGCTCTGGGACTAGTCTTGTTGCAAACCTTTGCACTTTCTCTAGTTTCTTTACGTGCTTGGCTAGGTGTGGGTTCCAAACTGGTGCCGCATACTCCAATATGGGCCTAACGTATACGGTGTACAGGGTCCTGAACGATTCCTTATTAAGATGTCGGAATGCTGTTCTGAGGTTTGCTAGGCGCCCATATGCTGCAGCAGTTATTTGGTTGATGTGCGCTTCAGGAGATGTGCCTGGTGTTATACTCACCCCAAGATCTTTTTCCTTGAGTGAGGTTTGTAGTCTCTGACCCCCTAGACTGTACTCCGTCTGCGGCCTTCTTTGCCCTTCCCCAATCTTCATGACTTTGCACTTGGTGGGATTGAACTCCAGGAGCCAATTGCTGGACCAGGTCTGCAGCCTGTCCAGATCCCTTTGTAGTTCTGCCTGGTCTTCGATCGAGTGTATTCTTCTCATCAACTTCACGTCATCTGCAAACAGGGACACCTCAGAGTCTATTCCTTCCGTCATGTCGTTCACAAATACCAGAAACAGCACTGGTCCTAGGACTGACCCCTGCGGGACCCCGCTGGTCACAGGTGCCCACTCTGACACCTCGCCACGTACCATGACTCGCTGCTGTCTTCCTGACAAGTATTCCCTGATCCATTGTAGTGCCTTCCCTGTTATCCCTGCTTGGTCCTCCAGTTTTTGCACCAATCTCTTGTGTGGAACTGTGTCAAACGCCTTCTTGCAGTCCAAGAAAATGCAATCCACCCAAGCCTCTCTCTCTTGTCTTACTGCTGTCACCATGTCATAGAACTCCAGTAGGTTTGTGACACAGGATTTCCCGTCCCTGAAACCATGCTGGCTGCTGTTGATGAGATCATTCCTTTCTAGGTATTCCACCACTCTTCTCCTGATAATCTTCTCCATGATTTTGCATACTATACATGTCAGTGACACTGGTCTGTAGTTTAATGCTTCATGTCTGTCTCCTTTTTTAAAGATTGGGACTACATTTGCTGTCTTCCATGCCTCAGGCAATCTCCCTGTTTCGATAGATGTATTGAATATTGTTGTTAGGGGTACACATAGCGCCTCTGCTCCCTCTCTCAATACCCATGGGGAGATGTTATCTGGCCCCATTGCCTTTGAGGTATCTAGCTCACTCAGAAGTCTCTTCACTTCTTCCTCGGTTGTGTGCACTGTGTCCAGCACTTGGTGGTGTGCCCCACCTCTCCGTCTTTCTGGAGTCCCTTCTGTCTCCTCTGTGAACACTTCTTTGAATCTCTTGTTGAGTTCTTCACATACTTCACGGTCATTTCCTGTTGTCTCTCCTCCTTCCTTCCTTAGCCTGATTACCTGGTCCTTGACTGTTGTTTTCCTCCTGATGTGGCTGTACAACAGTTTCGGGTCAGATTTGGCTTTCGCTGCTATGTCATTTTCATATTGTCTTTGGGCCTCCCTTCTTATCTGTGCATATTCGTTTCTGGCTCTACGACTGTTCTCCTTATTCTCCTGGGTCCTTTGCCTTCTATATTTCTTCCATTCCCTAGCACACTTGGTTTTTGCCTCCCTGCACCTTTGGGTAAACCATGGGCTCATCCTGGCTTTTTCATTACTCCTGTTACCCTTGGGTACAAACCTCTCCTCAGCCTCCTTGCATTTTGTTGCTACATATTCCATCATCTCATTAACTGGCTTCCCTGCCAGTTCTCTGTCCCACTGAACCCCGTTCAGGTAGTTCCTCATTCCTGTGTAGTCCCCTTTCTTGTAGTTTGGCTTCATTCGTCCTGGCCTTCCTGCTTCTCCCTCCACTTGTAGCTCTACTGTGTATTCGAAGCTTAAAACCACATGGTCACTGGCCCCAAGGGGTCTTTCATATGTGATGTCCTCGATATCTGCACTACTCAAGGTGAATACTAAGTCCAGCCTTGCTGGTTCATCCTCTCCTCTCTCTCTTGTAGTGTCCCTTACGTGTTGGTACATGAAGTTCTCCAGTACCACCTCCATCATCTTAGCCCTCCATGTATCTTGGCCCCCATGTGGGTCCAAGTTCTCCCAGTCGATCTCCTTGTGGTTAAAGTCACCCATGATCAGGAGCTTTGCCCTGCATGCATGAGCTCTTCTGGCCACTCTAGCCAGTGTGTCAACCATCTCTCTATTGCTCTCGTCGTACTCTTGCCTTGGCCTCCTGCTGTTCTGTGGTGGGTTATACATCACTGCTATTACCACCTTGGGACCTCCAGAGTGAAGTGTTCCCACTATGTAATCACTTTCTTCTCCGCTATCTCCTCTCTCCAGCTCATCAAAATTCCAGCGATTTTTGATCAGCAACGCCACTCCTCCACCCCCCCTGTTCCCTCTGTCTTTCCTCAGGATTTGGTATCCCGTTGGAAAGATGGCATCTGTTATCATACCTGTAAGCTTGGTTTCTGTGTGTGTGTGTGTGTGTGTGTGTGTGTGTGTGTGTGTGTGTGTGTGTGTGTGTGTGTGTGTGTGTGTGTGTGTTCGTGTTGTGGGTGGCTTGAGTGCATGTCATTTCAATATAATGTTATTAATTTTACCATTTATCCAATGAAAATTACTCAATTCACCCAAAATGGATTCAAAATGTTGTACTTCTGGACACACTAAAAGTAATATCTGTTCTGAGTGTGTGTGTGTGTGTGAGTATATATGTGTGTATATACGTGTGTATACATGTGTGTATATGTGTGTATATGTGTGTATATATGTGTATATGTGTGTATATGTGTGTATATATGTGTATATGTGTGTATGTGTGTGTGTGTAAATGTGTGTATGTGTACATGTGTGTATGTGTGTGTATGTGTGTGTGTATATGTGTGTGTGTATATGTGTGTGTGTGTATTTGTGTGTGTGCATTTGTGTGTGTTCATATATGTATGTGTATATGTGTATATATATGCGTGTATATGTGTGTATGTTGTGTATGTGTGTGTGTGTATATGTGTGTGTGTATGTTGTGTATGTGTGTGTGTGTATATGTGTGTGTATGTGTGTATGTGTGTGTTTGTATATGTGTGTGTATATGTGAGTGTGTATATGTATGTGTGCATATGTGTGTGTACATGTGTATATATATGTGTGTATATGTGTGTGTGTATGTGTGTGTATATGTGTGTGTATATGTGTGTGTGTATGTTTGTGTGCATTTGTGTGTGTGTATATGTGTGTGTGTGTGTATATGTGTGTGAGTATATGTGTGTGTATATGTGTATATGTGTGTTTGTATATGTGTGTGTATATGTGTGTGTGTATATGTGTGTGTGCATATGTGTGTGTATATGTGTGTGTGTATATGTGTGTGTGTATGTGTGTGAGTGTGTGTGTGTGTGTGTGTGTGTGTGTGTGTGTGTGTGTGTGTGTGTGTGTGTGTATGTGTGTGTGTATATGTGTGTGTGTATGTGTGTGTGTGTGTGTGTGTGTGTGTGTGTGTGTGTATGTGTGTGTGTATGTGTGTGTGTGTGTGTGTGTGTGTGTGTGTGTGTGTGTGTGTGTGTGTGTGTGAGTGTGTGTGTGTGTATGTGTGTGTGTATGTGTGTGTGTATGTGTGTGTGTGTGTGTGTGTGTGTGTGTGTGTGTGTGTGTGTGTGTGTGTGTGTGTGTGTGTGTGTGTGTGTGTGTGTGTGCGTTATGCAGGGTTCTGCATGACATCGTAATGTACATATAGTGGAGAAGTGTTCCATAATAGTATGAGTATTATAGTTGTAAAGAATAATTTTATAATTGATAATGTGCATATGGGGGTATTGTAAAGTACTCTAACTGTAATTATAAAGAAATTCTGTTAATTATTTATTTTCCAAGGATGTTTGGGTATGCAGAGTAAGCGTGGTTTGGGAGTCACGTGACGTTAGCATGGTGTGTAGAGGCTGGCGTCGGAGATGCTGTGTATTTAAGATAAGTTTGTAGTTGTGCACTCATTTTGTTTATCCAACTCAAGCCATAGGCTCTCATATGGCTTACATGTATGTTCACCCAGGCTCTGACATGGTCAGGGTGCTGCGGGAGGAGTGAGGAAATTAGAAATGAGGTGTGGAGTAGAGTGGGCCTGACGCTGACGAGGCATAGTGGTTGGTGGCTGGACCTCCAGCCAGCTGTTGTTTGTGTACCTTCATTTGGGCGTTTAGGATTAAGGTTTTTCTGTTATGTTATGTTATGGTGACTAAATAGATATATTTTCCTAATTGGGATTTTTGAATAACCCTCTGTTACCCAACCTCTTTAAGTACACATACCAGTTTAGCGCTTTCTGTTTTGACTGGAATAGCCCTGAGTGGCCTGTTTGGGCTTGAGGTGTGAGTAACTTTTACCTTTGCCCGTAGACCAGGCTCAAGCCCCTAGCTATCCCACATTTTTGCATAACATGGGGGCCTGTATATGGAAGAATTACCAAATTTTATGTGGTAATTCAAGTTTGCAACCTGGAAAGTCAATAATCATTCTTTACTGGGTTGGTCAGAGGAAGCATTCACCATTATACTCACACTAAAATAATAATTTACTTTTGTGTGCAACATTGCTGGTTTTTAGGGTGTTGTTATTAATTAATACCCTGTGAATAATTTACCTTTCTGTATAATATTGCTGGTTTTAGGGTGTTATTATTAATTAATACTCTGTAAATCATTTACCTTTCTGCGCCATATTGTTGATTTTTAGGGTGTTATTAATACTTGATATTTTGTGCATAATTTACCCTTGCAGGTACAATCTTCCTGATTTTTAGGGGATTATGCTCACTAAATTTCTGGGAATAATTTACCTTTGCAGGTGCAGTAGCTCTTATTTTTTTTTCTGCCAGGGTTTTCTTTTTGTGTGCAATCCTGTTTAATTTGAGGGAGTCACATGACAACTCCTTGTGAATATACTACTTCAGTATATGTACCTTGCTGTGTGCTTTATTATTTTATATCAGTAAGTTCTGTGGCTGGTAGTAAGATTTGGTGCTATTATTTCCCAAAATGGCTGACACTGGTGAAAATTCTGAGGATGACATGCATTTGGAAGGTGACATTGAATCAAATCCCCATGATAGGGACCTGGATAAGGAAGTAGTAATTTTACAAATGAAATTAGCCCTAGTTGCGGAAGAAAAGGAACGGTTAAGGATTGAGCGTACAAAGATCCAGGAACAGAGAGCCTTAGAGGAGCTTAGGGCTCAAGAAAGAGCTAAAGAGAGGCAGCTTGCTTCTCACCCAGACACAGACACAAGGGTAGATGTTTTTCATTTGGATAAAGCCATAAAATTTATGCCCAAATTCCTAGAGAAAGACCCAGACCAGTTTTTTCTGTTATTTGAAAGTACGGCCAAATCCCAAGTTTGGCCGGAAAAGGAATGGGCGACATTAGCAAGAACCCAATTAGTTGGTAAAGGGTTACAGGCCATTAGTTCTTTAGAAGGATCTGCCTTTTCTGATTATCATAAACTAAAAGAGGTAGTTTTACTGGCTTATCAAATGTTGCCGGAAAGGTACCGGCAGAAATTCAGAGGACTAAAGTTTCAGTCAGGGCAGTCTTTGGTGGAATATGGTAAGGAGATGTCACTTCTAAATAGGTGGTGTCGCTCAAAGGGGGTGGTAGGCAATTATGAAGGTGTAATTACCTTAATTTTGTTAGAGGATCTTTTGGGAAATGTTCCTTCTGACCTTAAGGCATATCTTGAGGAGAAGGATCTTGATGATTTTAATAATGCTTTAGAGTTGGGTGACAGATTTTTAGCTAACCAAAAATTTGGTAGTAGTTACCACACCCCACATACTAATAATGGTAAGTTTTCTCCACTCACCAATAGGAATAAGAAATTTCAGAAGTTTAAGCCACCCATTTATCAGCCTAATAACCACAAGAGTTTTAATAACCCTAATTTACCAGTACCCACTCGAGGAGGTTTTAAGTCAGCTGTCACAGGTCCAGGACTACAAGGAACAGGTGGGACGAGCCCAGTTCCCCAGAACCAAGGGATCCAACCTAGGTCAGATGGGCAGGGGGGCCTTTAAACCTTATCACTGTACATATTGCAATAAACAGGGCCACCTGCAGCCATACTGTCGAAAGATGCTTAGGGACCAGGCTGCGGCAGATGCTTCTCCAGTAAATACACCGATTACACATGATGTGGCTTGCATTGCAGTCTTGCCCCAAGGTATCCAAAGAAGACCAGCTGTCTTTGACCCTCGGATGAAGGTCTATTCAAGTAAGTCTACTGTGGCCTTACACCAAAATGAAGGCAGGGTCACGGGTGTTATGTCTTTGAGGGACACTTGTAGCACATACACCTTGCTTTGCAGGGGTGTATTGCCGTGTCGGATGACACCTACACCGGATTGGACATTTTTCTTAAAGGGATAACTGGAGTCCCTGTCAGGACTCCAGTGCACAGGTTATGGGTAGAGTCTGCGTACCAGTCTGGGTACCTACCTGTAGGTATTGCAGAAGATGTACCTTTTGCAGGAGTTGACCTTCTACTAGGCAACAACGTTGTGGGACTCCTCAAAAGTGAGGAATGTTTGGTTTTGCAGGACCCGGCTTTACAAGGTGGTAATGACCCAATTGGAGC
The DNA here is from genome assembly GCF_038502225.1 of Cherax quadricarinatus. Classification (NCBI taxonomy): domain Eukaryota; kingdom Metazoa; phylum Arthropoda; class Malacostraca; order Decapoda; family Parastacidae; genus Cherax; species Cherax quadricarinatus. The sequence goes on from NC_091310.1 coordinate 13,981,628, forward strand.
AACGGTACCTGAAAAATTTTCAATGTGCTTTCGGACTAAACAGGGGAACAAGGCAGGAGCTGTGCCTCCTTGTGACCCTTCTGCACACTGTGGTGATGGTTTGGGCATGGGGAGCCTGTTCATTGAGTCTGACCTGCAGGAGACTCTGAGCAGTGATGAACCGGCTCAACCGGAACTCGGTTGGAGAAGTGGTCTTGGTGCTGATGTGGGAAAAAATCCCCTGACTCTGCAGCAGCTGAGTGAGGCCCGGGAAGGTTGTGACCTCCGGAACGCTATTCATTTATCAGTTGTCGCGGAGGATGTGGTTCCCAAATTTACCAAGTGTTTATTTTGCAGAGTTGATCAAATGAGCAAGACTCTTTTTAAGAGGACCTGTGCTTACGTGGACGCGGCAGAACTATTAAAGTGTCTTTGTCAGTATTTTTTACAGATTCTGCAGGAACGGCATTTCAGTGTTAAGACGGGAGAGCTAAATAATCAGTGTTTATTAATAAATTCCTTTTCTAACAGGTTACCAGAGTCTATACCCTTTCTGAATAATTTTGTGTGTGTGGTTTTGAGATTTCTGGTGAAACATTTTTGTCTCTTAGGCTTTGCACAAATCACCCAGAAGTCATATTTTATGAAATGTCATGTAGTTTTGAGAGGCCTACTTGAGGTTAAATTTACCAATGTATATCATCCTAGGAGTCAAAGAAAAGCACCATGGTTTTCCCAGTCTCTCAGGGCAATGCATATTTGTTTTCCCCAGTACCAGAAGGACTGGGAGGAGGGAATACCCCTCTCTTTCATTACCGTGTGGGGAAGCACTCTGGAATCATTAAGTCATGTGCTACGTGAGGATGGTGATGCTTCCCCGGCGGTGTTTTTTCTCGGTTTCAGAAAATTCTTGGCTAAGATGAGGTCGATGGCACTAGTGCACCAGTCTGCCAGTCCGCCCAGGATGACGTGGGACTATGAGGTGGTGCTACACATTCTGGAAGCTGGAGAGATGGGATTGGCATTGGAGCCGGGTCCTGGGAAGGCTATGATGGAACTGTGTGGTGACTTCAAAATGATGATGGATAAAGTCCCTGAGAAAGATAATGTAAGCAGGAAAATTGTAAGAGATTGTGGAAGATTTAGATCTTCTGAAAGACTGGTTGAAGTGTTGGCTCAGCCATGGTGCACCTTAGTGAAAGAGGTTTGGGAAGCTGAAAAATGTGGCCATGTTACACCCCATGAGGTAGACGTTTCCGAATTTGTGAAATGTCAGCAGGCCTGGCATGATGTAAGCTGGGGTGAAATAGGTTCCTTGAAGGAGCTGAAGTGTTTATTTCTAGAAACTGTGTTTGTATCTAACGAGAGTCGGTGGGCGTTGTCTTTTACTGGTCTCACACTAGGTGATACCTTGAAAACGTGCACTGACTGCCGCCGGGTACAGTTAAAAAATAAGGTTTTGTCTCCTCTTTATGAACTACATGCAAATTGTGTGAATGAACAGTGGGTGGGTCATCTGTTTCTCATGATCATGTGTGCCAAGGACACACCCGTATTTGTAACTTTAATATCTCTGTGCATGTACCTTTTGTATGCCAATAACCCTCAAGATCTTTTATGTGTAATCCTGAGTTACCCACCCCGGGTTTTGCAAAATGATACAGAGGTTGGGTCAGTCTGTTGCAGGGTAGAGCAGGAGAAGTAATGCCACTCGGCTGCTTCTCAGCAAAAAGTAGCAGGCACCAAAGAAGTTATACCTCCATAGAAAAGGAGGCTCTTGCTTTTGTGTTGGCAGTGCAACATTTTGAGGTGCATATATCTTCATCAGTTCACCCTGTAACTGTGTATAGTGACCATATTCCTTTACGTTTCCTTCACTTAATGAGGCACCACAATCAGAGACTTACGAGGTGGGCCTTGTTTCTCCAACCTCTTAATCTTGTGATTCGTTATGTGAAGGGAGCGGAGAATGTGGTTGCTGATGCCTTGTCTCGTGTTTAAAGTACACAATATAGTGTATAGATCACTTATCTATTCTTATTTTGCAGTGGTTTGCAGTAGACGAGTAGATGAAACCCTGGACCACCCAAAGGAGAAGGGCAGGTTGAGCTGGAGCTGGAGGTATCAGGATTCCCTAGTGTGTGTGTATTTAGGGGGGTAGTCACATCAAGGGCCATGCCTAGGTAAGGTATGCTACGTTTTTTAGGTGTTGGCTGGAATGCCTCGCCTCTGTTTTATGTTGGTATAGGGACTGTTGGACCTAACGTTTTAGTGAATTGTGGGGCTGGCGGTGATGCCCTCCACTGTTTGGGTTATGTCTTTTGATCCGAGGTGTTTTGGTTCTCCAGGACTCTTTTTTCAATTTTTCCTTTTTGGATCACCGCTGGGGTGACTCCAGGGTCCTTGGAATGACATGTAGGTGACGGCCTGGAAGGTCTACCTTTTGGGGGTCTTCAGTGATGACTCCAGGGTTTTACGGCCGCAGTCCCACCAAAAAGATTTATGTGCCTATCCAACCGTTGTTTTTGGGGGCCTGATATTTTTCCCTCTCCTGTGCTCTCCTGATTCTGGCAGATGTGTGTCATGGGGAACCAGTTTTGTTTACTAAAGATTGCTGTGAGATGGGAGTGATAATGTGATGCTGTTTTCTCCGTAGAATTTAACATGTAACATCTGTTTTTCTTTTCTTTGAACTCCTGGAAAATGTACTTACTGTTTAAAAGTTTTTTTTGGTGGCACCTACAGTTTCGTCTGCTTTGAAACATACTGAACTTTGGTGTTACTTTATAAAACGGCATTCCTCAGGGGCACTTTTGTACAAAGTTAACTTGCTCGTTTATAAGTTTGCTTGATGTAATTTAGGTAAAATGCATCAACGCCAGCGCCTGGCCAGCGCTGTGTTGTAATGGTGCCTTTTCCTAAAACAGCTGTCTAAGAGTGACTGTGAGCTCGTTGGGCATAGACCTTGATCACTTTTAAGTTCGGCGAGTTTCATATGTCTGCAGTCTAGTACCTCAGTTTGTTAATATTGCATATTTGTAGTACCAAAAGACTGTGATTGTATGGTGGTCATTCCCCAGTTATCATTTTGCCCATTGCCTCAGACCTTAATGTGGGGTTTATTTTCTTTTTTTTTATTTTTGCCTAGCGGTGTCCGTAGGGACCCCGCTAGCAGAGTGAGACCTATGGTCTGGGGGTGGGGGTGTTATGCAGGGTTCTGCATGACATCGTAATGTACATATAGTGGAGAAGTGTGCCATAATAGTATGAGTATTGTAGTTGTAAAGAATAATTTTATAATTGATAATGTGCATTTGGGGGTATTGTAAAGTACTCTAACTGTAATTATAAAGAAATTCTGTTAATTATTTATTTTCCAAGGATGTTTGGGTATGCAGAGTAAGCGTGGTTTGCGAGTCACGTGACGTTAGCATGGTGTGTAGAGGCTGGCGTTGGAGATGCTGTGTATTTAAGATAAGTTTGTAGTTGTGCACTCATTTTGTTTATCCAACTCAAGCCATAGGCTCTCATATGGCTTACATGTATGTTCACCCAGGCTCTGACATGGTCAGGGTGCTGCGGGAGGAGTGAGGAAATAAGAAATGAGGTGTGGAGTAGAGTGGGCCTGACGCTGACGAGGCATAGTGGTTGGTGGCTGGACCTCCAGTCAGCTGTTGTTTGTGTGCCCTCATTTGGGCGTTTAGGATTAAGGTTTTTCTGTTATGTTATGGTGACTAAATAGATATATTTTCCTAATTGGGATTTTTGAATAACCCCTTTCTGTTTTGATAGGGATAGCCCTGGGTGGCCTGTTTGGGCTTGAGATGTGAGTAACTTTTACCTTTTCCCGTAGACCAGGCTCAAGCCCCCAGCTATCCCACATTTTTGCATAACAGTGTGTGTGTGTGTGTGTGTGTGTGTGTGTGTGTGTGTGTATGTGTGTGTGTGCTCACTTAGTTGTACTCACCTAGTTGAGGCTGCAGGAGGCGAGTCCAAGCTCCTGGCCCCGCCTCTTCACTGGTCACTACTAGGTCACTCTCCCTGAACCGTGAGCTTTATCATACCTCTGCATAAAGCTATGTATGGATCCTGCCTCCACTACATCGCTTCCCAAACTATTCCACTTCCTGACTACTCTGTGGCTGAAGAAATACTTCCTAACATCCCTGTGAGTCATCTGTGTCTTCATCTTCCAACTGTGTCCTCATGTTGCTGTGTCCCATCTCCGGAACATCCTGTCTTTGTCCCCCTTGCCAATTCCTCTCAGTAGTTTTTATGTCGTTATCACGTCCCCCCTATGTCTCCTGTCCTCCAGTGTCGTCAGGTCGATTTCCCTTAACCTCTCCTCGTAGGACATACCCCTTAGCTCTGGGATTAATCTTGTTGCAAACCTTTGCACTTTCTCTAGTTTCTTTACGTACTTGGCTAGGTGTGGGTTCCAAATTGGTGCCGCATAATCCAATATGGGCCTAACGTACACGGTGTACAGGGTCCTGAACGATTCCTTATTAAGATGTCGGAATGTTGTTCTGAGATTTGCTAGGCGCCCATATGCTGCAGCAGTTATTTGGTTGATGTGCGCTTCAGGAGATGTGCCTGGTGTTACACTCACCCCAAGATCTTTTTCCTTGAGTGAGGTTTGTAGTCTCTGGCCCCCTAGACTGTACTCTGCCTGCGGTCTTCTTTGCCCTTACCCAATCTTCATGACTTTGCACTTGGTGGGGTTGAACTCCAGGAGCCAATTGCTGAATCAGGTTTGCAACCTGTCCAGATCCCTTTGTAGTTCTGCCTGGTCTTCGACGAATGAATTCTTCTCATCAATTTCACGTCATCTGCAAACAGGGACCCTTCGGAGTCTGTTCCTTCCGTCATATCGCTCACAAATACCAGAAACAGCACTCGTCCTAGGACTGGCCCCAGTGGGACCCCGGTGGTCACAGGCGCCCATTCTGACACCTTGCCACGTCCCCTGACTCGCTGCTGCCTTCCTGACAAGTATTCCCTGATCCATTGTAGTGCCTTCCCTGTTATCCCTGCTTGGTCCTCCTGTTTTTGCATTAATCTCTTGTGTGGAACTGTGTCAAACGCCTTCTTGCAGTCCAAGAAAATGGAATCCACCTCCACCCCCTCTCTTGTCTTACTGCTGTCACCACGTCTTAGAACTCCGGTAGGTTTGTGACACAGGATTTTGCGTCCCTGAAACCACGTTGGCTGCTGTTGATGAGATCATTCCTTTCTAGGTGTTCCACCACTTTTCTCCTGATAATCTTCTCCATGACTTTGCATACTATACATGTCAGTGACACTGGTCTGTAGTTTAGTGCTTCATGTCTGTCTCCTTTTTTGAAAATTGTGACTACATTTTCTGTCTTCCATGCCTCAGGCAATCTCCCTGTTTCGATAGATGTCTTGAATATTGTTGTTAGAGGTACACATAGCACCTCTGCTCCCTCTCTCAGGACCCATGGAGAGATGTCATCCGGCTCCATTGCCTTTGAGGTATCTAGCTGACTCAGAAGCCTCCTCACTTCTTCCTCGGTTGTGTGTACTGTGTCCAGCACTTGGTGGTGTACCCCACCTCTCCGTCTTTCTGGAGCCCCTTCTGTCTCCTCTGTGAACACTTCTTTGAATCTCTTGTTGAGTTCCTCACATACTTCACGGTCATTTCTTGTTATCTCTCCTCCTTCCTTCCTTAGCCTGATTACCTGGTCCTTGACTGTTGTTTTCCTTCTGATGTGGCTGTATTACAGCTTCGGGTCAGATTTAGCTTTCACTGCTATGTCGTTTTCATATTGTCGTTGGGCCTCCCTTCTTATCTGTGCATATTAATTTCTGGCTGTGTGTGTGTGTGTGTGTGTGTGTGTGTGTGTGTGTGTGGATGTTTTGTTGTGTGTGTGTGAGTGTGTGTGTGTGTGTGTGTGTGTGTATGTGTGTGTGTGTGTGTGTGTTTAATTCAGAGCATCAAATCAGATTTTGCTATTAAATCAAGGATCTAGTTAATAAGTTACCATGGGGACTGTGCTAATGCATAAAATAATAGTTTTGTAATTAACTATTGTAGATAATAGCATTTATATATATATAGATAACAGCATATATATATTTACGCATAATACATGACGGTAGGGGAGGGGTGAGATGCCAGGAATCACCATCCATTATACAATTAATTTGTTCATTTCGAGAGCAAGCATTTTTCGTTTTCATGGAGAAAAGCATATGATGACATGAACTACAATCCTCTCTATTGGTGATTACATCAGGTAATCAACTGTATTTTATGATATGTCCACTGCTTTTATTTCGGTTAATAAGATTTAGAGAAATTAAGGTGAGTGTGCAGCGTGAATATCATGCGAATCTCCGTCAGAGGGATGTAAAACCAGTCAGTATATTTATTACAATAACAATTAAATTTAATATAGTAATTATTGTTGCATAGTTTGTGATGATGCTTAAGGAGGCTGTCAGTTACATTGCCTCAGGAAAACAGTCACTTTTACATTTATTATTTACCAAATTTCATGTGTTCCTGCATGGCTCTCAATTTAATTTGATCAGCTCTTTCTGCTAGATACACTATTAATATTCTTGTGTGTCTCGCCCGAAGCTCAATAAAATTTTATTTTTTCATGAGTAAAGCTGTATCATTTTACAAAACTCTGGAATTGTGTGGTTGTTTAGAACATTTAAAATAAGAATATCCTTAATAATATTGTGCAGTTATTACAAATTTTCTGCAAATATATGAGTTTAATTATTCTTGCCACTCGCGGTTGAGAATAATTTTCTGTCATTACTGATAAAATAATCACAATACAAAAAAATGACACTTACTGTTACCCGCACTTTAAACCATACTCAAAATCTATGACTAAGTCACAATATTTAAGCATTAGTAGCAGCAGGAGTGATAACAGAAGCTATGGTGGCGGCGTCAGCAAAGCTGGGTGCGCAAAGTCTGAAGTGGAGATTTAAGTGAGTCTATGTATCGCGGTCCACATCACTTACATATCCATTCTAAGCAACCGGTAATGAACCACAATAAATTCTGTAATCTACCTGTAATTTAGTCCAAAAAACTCGGATGCTTAGCTTTTAGTCAAGCACCATATCACTGATAGTCGCTAGCATGGTTAGGTGACCCAACGTAAGAGAGGCTGCCATACATGATAAAGATTGATTGTGAATTTAAAGTTATCGCAATTGCTGGAAACATTCGTCATGCTTATGCTGGTAGCAACCAAAGGTTGGTAGACAATAACTGAATTTCTCACATTAACACTGTTGTATGTAAACGTAGTGAGGAAGCAACTGAGCTCTAATTTTATTCCTAAAAAGACACTAAACGCACGGACGCCTTTACTGGTAGAACGTGTTATCCCGAGGGGCTTTATCAGGCATGTTAAAAACTCGAGAACTTGGCCTCTTAAATTATGTACCATAATGTATCTTAAATGATACACTATAACGTTGTTCTGTAATAATGTAGGCGATTAGCGTGACCAAAACTAACATGCTGCTGTTCTGATTAATTTTGTTGAATAGTTTGAACTTATAGACTGACAAATACGTTTAATTTTGTCATCCTTATGAAAAAACAGTACTGCTTCATCTCACACCCTGATGTAGGTGTAATACAAAAAGCATTATTGGTAGTGTTACATGCACATTGGTATTTTTGTAGGTATGTGGGAAGACTTCTCACAGTTTCTCCAATGTAGAACTTGTCACATTTCCCACAAAGGATTCTCTAAATGTGTCTTTGAATAAGATGATGTGTGTAGAGGATCTTGCATACCTCTGACGGTCCAAAAAGTAGTTACTGCTACATTAATGCTGGATTTGAGTAGAATAGGAGAGACTCTACTAGCTCTAGTGCTACTTGGTAAGATGAGTCTACATTCAATATTTCTTTGAGTTCTGGCAGTTTTATGCACAATATTTGAGTGAATTTTTGTTTGCATATAAAGTTTAAATGGGAGGACATTCTAGGTCGCAGAATGTTATCTCAGTGTAGTCTTCTTCAGCTTTCAGTAGATCATCGCTGCAAACTCGAAATGCCAGAAGAAAAAAAATCTGTATTTGCTGAATTCTAGTTCTAAGACCATAATGTAAACAGAAGTGTTTGAGGTCATTCTGATTACCGGGTTTTATATAACAGTAAGCTAAACGCCGAACAATTGAAATGTGTCATCTTTTCCTTTCTTCTAATTTACTGTATTAAAGGTTCAACTTGGGTTAGTAATTTTTGTTTCTAAAAAGTTGCTAGAGTTCAAGTACCTAGGTACCACCACCAAAAAGTTGTTGATGTTCCTGGGCTCTGTAATGTGTCATAATATGAAGCTGCAGAGGCAGTCTTTCTCCAAGTGCTCTGGTAAATTTTCGCCAGTACCACAGTTAGAGGTGAACACATAGACATGTCTATTTTCTGCCAGCGATGTAACGAACTTATGGAGAATAAACTGCATGTGACACAGGTAATCAAGAATAAGAAAGAGAAAATCGATGGTGGAAATGTGGTTCCTTAAGAAATTAACATCTTGGATGATGACTCACGAAATCGTAATGACACGGTTGCAAACAAACCATACCACGGGTGGGGTTTGAACCCGCGGTCAGAGAGTCTTAAAACTCCAGACCTACGGAGAAAAGGGAAGTGATATTCAATCGTTCTAGATTCTTGTTTTAATGCTGGTACTTCCTAATTTCCTAGGTAGTAGGTTGGTTGACAGCAATCACCCAGGGAGGTATTACAGTCCTACAAGATAAGCGTGAAACGGAAACCTTTAACTGTTCTACATAGTGGTATGGTTGCTGGTGTATTTTTTCTGTCTCATAAACAGGCAGAATACCAGGTATATCTTGATACTTGTATTTGCACTTGGTCACACTACACATGCATGCACATGCACATGCACATGCACACACACACACACACACACACACACACATATATATATATATATATATATATATATATATATATATATATATATATATATATATATATATATATATATATATATACCTCTGGGTTTTCTTCTGTTTTCTTAATAGTTCTTGTTCTTCATTTCCTCTGATCTCCATGAGAAAGTGGAACAAAATTCTTCGTCCGTAAGCCATGCGTTGTGTAAGAAGCGAATAAAATGCCGGAAGCAAGGGCCTAATAACCCATTCTCCTGCATAAATTAGTAAATTTTAAGAGAAGCTTTGGTTTTCTGTTTAGGTCACTCTGCCTCGGTGGGATACGCCCGGTTTATTGAAAAAAAAAAACTTTCTTATTTGGTAATGAGAACCCCAGAATGCCGGTAATGGGATTGATTAATTGAATTTGGTAGATATGTAAGACTTCTGGTAAAACTACCGTAAGCTTGTGGGAAGCACTGCCTAGGACTAAGGTGATCAATCTTGGAGGTATATTCAGTATATGTGTATTGAGGTGCATATAAATGTGTGGAGGTCAGGGGTAACCAAGTAATGATGGTCTGACCCTTTCAGTATCTTCCTTGTTTTAACAAGGAAATATTAATATCTTGTTGTTGGGTTTGGTAGATGGTATCATAGGTGTCGACGTCTTTCAAAATTTCCACCACTTTGTTGTTAAAGGAACATGTGAACATGGAACATCTCATCACTTTCATTGCTAGTGGTTATTATGATGTCTGGGTGTTTGGCTAAATTAGTGAGGATGTAATGTAATGCTTACGTAGAGTGGGCGTATTGGTTACCTTGAGGACTATAGTGAGGATCACCTGAATATAATCAGAATACAATCTAGATTCGGAGTCAGTGTATTTGGTGAATTCGAGTAACAAGGTTGATGTGTTGCCCAGATATTTGGATCCCGGTGGCAAATATCAATCAGTCTATGAGCATCGTGAGTTAGTTATAAACTTCTCAAGGTTGGAGGAGTCTTTGCTAAGATACTGTTAAAGTTTATGTGCACCATTAGCAAATCCCATATTCGGCATTCTGGGGAATCTTATTTCAAGACTGAATTTCATAAATAAGAAACTGGCATGTTTGGAAATCACTACTCTCACTCAAGTGCTCATTAGCCATGCCATTAACTTCTTACAGAACCGCAGTGTGTGATAAGCACATATAGGGAGAACAGAATAATCTGGCAAGAATAAAGAGCCAAGTAATGAAGGGCGCGTAAATTAAAGTGGTGTAATAAAGAGGGGCGGAGACATAAACTGTGGGTTTTGCTAATGCCTGTGAGGATCCTCTAAGTCGCAGGGTAGTGTGGGTGGAGAAAATAGGAAATGGTAATCACTTCGATCCCGTAAAGAGGGAGCATAACATTTGACGATGGCTTCCATCAAAATGGAAGAGGGAAGGAGGAGTAGGAGAAAGAAGAGGAGGAGGAGGAGGTGTAGCAGCAGCATTATCAGCAGTAGTAGTAGTAGGGTAGCAACTACAGGAGACTTGTAGCATTTGTGCCAGTCAGTTTAAAGTATAACAGATTATTTTAATTCAATTTATGTGAGTCTTATGGGAATGAACACGTATTAAAAATCAAGTTTCAGATTTAAAGACATTGAAAAGAATTATTTTATAGGCATACTTGACTCTTGAACAAAGAAAATCAAGACTATCAAATATGATTATACTTCTCCTGAACGTGTTTTTTTTCATTAATGATTCAAAATCAGCCAAGTTGTGGAGTCCGGGAAGTTGAATCACATAAAAACGACAGTAAAAAACATGTATTTTTAAATTCAGTTATCTGTAAGGTATTGCATGTGAAAGATCAAATAGCTGTCGATATTATGTCTTAGGTAACTACTATTTAGTGATCTTACGTTTTTAGATGGAGTCTGAAGCGTGTCTGCACCCGACTAGCAGATGCATAACCAGCTACGGGTTATCATTCTATCAAGAACCATTCTTGGAGAGCATTCTCTTTCCTGACTAATAAACCACTACCACTATCATCATCGTCGAATTTCAAAAGAGAGAGAGACACACACACACACACACACAGCCAGAGAGAGAGAGAGAGAGAGAGAGAGAGAGAGAGAGAGAGAGAGAGAGAGAGAGAGAGAGAGAGAGAGAGAGAGAGAGAGAGCAATATGGGATTATTAGTCTGCCAATATCGAAGTTAGGGGAGCGGCTTTCTATCAGCTGTGAGAGAAATATGTGCATAAACTTGTAAGTGCGATTCGTCAGTAGGTGGTGGAACACATGAAATATATCTCTGCAAGTGGTGGTACATACTAAGGATGAATCAGCTGGGGATGGAACTCATTCTGGATGCCCATTAGCTTGACCTGTTTAGAGCTATGAATGAAGATTCTCTCATCGCTAAACAGAGAAGAGTTCGGTTCTACCCATTCTTGTGATTGAATTAGCAATGTAAACATATAACAGATAGCAACTATCTTATCTTAGTTCTACTGAGAGTATTAACTAATATGAAAAAGGCACGGCTTGGAGTTTTTTAGTGAAAATATATTGGAAAACTTTGGAGTGTCATTGTGAAACACAATAATTTGTATATAAACAATACTGATGTACAAGAAGAAAAATGATAAATATTAATAAACTGTTGTGTAAAAAAAAACTCACAAAAAAAACAGCAATCTGTGTAAAAGATCTGAATATCTTTGTTACAGGGAAGTTACTTTTTCAGATAATGTAATTATAATTAATATATTTCTAAACAAAAAAAGCAATTTCTAAAGTTAAATAAGAAACCGATACTTTTCACCAAAGTTCTCGTTGCCGTAATGCCAGAAAACAGCGACTTTGTTTTTGATGAAATAGACCTGGAATTTTTTTTTTTTTCTTTTTTTTTTCTTTTTTTTTTTAATTTATTGCAATAATCTATAAATTTATAGTAATAAGTGAAAGTTACAAATTACCTACTGTAATTCACCATTAACTCACCAGCTGGAGAAAAAGCTTAGGATAGTCTATCATTTCCTCTACAGTTCAGTAGTCGATAATGATTCACAGCTGTCAGATTCATGTTCTAAAATTTTTCTTTAACACTGTGGGTTAGAAGTGAAAGAAACTCCCGCGATCAGAGAGTCTCAATCGTGTCATTACGATTTCGTGAGTCATGGTATTGTAACATTTATTCTTTATAAAGTTTAATGAATATCCATCACTTTCAAATTGGTATATTTTACTGTTATATGTATGCTACACCATCAAATACAGAGAGATTCGTGTCAAAGTGATTATTCCTGAGGAAGAAGGGTGACACACTTACGTTCTGCTAAACATTGTATAACTTTCTCTCAGTCTTTAGGGCGCACTGAACCCGCAACTTTCCCGAGGATGTGATGCGTCACGCAACTGTCGTTTGATGCTTAAATATTCTTATTAAATGAAAAGAGCATAAATGTAAACAGACATGCTCTGTCGTCTCGTGATTACAGGGATCGAGCCCTAGTTCTTTCGGTTGTGATTCATGGACTACAGTTCAATTCGATTTGGGATCACTTCTGCAGAAGTGGAAATTCTTAAATGTCTCATCTATCATTAAAAAGTATGTTATAAGTTTTCCTTAAGAATTATTAACCAATAAGTTTAATTTTTACATTGGACTAACTCGTGTATTAAATTATTAGACGGCAATGAATGCATCATTAAAATCTTGCGAAATGAATTCCAAAGAGTCGTTGACTGTAATAGATTAAAGCCAAAGAGGAACAGACGTCCAATATGCAGATGTATTAATACTCAGACATAAAACATCCTTGGACCCTCATGTGTGGAGATCCTCTGTTTTATGTTTGAGGTGGATCACTACCAGACACACTCGGTGATGCCATAATTATTTACTGGCAGGAGAAACCTGAAGGTCACCCCTGTACCGCGGGTGATCATGTTAAACAGCTTCCAAAGAAAATATTTCTTTTCATTTGGCAAAGAAAATACCACCACCACCACCTCAAGTGCATAAATTCATAGAGATGTGTTCACGTAAATATTTCACTGTTCCTTTAATTTCCATACAGAACCTTTGATATTTCACTGATCAAATACACATAAATGAATAAATAGAAAAAGGCTAATATTTTGTATTGCAGAACCTAGCATACATCCGAAGGATCTAGTTTATATTTTCAGCAGTCAAAATGTGTAGCAAAATTTCTTTTCACCTGTTCCCATAGCAATCGAAGACTCAGTGTAAGTAATTCAGGAGTAATATGAAACAGCTGCAACTTAGGCCGAAGAGGAAAAGAGGAAGCCTACACCAATTTTTCCCCCCAAAAATAGCTGAAATTTGGAACATGAGACTTTGGTGTTAGCAAGAATGTCGACAGTTTTAGTGAGTTGCTGCGGTGATGTGTGTACTTCGTGAGAGAGTTGATGGCCGCATTAAAAGTTACAAAGTTATCAGTGGTTTTTGGAGCTGAGAAAGAAAACGATGGCGCTGCAAATCTGGAAGTGGAGGGAACAGGGGTCACCATATCTTTGATATAAGTTACTTGATAGCAAAAGGAAGAACTGCCAGAAGGAAAAGACAAATCTGAAGAACGAATAGGTGCAGTGAAAATTGCTGAGGGTGGGGGAAGATCAGCAGTATCAGGGAACTATAATATTACAAAAAAAGATACTGTATTGCATTTCGTGAAGTCCTGAGCCTGAGTAGGTTACTCAGCGCTATTCAATTCAGATGATGATCCATTCTGTGATTAACCAACCGTTGGCGTACCAGTGGAGTATATATGTGATTCATCACTAGTTGTCGTGCAATAGACACTTTCCCACCCATTAAAATACAAAGATCGACTACAAACGTTTTCTAGGATTTACACGTGATATTCTAAAGTACAGTTACAGAGAAAAATAAGGCCTAAAAGAATTTAGTCCATTATCTCTACTATACTAGTAAGCGTTGATGCAGAGAGAAAGCCTGATTTGCGATTCAGACTGCATGTTAAAGTTTGCCGTATGGTGTTGTTGTCCAGATTTGTTGGGTCATGAATATCGATCCCGAAGGGGGCAAAAAAAAAAAAATCAGAAACCTCTGAATCCCCGAAGGCCTCTGAGAATCACGTTCTTCCATAGTCATAAATACGTTAACAACCAAATAAAATAAAGTCATGTATGATTCGTCACTTCATTTGTATTTAGGCATGAACCATACATCAGGTTACCATGACATACCATCGAAACCCAATGTTCTTCAGGTGATCTAAACATATACAGTGCTAATGGAAAAAAACAGTCAAGTACTGGGAACCAAGCCAAGACATAGATGAAGAGTTCTACCAAGAGGAAAGAGACATGATTCGTGCTGTACATACTTCATGCTCTGAGGACAGACCATTCAAACATTTGGTGAGGACCTCCGCATATGAAATTGTGTTAATACTTAACTATCGTTTACTTCTATTTGAAGACACATTTACTACCAACTATGAGGTTTCTGACAGTTACAGCGCTGGGAGTCATCAACGCATTATGAACATCAGGGACATTACTGAAACTTTAGTGGCCTTTCTCTATTTGCTGCAATTACCGCATGTGATTCAACTTGTGACCCGAGGGGCCGTTCAAAACACCTTTATATCAAAGCCTTCCAGAAGTGCCCTGATGTCACGGAAAATACGGGTTCCTTCCAGCCATTTTATGAACTGAAGACAGAAAGTCAGCTCTTCAGTTCCCGTGAGTATTTCATTATTCAGGTCTATTGAAAATGTACGAGCTTGGTGAACCACATCAGGAAATCATCAGCGAAATCAGAATGTCGAGATCATTCCACCGATATTGATTGCTCTGTGTTACCACTGTCAAAAAGTTTTCTACCAGGACAACATCCTAGATGCTGGCCTGATAGAGAACCCTGTGAAGGCTGGAAAATTAGAGAGTTTTGGCAGAAGAAAAGTTAGCAGGATGATTTGTTGAATCATCCTTTGTACAAAACGTTCCTGATATAAATCCTAGACCTGGGTCTTTCTCTCTGTAGTTGAATTCACTTCTCATTTCATTGTCAAATACTCCAAACTTCAAAACACTCGTGATTTGACCTGATCTTCATCTCCACTCCCTACCTCTTCTGTTTCTTTATACTTTCATTGTTTTTCCTTTGTTTTGACTAGGTGGGTCGTGTCAAAAGGGAGTTTTGTCTCTCCTGCAGCGCTCTGATGTCTTATTCTCAAACTTCCTTCACTGTTACTACTATTTCTACTACTGTGATGAATGGTTTTGAAAAACCGACAAGTTGAAGAATTGAGACACTTATGCAACACATGGGAATCTTTATTGAAGAAACGTTTCGCCACACAGTGGCTTCATCAGTCCAATATAAAGTTGAAATCGGTAAGGAGAGGAGAAGTTTGAGGTAATCAGTCCCTCAACCTGGAATCGATGTGTTCAGTCCATCACTCTTGTAGGAAATGCAGCATAGGGCCAGAGAGGTGGCTTATATACTGCAGAACGGTGAGGTGAAGCAGGAGAAGGTGGGATCACAGTGGGACCTGCCACTAGTGTAAGTAGGTCGTCGTCCAAAGGTTGGGCAAGCGTTGAAGTCTTTGTACCAAGATCCCATGATGTTGCAGTGTCTGACAGATGTGATGAATGGTTTTGAAAAACCGACAAGTTTAAGACACTGCAACATCATGGGATCTTGGTACAAAGACTTCAACGCTTGCCCAACCTTTGGACGACGACCTACTTACACTAGTGGCAGGTCCCACTGTGATCCCGCCTCCTCCTGCTTCACCTCACCGTTCTGCATTATAAAAGCCACCTCTCTGGCCCTATGCTGCATTTCCTACAAGAGTGATGGACTGAACACATCGAATCCAGGTTGAGGGACTGATTACCTCATACTTCTACTCTCCTTACCCATTTCTACTTTGTATTGGACTGATGAAGCCACTGTGTGGCGAAACGTTTCTTCAATAAAGATTCCCATGTGTTGCATAAGTGTCTCAATTCTTCATTTCTACTACTACTTTTTCTTCTTTAACACCCCACTCTCTGTCCTTTCGTTCACTATCACTACTACTAGCCTCTTATTAAGAACATATGAACATAAAAAAGAAGGAACACTGCAACAGGCCTACTGACCCATGCGGAGCAGGTCCATGTCCCCCCCCCCCGGATAAGACCACTGACCCACCCCCCCGGATTAGCCCAATGACTCACCCAGTCTGGTCACCTCCACTCAAGGATGGAACACTGCACCAGACCCAGCAGCACAAGCTAGTCAGGTCCAACTCACACCCACCCACACCCACTCATGTATTTATCTAGCCTATTTTTAAAACTACGCAACGTTTTAGCCTGAATTATTGTACTCGGGAGTTTGTTCCACTCATCCACAACTCTATTACCAAACCAGTGCTTTCCTATATCCTTCCTGATTCTGAATTTTTCCAACTTGAAACCATTGCTGTGAGTCCTGTCTTGGCTGAAAGTTTTTATGACGCTATTTACATCCCCTTTATTTATTCCTGTTTTCCATTTATACACCTCGATCATATCCCCCCTAATTCTACGCCTTTCGAGAGAGTGCAGATTCAGGGCCTTCAGTCTATCCTCATAGGGAAGATTTCTGATACATGGGATCATCTTTGCCATCCTCCTCTGTACGTTTTCCAGAGCATTTACATCCATTCTGTAATATGATGACCAGAACTGAGCAGCATAGTCTATATGAGGCCTAACCAAGGATATATAGAGTTGAAGAACAACCTGAGGTCTTCTATTATTTATACTTTTAGATATGAAGCCAAGAATTCTGTTAGCTTTATTGCGAACACTAATGCACTGTTGTCTTGGTTTTAGATTACTGCTAACCAGAACTCCTAAATCCTTTTCGCAATCAGTAGTATTAAGATCTACATTATTTAGTTTATATGTGGCATGGTTACTTAACTGTCCAACATTTAGAACTTTGCATTTGTCAATATTAAGCTGCATCTGCCACTTCTCCGACCATTGCATCAGTCTATTCAAATCATTATGGAGTGCTCTAGTGTCCTCATTAGAATGAATTCGACGGACTATTTTGGTGTCATCAGCAAATTTGCTTATGTCGCTATTTATTCCCTCATCTATGTCATTTATGTAAATTGTGAACAACAACGGGCCCAACAATGACTCCTGAGGAACACCGTTTGTGACGTGCCCCCATTCTGATTTCTCCCCACTTACGCAAACTCTCTGCTGTTTATTTGTCAGCCATGCCTCTACCCAGGAAAAAATTTCTCCTCCTATTCCGTGTGCCTTAGGTTTCCTCAATAGCCTCTGGTGTGGAACTCTATCGAAAGCCTTATTGAAGTCCATATACACAATATCATATTCATTACCATGATCTACCTCCTCAAACACCTTAGTGAAAAACGTTAGTAAATTCGTAAGACAGAAACGCCCCTTCGTAAAACCGTGTTGAGATTCATTAATCAATCTGTGCCTCTCAAGATGGTTACGAATTGCTTGGGAAATTATTGATTCCATAAATTTTCCCACTATGGAGGTAAGGCTTATTGGTCTATAGTTCGAATCCATGGACCTGTCACCTGCCTTGTAAGTAGGTATTACATTTGCTATTTTCCACTTATCAGGCACTATGCCAGTTTGTATTGATATGTTAAAAAGATTAGCCGAAGGTATGCTAAGTTCCTCTTTACATTCCTTTAACACCCTTGCAAACAGTTCATCAGGGCCTGGGGATTTGTTAGGTTTTAGTTTCTCTATTTGTCTGAGGACCATGTCACTAGTTACCACAATCATACATAGTTTATTATCATCCTGTTCTACATAGTCTATTATTTCAGGAATATCGCTAGTATTTTCCTGAGTGAAAACTGAGAGTAAGTAGGTATTTAGAATTTCACACATATCCTTATCACTGTCAGTGATCTGACCAGAGTTACTCTTAAGTGGGCCAATCTTGTCTCTAATCTTACTTATGTATACGTGAAAGAACACTTTTGGGTTAGTCTTTGAATCCCTTGCGACCTTAGCCTCATAATCCCTTTTTGGTTTTCTTATTCTTTTCTTTATTTCTCTCTTTAATTGAATATATTGATTTCTTAACTGCCCATCCCCTCTTTTGATACGCCTATATATGCCTCTGTTTTGACCAATGAGATGTTTTTATCTATTGTTCATCCATTTGGGATCATTTTTGTTAGATCTAATTTCCCTACTCGGAACAAAAGTTGTCTGGGCAGCTAGAACTATGCTCTGAAAAACGTCATATTGACAACCAAGATCACCTACCTAACCCATAGTCAGGACATCCCAATTTAGCCCACCCAGCTAATTTTTCAGTCCCATGAAGTCGGCGAAGCGAAAATCTGGGACATAGATTTGATTGCAGTTATCAGGGTAATTCCATAATATATTGAAACTAAGTGATTTGTGATCACTTTCCCCAAGCTCATCATTAACCTCAAGATTATTAATTAGTGAATCTTTGTTGGCAAGAACCAAGTCAAGCAGATTGTTTCCTGTAATTGGTTCTGTCACAGCCTGTTCTAAAAAGCAATCCTGAACCGTATCAAGAAAGTCACTAGACTCAAGATTTCCTGTCATATTGTTCCAATCAATTTGTCTAAAGTTAAAATCTCCCATTATTACAGCATTTTCATATCTAGATGCCTTATGAATTTCGTCCCATAACAGCTTACTGCCCTCCCTATCAAGGTTTGGGGGCCTATAAATCACACCAAAAATTAATTTGTCACGTCCCTCGAGAAACTGTAACTAAACAGATTGTGATCGATGTTTCTAATCTTATATCTAAGACAACAATTTAAATTTTCTCTGACATACTTCGCCACACCACCATCCTTCCTGTTGACCCTATCAGTGTGGAATAGTTTATAACCCTGTACCCTGTATGTTGCATTCAGAAGGCCTCTGTTATACCAATAATATCTATAATACCTACACTTGCAAGTAATCTTAGCTCATCAGATCAGATCAGAGGACTCACAGGTAAGGGCTCACTAGGGGCGAGGGGCAAGTGGGGACAGGATGAAAAAGATAGTTGGGGGAGAGGAAAAATCTTAAGAAGGAGGAAAAGTGTCAGGACTATACCCAACTGCAAATCAATGAAAACTTAATATTCAGCAGTATCACTCTCGTGAGTATATCAATTAGCTCATCTATCTTATTTCTTAGACTCCTACTATTTGTATAGTAAACGTTAAGGGAGCTAGTCACTCGTTGCCCTCTACTATCTCTCTTTGTTTGTTGATCAGTTGATTTGCCATTACAAGCAACTTTATTTTGAATATTGTCTTTTAAACATATCCCCGAGGTATCCCGGTAATAACTTCTGTTTTTAACCCTAATGCTGCAGCCTGATTGTTTCCCACAAACACCCATACCTCTATAATCTGCCAGTTTAAATTCCTAGACAAGTCATCAATTACCCTCTCAATTGAATTGGCTAATGTAACCACTCCATCCCCAGAGAGATGAACCCCATCCCTTGCATACATATCACGTTTGCCAAAGAATAGGTCGCAGTTATCAGTGAATGGGATTGCAAGTTCCTTGCAGTACCTGTCTAGCCAGCAATTTATACCAAATGCCCTAGACATCAATTCATTGCCCACTCCCTTTCTAGGCAAGATGCTACATATGACTGGGATCCCTCCCTTAGACCTAACTACTTCTATGGCTGACCTGTACTTATCCAGCAGCTCCTGTCTCCTGCCCTTCCCAGTGTTATTAGCCCCAGCACTAAGACAGATAATGGGCTTGTTCCCATTACCTGCCATAATATTATCCAACCTGCTGACTATGTCACCAACACCAGCTCCAGGAAGACACACTCTCTGTCTGACCTTTCTGTCTCTGTTACAAAATGCACGGTCCATATATCTTACCTGAGAATCGCCTACTATTAAAATATTCTTACCTTGATTAGCAGGGAAATCAGTGGTACCTTCAACCTCACTAACCACTGAAGTACACTCGTCTTGGAGAACAGAGAATCGATTTCCTACCTTCACATCTTCTCTATTAACTCTCCTCATCTTCGTTCTTCCTGAACTGTGAACCACTAGCCACTTAAAGCGGCTGCTACTATCATTGCTGCTGACCATTCCCTCCTTACCAGCTAAATCCTTCTCACACTCGCTCCCAAATTCATCTAGGCGAAGCTTCAGCCTCCTATTTTTCTCCTGAAGAAGTAGAATCTCCTTCTTCAACACTTGAACCTGAGATTCTAAAACACTACAACAAGCCATGGTGCTTGGTAACAGCCCACGCTAACTCCCAAGAGCTTAGGCAGGTATCACTGCTGCACTACTTCTACTACTACTACTTCTACTACTACTACCTCTACTACTACAATATTAATACTTTCTCCCCCCCCTCTACCTCTCTCGTGTCCCGCTTCCCATCTCGTATATATTTTATTCCCTTTGCGCTTCTGTGTGACTAGTTAATGGTGCAAGTCTGACTGAAACGTCGTCAAAAGTTTCAGTCGCCTATAAACGGGTTATTTGTGTGTTGTTTCAGACACGATAATGTGTTTTTTTTCTCATTCTCTGCAAATATCTGTAGAAAAAAACTATTACTTTCAGTATTGTTTGCGCCTGCATCAGTCATGACTACTTCGGTTAATACTGAAATTTTGATTGCTTCTTACATATTCTGTATTTACTCTTACTCTGCTGTACGAAGGTCATTTTAGTATCATTGGAAAGTTCATGGAATTCTATAAAATAATTGTTTCGAAACATTATTTAATATATAAGCCTGTATGCCTGTGAATGAGATGGCAACAGGGATTTCATAATTTTTCCAAAAAAATTTAAGGTGAGAATAGGTCTTGTTTTGTTTCAGTTACATTCGGTTACAATGAAAGTAGGCGATTACCATAGACTTAAGGGAATTTAGGAGGGTTTTTATTGCACCAATTGGTATCAATTATTCATATATAAGGCGCTAGTCAGACAGCCTTATTGTTGCATATGGCAGAAGACTTTAGCAAAATGTATTTCCTCTTTTCCTTTTATAATACAAGTATCTTACTCTGGAACAAACTCAAGAAACTCACGTGAATGAGACAGATACTCTCTCTCTCTCTCTCTCTCTCTCTCTCTCTCTCTCTCTCTCTCTCTCTCTCTCTCTCTCTCTCTCTCTCTCTCTCTCTCTCTCTCGATGTGGCCGAGAGCACTGATTGTGAGTTACGCACTTGCAGACGTCGAATTCTTAGGAGTGACCGTACATACCCTCGGTACCATGAATTTTTTTCCCGTCTGTTAAAGAAATCACGGAGCAGTAGTAGAAAATTTCGACCACAGTCTGTTAAAATACTGATGATCGAAAAAAAAAACAGCTAAGCATTTTGGTATGGACAATTTGAAACAATGAATTTTGAGTCAACAGAAAAAGTCATCTGGACACAGTACAAGGACTGTTTTAAGAATAGTGCTTAATAAGTTCTTTTTTTATATGTTCTGATTAGAGGTAGTGAGGCACATCGGTCCCAGTGAAAAATAATCCGGTGATTCAAAGATTTTACCCTGTCAATGCTAAGGTCTGCGGTAGCTTATCGTCAGATACCTCGCTTCTGCCAACCACCTCTCCTCTCCTCTGTCACTCTACCAAGCTCTCAGTAAAAATAAGGAGTACGTTAAGTCTTGTAAGACCACGAAGCTTATCAGACTCCCTCAGGTTTATAAGACACCCTCAGCACATTAGCAATAATGCCGATGTACTGAGGGAGTGATTAGAGAAGCTGACTTCTGACTTTTGATCTGTTGAAGTCTTCGCCAAGTACAAAGGAAAATGATACACGAACTGCCGGCAGAATTTTTAAAAGGACAATAGCGTCCTCTATCACCTCAACACTCTCCCCTATCACCATAGCAGCGCCCCTTATCACCATAGTACTGTCCCCTATCACCATAGCATCTTTCCCTATCATCACAATCTCTTCTCTCACAACAACTCCCTCCCCGCTCACCACACTATCCTTCCCTCCAGTCACAAACGTCTGCTCTCTCACTACCACCTCCTCAACTCTCACTTCAGATCACTTCCCACTCATTACTACTTATTCCCTCTCACCAAAAGCCTTCAGTTCTCTTACCACAGTTCCCTACTCTCTCACCATAACTCATTTGCCCTCTTGCCCCTCCCCTCTCACCATCTTCTTATCCCTCACTATACTCGCATTTATCACTATACTCGCATCCCTCTTCTCTCTTACAACAACCCCATTTCCTTTCTCTACAGAGCTATCCTCTCTCACCTTATTTCCCTCCCATCTCACCACTCGCCCTTCCCATCAACTCAACCACTTTCCCCTCACCACAAGCCCCCATCTTAACTAATCGCAATTCTCTCCCCTTTCACCACAATCCCCTCCCTTCCCAGCACAAACCTTTCACCATTCCCCAACCACCTCCCCTCTCACCACAACCCACATCCTTCTCACCTAAACCCTTTCCATCTCTTTCTCCATACTCTCCCATCACGCCACAATAACCTCTTCACACAAAATTTCCCTCCTCCCTACAGCCCACTGCTTTCTCGTCACAACATTCTCCCTTCCCTCTTACTACAATCCTTTTCTCTCTCTCCACGATTCCCCTCTCATTGTATTCAGCACTCCCTCTCCTTCGTGGCCTTTACCTAAGGAAAACGCATTACCCCTTCCCACTCTCGCCTCTCAGCAACCCACTTCCCTCTCATCTCTACCCCTTTTCCTATCACCACAATCCCCTTTCTTTTCCCCACAGCCTCATTCATTCTCATTAAAATCCATTTTTTTAAAACAATCCTCTCCTTCTCTCGCCCGTTTCACTGCATCATCCTTCCCTCTCACTGTAACCCCGTCTTTACTCACCACTCCCCCTTCACCACTTCTCGTCACAACTCCCTTTTTTATTATGGCACCTCTCATACACTCCTCTCTCACCACTCCTATGCTCACTATTTCTAGGTACTCCTTTCTCACCACATTTCTTCTAACCTCTCACCAGTTATACATCTCTCACGACTCACCACTATTCCCTCACTATTATCCTCTCACTAATATTATTCTTCACGTCACTATTATTCTTCACATTATGAGAAGTTAAACATTTTGTATTCTCAACCATGTTTTTGAGAGCTCTGTGCATTTGAAACTCAGAGTTCATATACGTGGAATTTTTTATGATGTTTGAAATAACGAATGATCTAAAATACAAAAAAATAACTAACAAATCTTTTAACATTGCCAGAATTATATTCTACAATTCAACAACAACAACAAAAAAAAGAAACATACTCAACCAACAATATGTTGATTGTACTTTAACAAGAAAACCTTCCTGATATACCTTATCTTCCTAAGAACTTTAAAACCAAAGATGCATATAAAAATCTTTATTCAGGATGAAAAAACACATTGGACTAAAAATTTCCCACAAAATGCTGATAGCTGTGTCCACAAGATTCCCTGTAAAAATTGCAAAAAATTTTATCAAGGTCAAGATGGAAAGATCCTTGAACTAAGATTACAACAACAACACAGATGTAGCATTAGAAGTGGTCAAGAATCTAATGCTCTTTTTATTCCTGTGAGAGATTTTACCCACCCAATTGATTCTCAAAAGTCCGAGAAAGCTGTATCAAGCAGGTCCATGATTGAGCGAAATATATTCGAATTTACATGAGTAAATAGAATTATCAAAACTTTTTTCTTGGGTAGCATTGAAAATTGGGTTGGGCAAATATTCTGTTAGTTGGATGGATTGTGTGTGGGCCAACAGGCCTGCTGCAGTGCTCCTCCTTTCTTATGTTCTTACGTTCTTATTGCGTTTCATTAAAAATAGTACTGATATCAATATGAACAATAGTTCAGTGTACATTTATAATTAGTAGAACTTCTGATGAATTTAAACTATGCCTGACATGTCATAAATGTTACTTGACATGCCACCTTAACTAAAGCACACGTACGCTCAGCGTCGGAGTGCTGTGTACTGTTACTTGATAATTACAGAAATTAAGAACGCGCTTTGAATTTCACTATTTTTACATTGTTGTTATTTTGTGTATATATATATATATATATATATATATATATATATATATATATATATATATATATATATATATATATATGTATATATTTATATATATGTCGTGCCGAATATGTAAAACTGGTCAATTAGCAAGAACTCATTTAAAATTAAGTCCTTTCTAAAATTTTCTCTTATACGTTTAAAGATATATTTTTTTCATTAATGTTAATGTAAAAATTTTTAATTTTGCACCAAAAGAATCTTAGAAAACTTACCTAACCTTATTATAAAAAGAGCAATTTATTTTAGCCTAACCCAACTAAATATATTTTAGATTTGTTTAGAGTAATTTAATACTAAACAAACACAGTGAAATATATCTTTTTCGTTAGGTTCAGAATGATTTTGGCGAAATTATTGCAAACACAAATTTTCACATGTCCTATAAGGCAAGATGAGCTTTGCTATTTAAGCCAAGATCGCAAGTTCTGCCTATTCGGCACGACATATATATATACATACACACACACACACACACACACACACACACACACACACATATATATATATATATAAATATATATATATATATATATATATATATATATATATATATATATATATATATATATATATATATATTTAAACACTGATCTCTGGCCGAAGGAGACTCGAGCCTACGAACCTCGGAACAAGGTACGCAGTGCTATACCATTCTCACCACACTGTACCAATACCTTGGAGTCCAGCTTACGCTAGACGTTGATCCAAGGCAGCCAGCTTTCAGGGAGAAGGCTTGCAGCTTTTCATCTCATCCCCTGCATGCATTAGCCTTACTACAGATTTTAACAATGCAAGAAATTCGCAGGAGCATGCGAAATATGCCTACGTACCTTGTTCCAAGGTTCGTAGGTTCGAGTCTCCTTCATCCAGAGATCAGTGTTTGTGTATATTTCGCCTGCTCCTGCGAATGATTTTGGCGAAATTATTCCTTACACAAATTTTGGCTTGTCTTATATGGCAAGATGCCAAGATCGCAAGTTCTGCCTATTAGGCACGACATATATATATATATATATATATATATATATATATATATATATATATATATATATATATATATATATATATATATATATATATATATATACATATGTCTTGCCAAATAGGCAAAACTTGCGATTTTGGCTTGATTAGCAACGTTCTTCTTGCTTAATAAAGCAAGCAAAAGTTTGTGTATGAAATAATCTTGCAAAAATAATTCTGAACATAACGAAAAAAATATATTTCATTGTGTTTGTTGAATTATTGTAAACTTATCTAAAATGTATTTAGTGTGATAAGGCTAAATTAAATTGTGTTTGTTATAATAAGGTTAGGAAAGTTTCCTAAGGTTCTTTTGGTACAAAATTATTAATTTTTGCGTTAACATAAATGAAAAAAATATATCTTTAACAGCATAAGAGAAAATTTAGAAATAACTTAATTTTAAATGAGTTCTTGCTAATTGATCAGTTTTACCCATTCCACACGACATATGTATGTCGTGCGAAGTAGGTAAAACTTGCTATGTTTGCTTATTATTACATTACTGTAAACTCATCTAAAATGTATTTAGTTTGATTAGGCTAAATTAAATTCATTTTGTACCAATAGGTTTTTTGGTACAATAGTATTAATATTTTGTATTAACATAATTGAAAAAAAATATCTTTAAACGTATAAGAATTTTTTTTAGAAAGGACCTAATTTTAAGTGAGTTCTTGAGTTTTGGACTGATGAAGGCTGGGGAGCATCTCAGGAAGTAGGTACGGTACGTTTTGGGATGACCAGGCACCTGATGAGTAGGTAGAAGGTATCATGTGCATCAGTGTCTTTCATCCTGCTTTCCATCGTCCTAAGGTCTGAGATTTTCTTTTCTATGATCAGAGCAATGGCGTTGGGTCCAAGAGGAACACCAAGAAGAGTGCTGTTGGCTGGATCAGTTGTTCGTATTCCTGGCAAAACAACTCTAATATCCTCATTGATCTGTTTGGTGGGGCTTAAATATAGGCCCAGGCTCTCTCTCATGTCTTAAATTTTTTATTGAGCTCACTGGAGAGCGCTTCTGTGATTTCCTTGATGACCAGACAGAAAAGAACAAGGACGTGTGGATCCCCCCCTGTTGCACACCCTCACACAAGTAAATTTTATGATCCCCAAACAACAGTTTAGAAGTCACACTATAACACGATTCTGTGAAGGGATAGATGAAAGGAAAGGAAAGTGTCTAGAAACTGCTTGGAGAGCAGCATCCCTTCTAAGTTGAAAGCGTTGTCAAAGTTCAATTTGATCAAGGCTTTTTCATCGGACATGTTGTTGATGTATATACGTACTGCTGGGCAGACGCTTCATAGCCTTCTATATATATATATATATATATATATATATATATATATATATATATATATATATATATATATATATATATATATATATATATATATATATATATATATATATAGAAGGCTATGAAGCGTCTGCCCAGCAGTACGTATATACATCAACAACATGTCCGATGAAAAAGCCTTGATCAAATTGAACTTTGACAACGCTTTCAACTTAGAAGGGATGTATATATATGTATATATATGTATATATATGTATATATATGTATATATATGTATATATATATATATATATTTGGGTCCACCTCTGGTGTAAAATGTGGGACCCATAGCCTCGGAGTAGTGGATAAGAAAGCTTCAAGGAAGAATATTTGCATTTCTTCCTGAAGCCGTTTGAATATTCCACTTCCCCTACCACCCCATCTTTTCATTTTTTTTTACCAATAGGAATATTTTATTACATAATATGGTACAGAAGGTTTAAGAGATGCATTGTTGATATAAAGGTGGCATATACGGTACATGCTGTTACGTGTATATCACCGATTATAAAATCTCATCCAGCTCCTCAAAGCTGGGGCGTGTGCCCAAAATGCAGCAGGCATTACCCCTTTGAACAGCCGCACTGAGCCACTGGAACAGAAAACTAGCTGCCCTGGGATCCCTAGTTACCCTAATGGGTGTTTTTCCCAGCTCCTTAAGGAATTTAGATGCATTCTTTCCCCATGATGGGCAAGTTCTCCATATTTTCTAGACTTTTGGAACTCCCTGAAGCTGGCGGCTGCCCCTCGTTCCTCCCTGGTGTATTGGAGATAGATATGCACATGTATAGTCCCACACCACCTGCTTCCCGTCTTTCCAGGCTTGAAGGGTGATACCATCTGGACGCTTCTGGCTGCCATCAGATCTGCATATCTGGGGTGGCTCCCTTACTGCTGGGCATCCGGCTGTGAGGCTCCTCTTGATAATGTTATTAACCTCCTCATGTCTTGCAATCTTCCCCTCTGATTTACAGCACACAAGACCATGGTACCCGAATTGGTCTGCTACTTCACTGCCACAAATACATCTGTGTTCGGCGAGAATTGGGGCGGCAAGTAGAAGGGCAACACCGATGCGGATGGTCTGTGGGTCGAGGCGTGTGCCAAGGCTGGAGTTGGGAACAGCCAACAGAAAGTTCCCTGCATGAAGGGCTCTCACTGCCAGGAGGCGGGCTCTATCCTTCCCAGACGCGCTCTGAAGCATTGTTGAGGCTATATTTTCCACTATTGGACCATCCCAGTGCGATTGTTTGTAGTTGTTGGGGGGCGCAGGTCTGGTTTCTGAGCCCGTTAGATTATCCCAGATCATGGCTCCGTCAATGAACTTTTGGTCCTGGACTCCAATCTTGTCACTAAGGTGTTCAGAGAGAATCTCTGCTACAAGCCATCTGGATACAATACATGAGGACAGAAAAGCAGGTAGAGCAACCAGTGATGACTTGCGGACACCAATGCCTCCTAGTCTGACTGGAAGTGTAGCTTGGTTCCACTGTGAAAGAATAATGAAATTCCAAGCTCCTTCGTGACTACTCACATTAATGTGATAATGTGAGTAGTCACGAATGCGCTTGAAATTTCATTATTCTTTCACAGTGGTTGTTTTGCATATTCTGAAATCACCTGTTTACTGTGATCATATTGTGTATATATATATATATATATATATATATATATATATATATATATATATATATATATATATATATATATAAATATATATATATAAATATATATATAGTAGGTTGGTAGACAGCAACCACCCAGGGAAGTACTACCGTCCTGCCAGATGACTGTGAAACAAAAACCTGTAACTGTTTTGCATGATGGTAGGATTGCTGGTTTCTTTTTCTGTCTCATAAACACGCTAGATAACAGGGATATCTTGCTACTCCTACTTACACTTTGGTCACACTTCACAGACACGCACATGCATATATATATATACATACATCTAGGTTTTTCTCCTTTTTCTAAATAGCTCTTGTTCTTTTTTATTTCTTCTATTGTCCATGGGGAAGTGGAAAAGAATCTTTCCTCCGTAAGCCATGCGTGTCGTATGAGGCGACTAAAATGCCGGGAGCAATGGGCTAGTAACCCCTTCTCCTGTATACATTTACTAAAAAAGAGAAGAAGAAAAACTTTATAAAACTGGGATGCTTAAATGTGCGTGGATGTAGTGCGGATGACAAGAAACAGATGATTGCTGATGTTATGAATGAAAAGAAGTTGGATGTCCTGGCTCTAAGCGAAACAAAGCTGAAGGGGGTAGGAGAGTTTCAGTGGGGGGAAATAAATGGGATTAAATCTGGAGTATCTGAGAGAGTTAGAGCAAAGGAAGGGGTAGCAGTAATGTTAAATGATCAGTTATGGAAGGAGAAAAGAGAATATGAATGTGTAAATTCAAGAATTATGTGGATTAAAGTAAAGGTTGGATGCGAGAAGTGGGTCATAATAAGCGTGTATGCACCTGGAGAAGAGAGGAATGCAGAGGAGAGAGATAGATTTTGGGAGATGTTAAGTGAATGTATAGGAGCCTTTGAACCAAGTGAGAGAGAAATTGTGGTAGGGGACCTGAATGCTAAAGTAGGAGAAACTTTTAGAGAGGGTGTGGTAGGTAAGTTTGGGGTGCCAGGTGTAAATGATAATGGGAGCCCTTTGATTGAACTTTGTATAGAAAGGGGTTTAGTTATAGGTAATACATATTTTAAGAAAAAGAGGATAAATAAGTATACACGATATGATGTAGGGCGAAATGACAGTAGTTTGTTGGATTATGTATTGGTAGATAAAAGACTGTTGAGTAGACTTCAGGATGTACATGTTTATAGAGGGGCCACAGATATATCAGATCACTTTCTAGTTGTAGCTACACTGAGAGTAAAAGGTAGATGGGATACAAGGAGAATAGAAGCATCAGGGAAGAGAGAGGTGAAGGTTTATAAACTAAAAGAGGAGGCAGTTAGGGTAAGATATAAACAGCTATTGGAGGATAGATGGGCTAATGAGAGCATAGGCAATGGGGTCGAAGAGGTATGGGGTAGGTTTAAAAATGTAGTGTTAGAGTGTTCAGCAGAAGTTTGTGGTTACAGGAAAGTGGGTGCAGGAGGGAAGAGGAGCGATTGGTGGAATGATGATGTAAAGAGAGTAGTAAGGGAGAAAAAGTTAGCATATGAGAAGTTTTTACAAAGTAGAAGTGATGCAAGGAGGGAAGAGTATATGGAGAAAAAGAGAGAGGTTAAGAGAGTGGTGAAGCAATGTAAAAAGAGAGCAAATGAGAGAGTGGGTGAGATGTTATCAACAAATTTTGTTGAAAATAAGAAAAAGTTTTGGAGTGAGATTAACAAGTTAAGAAAGCCTAGAGAACAAATGGATTTGTCAGTTAAAAATAGGAGAGGAGAGTTATTAAATGGAGAGTTAGAGGTATTGGGAAGATGAAGGGAATATTTTGAGGAATTGTTAAATGTTGATGAAGATAGGGAAGCTGTGATTTCGTGTATAGGGCAAGGAGGAATAACATCTTGTAGGATTGAGGAAGAGCCACTTGTGAGTGTGGGGGAAGTTCGTGAGGCAGTAGGTAAAATGAAAGGGGGTAAGGCAGCCGGGATTGATGGGATAAAGATAGAAATGTTAAAAGCAGGTGGGGATATAGTTTTGGAGTGGTTGGTGCAATTATTTAATAAATGTATGGAAGAGGGTAAGGTACCTAGTGATTGGCAAAGAGCATGCATAGTTCCTTTGTATAAAGGCAAAGGGGATAAAAGAGAGTGTAAAAATTATAGGGGGATAAGTCTGTTGAGTGTACCTGGTAAAGTGTATGGTAGAGTTATAATTGAAAGAATTAAGAGTAAGACGGAGAATAGGATAGCAGATGAACAAGGAGGCTTTAGGAAAGGTAGGGGGTGTGTGGACCAGGTGTTTACAGTGAAACATATAAGTGAACAGTATTTAGATAAGGCTAAAGAGGTCTTTGTGGCATTTATGGATTTGGAAAAGGCGTATGACAGGGTGGATAGGGGGGCAATGTGGCAGATGTTGCAAGTGTATGGTGTAGGAGGTAGGTTACTGAAAGCAGTGAAGAGTTTTTACGAGGATAGTGAGGCTCAAGTTAGAGTATGTAGGAAAGAGGGAAATTTTTTCCCAGTAAAAGTAGGCCTTAGACAAGGATGTGTGATGTCACCGTGGTTGTTTAATATATTTATAGATGGGGTTGTAAGAGAAGTAAATGCGAGGGTCTTGGCAAGAGGCGTGGAGTTAAAAGATAAAGAATCACACACAAAGTGGGAGTTGTCACAGCTGCTCTTTGCTGATGACACTGTGCTTTTGGGAGATTCTGAAGAGAAGCTGCAGAGATTGGTGGATGAATTTGGTAGGGTGTGCAAAAGAAGAAAATTAAAGGTGAATACAGGAAAGAGTAAGGTTATGAGGATAACAAAAAGATTAGGTGATGAAAGATTGAATATCAGATTGGAGGGAGAGAGTATGGAGGAGGTGAACGTATTCAGATATTTGGGAGTGGACGTGTCAGCGGATGGGTCTATGAAAGATGAGGTGAATCATAGAATTGATGAGGGAAAAAGAGTGAGTGGTGCACTTAGGAGTCTATGGAGACAAAGAACTTTGTCCTTAGAGGCAAAGAGGGGAATGTATGAGAGTATAGTTTTACCAACGCTCTTATATGGGTGTGAAGCGTGGGTGATGAATGTTGCAGCGAGGAGAAGGCTGGAGGCAGTGGAGATGTCATGTCTGAGGGCAATGTGTGGTGTGAATATAATGCAGAGAATTCGTAGTTTGGAAGTTAGGAGGAGGTGCGGGATTACCAAAACTGTTGTCCAGAGGGCTGAGGAAGGGTTGTTGAGGTGGTTCGGACATGTAGAGAGAATGGAGCGAAACAAAATGACTTCAAGAGTGTATCAGTCTGTAGTGGAAGGAAGGCGGGGTAGGGGTCGGCCTAGGAAGGGTTGGAGGGAGGGGGTAAAGGAGGTTTTGTGTGCGAGGGGCTTGGACTTCCAGCAGGCATGCGTGAGCGTGTTTGATAGGAGTGAATGGAGACAAATGGTTTTTAATACTTGACGTGCTGTTGGAGTGTGAGCAAAGTAACATTTATGAAGGGATTCAGGGAAACCGGCAGGCCGGACTTGAGTCCTGGATATGGGAAGTACAGTGCCTGCACTCTGAAGGAGGGGTGTTAATGTTGCAGTTTAAAAACTGTAGTGTAAAGCACCCTTCTGGCAAGACAGTGATGGAGTGAATGATGGTGAAAGTTTTTCTTTTTCGGGCCACCCTGCCTTGGTGGGAATCGGCCAGTGTGATAATAAAAAAAAAAAATAAAAAATATATATATATATATATATATATATATATATATATATATATATATATTTATATATATATATATATATATATATATATATATATATATATATATATATATATATATATATATATATATATATATATATATATATATATATATATATATATATATATATATATATATATATATATATATATATATATATATTATTGTAACCACGAACTAGTGGTATTGATCAATATCAACACTGCGCTAGCCAAGGATTCGAACCCATGTTACATTGGCCCACAATGAACCACATGACGCCTTAACCCACAGGACCACCCAATCCTACAAGAACTCCCACATACACGGAACGGGATCCAGAATGATGGTAACATTTCCTGACTCTGTGTGACACCAGCACACATATTCGGTTGGGGTGTCAGAATGATGTTGCCTTTATCTCTCTCCGTGTGACACCCCTACACGTCCTTCGATGGGGACTCAGGATAATGATGTCATTCTCTGAAACTGACTGACACTCCCACACATTCACAAGTGGGGCTGCAGGATGATGGTGTTAGGCTTTGATCTTGACAGACGTCAACACATATTCTCTGAGGCAGGAGTGATACCGTAATATATTTGTGTAAGGGGATCCACGAAGGTGATTACATTTTCTGAATTTGACTACCGACACCTCTATGGATGGGGATCCAGGATGATGGTGTCATATTCTTCATATAAGTGACACTATGATATACCGATGGATAGAAAGCTAGGATGATGGTGTCATTCGCTGTACCTGAGTAACACTTCTAAACATCCATGGATAGGAAATTAGGATGATGGTGTCATTCTCTGAACGTGACACTTCGTCACATCCATGGATGGGGACCTAGGATGATTGTGTCATTCTCTGAACGTGACACCTCGTCCCATCCATGGATGGGGACCTAGAATGATGGTGTCATTCTCTGAACGTGACACCTCGTCCCATCCATGGATGGGGACCTAGGCTGTTAGAGTCCTTGGAGTAGCCCAGTGTTCATACACGGCTGGCCATTGAAAGGCTTACTCACATAACCACTGGCACACGCATCACCACCAGTGTGGGAGACGCTTACCTGCTGACATCAGTTCCAAACTCTATTTAACTCCGTATGTTAGGTAAGACACATATGCAACAGTTAGGTATCTTTATTTCGAAACGTTTCGCCTACACAGTAGGCTTCTTCAGTCGAGTACAGAAAAGTTGATAGAAGCAGAAGATACTTGAAGACGATGTAATCAGTCCATCACCCTTAAAGTTTTGAGGTGGTCAGTCCCTCAGTCTGGAGAAGAGTATTGTTCCATAGTATGAAACAACTGTTGCATATGTGTCTTACCTAACAGCCTGTCGGTATTTTATACCATTTGAATGTTCATTCATAACTCAGTATACACAGGCTCTTACATAACTATATTATTTAAATTTCAACATACAATTGAATAAAATATACCAGGTTTGAATCTTTAAATTACCAACAGGATAGTTATTCTCAGACCAATTACGTACAGAGACCTATTTCCCAATGTGCATGATAAAATTGATAAACATGCATATACACAGTTCACACCAGTTCGACCCTTCTTGCAAATGAGATCAACTTGTATTGCGAGTTCGTAGCTGATATGAGAAGGCATTCTCCATTTACTGCAGGAGAGACCAGCAATTTTTTATTTGAACATTAAAATGGTATAAAATACCGACAGGTTGTTAGGTAAGACACATATGCAACAGTTAGGTAACTTTATTTCGAAACGTTTCGCCTACACAGTAGGCTTCTTCAGTCGAGTACAGAAAAGTTGATAGAAGCAGAAGAGACTTGAAGACGATGTAATCAGTCCATCACCCTTAAAGTTTTGAGGTGGTCAGTCCCTCAGTCTGGAGAAGAGCATTGTTCCAAAGTCTGAAACAATATGAAGTAGAAGTTACAGGATGGAGCCTTATATAGCGCCAGGAGGTGAGACGTAGGTCACTAGAAGAGGTAAGAGCGCAGATGTTGGGAGGTCAGGTCCCTCTCAAATCCAGCCGCTCTCACTAGTAGAGGTTGTCAAAGTTGATTGCAGGTCTGTACCAAGATACCCTTGTGTTGCAGTGTCTGACAGATTGAACAATTAAAATGGTATAAAATACCGACAGGTTGTTAGGTAAGACACATATGCAACAGTTAGGTAACTTTATTTCGAAACGTTTCGCCTACACAGTAGGCTTCTTCAGTCGAGTACAGAAAAGTTGATAGAAGCAGAAGAGACTTGAAGACGATGTAATCAGTCCATCACTTTAAGGGTGATGGACTGATTACATCGTCTTCAAGTCTCTCCTGTTTCTATCAACTTTTCTGTACTCGACTGAAGAAGCCTACTGTATAGGCGAAACGTTTCGAAATAAAGTTACCTAACTGTTGCATATGTGTCTTACCTAACAATTTTTTATTTTTCAAGTTGGCAAATTAACCAACTTGCATCTGCAGAGCCCAAAAACTATACCGAAAATCTCTTCTATTATTTGCATCTGTAGTTAAAGTTAGAAGACATTCAGATGAAACATGCTCCAGTTATTCTAATTACCAATTATCACAATATAGAGACTATTTTTTTTAACATTTTTCACCTCAGTAGTCTAAAATATTAGCAGTCCCAAGCATCCTCTAAAATTTTAGGCTGATCAGGAAACGCGTTATGAAGATATCATACCGAAAGAACGATTTTCTTTCAGAAACCACTATACGGTAGATATACTCTTTCCAAGTATATTTATTTAGGTATCTCTGAAAATTGGCTAGTAGTGTTAGGTAATGGTGTGGAGCCGCCCACAGAGAGGTCTTTTTTTTTTTAAAGAATATTTTTCGCCATTCGCCGTCGGGCTGAATGAAAAGAGTTCATGTACGTTCACGTACAGGTGCTCATATCTCAGGAGCTAATTTCGCAGACCTGCCGCCTGGAGGCGTCTGAGGTGGCAGCTCGTCTCGTGACAGGCAGCTCGTTTCGCGACAGGCAGCTCACCTCGTGACAGGCAGCTCGTCTCGTGGTTGGCAGCTCGTCTCGTGACAAGCAGCTCGTCTCGTGGCAGGCAGCTCGTCTCGAGGCTGGCAGCCCGTCTCGTG
Organism: Cherax quadricarinatus; assembly: GCF_038502225.1. Classification (NCBI taxonomy): domain Eukaryota; kingdom Metazoa; phylum Arthropoda; class Malacostraca; order Decapoda; family Parastacidae; genus Cherax; species Cherax quadricarinatus. Next base: position 14,016,440 of record NC_091310.1, read on the forward strand.
ACAGGCAGCTCGTCTCGTAGCAGGAAACTCGTCTCGTGACAGGCACCTTGTCTTGTAGCAGGAAACTCGTCTCGTGACAGGCAGCTTGTCTTGTAGCAGGAAACTCGTCTCGTGACAGGCAGCTTGTCTCGTAGCAGGAAACTCGTCTCGTGACAGGCAGCTTGTCTCGTAGCAGGAAACTCGTCTCGTGACAGGCAGCTTGTCTCGTAGCAGGAAACTCGTCTCGTGACAGGCAGGTTGTCTCGTAGCAGGAAACTCGTCTCGTTACAGGCAGGTTGTCTCGTAGCAGGAAACTCGTCTCGTGACAGGCAGCTTGTCTCGTAGCAGGAAACTCGTCTCCTGACATGCACGTTGTCTCGTAGCAGGAAACTCGTCTCGTGACAGGCAGGTTGTCTCGTAGCAGGAAACTCGTCTCGTGACAGGCAGGTTGTCTCGTAGCAGGAAACTCGTCTCGTGACAGGCAGCATGTCTCGTAGCAGGAAACTCTTCTCGTTACAGGCAGGTTGTCTCGTAGCAGGAAACTCGTCTCGTGACAGGCAGCTTGTCTCGTAGCAGGAAACTCGTCTCGTGACAGGCAGGTTGTCTCGTAGCAGGAAACTCGTCTCGTGAAATGTAGCTGTCTCGTAGCAGGAAACTCCTCTTGTGACAGGCAGCTCGTCTCGTGACAGGCAGCTTGTCTCGTAGCAGGAAACTCGTCTCGTGACAGGCAGCTTGTCTCGTAGCAGGAAACTCGTTTTGTCACAGGAAGCTCGTCTCGTGACAGGCAGCTTGTCTCGTAGCAGGAAACTCGTCTCGTTGTCTCGAAGCAGGAAACTAGTCTCATGACAGGCAGTCTCGTGACAGGCAGCTCTCGTAGCAGGAAACTCGTCTCGTGACAGGCAGCTTGTCTCGTAGCAGGAAACTCGTCTCGTGACAGGCAGCTTGTCTCGTAGCAGGAAACTCGTCTCGTGACAGGCAGCTTGTCTCGTAGCAGGAAACTCGTCTCGTGACAGGCAGCTTGTCTCGTAGCAGGAAACTCGTCTCGTGACATGCAGCTGTCTCGTAGCAGGAAACTCGTCTCGTGACAGGCAGCTTGTCTCGTAGCAGGAAACTCGTCTCGTGACAGGCAGGTTGTCTCGTAGCAGGAAACTCGTCTCGTGACAGGCAGCTTGTCTCGTAGCAGGAAACTCGTCTCGTGACAGGCAGCTTGTCTCGTAGCAGGAAACTCGTCTCGTGACATGCAGCTGTCTTGTAGCAGGAAACTAGTCTCGTGACAGGCAGCTTGTCTCGTAGCAGGAAACTCGTCTCGTGACAGGCAGGTTGTCTCGTAGCAGGAAACTCGTCTCGTGACATGCAGCTGTCTCGTAGCAGGAAACTCGTCTCGTGACAGGCAGCTTGTCTCGTAGCAGGAAACTCGTCTCGTGACAGGCAGCTTGTCTCGTAGCAGGAAACTCGTCTCGTGACAGGCAGCTTGTCTCGTAGCAGGAAACTCGTCTCGTGACAGGCAGCTTGTCTCGTAGCAGGAAACTCGTCTCGTTACATGCAGCTGTCTCGTAGCAGGAAACTCGTCTCGTGACAGGTAGCTTGTCTCGTAGCAAGAAACTCGTCTCGTGACATGCAGCTGTCTCGTAGCAGGAAACTCGTCTCGTGACAGGCAGCTTGTCTCGTAGCAGGAAACTCGTCTCGTGACAGGCAGCTTGTCTCGTAGCAGGAAACTCGTCTCGTGACAGGCAGCTTGTCTCGTAGCAGGAAACTCGTCTCGTGACAGGCAGCTTGTCTCGTAGCAGGAAACTCGTCTCGTGACAGGCAGCAGGAAACTCGTCTCGTGACAGGCAGGTTGTCTCGTAGCAGGAAACTCGTCTCGTGACAGGCAGGTTGTCTCGTAGCAAGAAACTCGTCTCCTGTCAGGCATGTTGTCTCGTAGCAGGAAACTCTTCTCGTGACAGACAGGTTGTCTCGTAGCAGGAAACTCGTCTCGTGACAGGTAGCTTGTCTCGTAGCAGGAAACTCGTCTCGTGACATGCAGCTGTCTCGTAGCAGGAAACTCGTCTCGTGACAGGCAGCTTGTCTCGTAGCAGGAAACTCGTCTCGTGACAGGCAGCTTGTCTCGTAGCAGGAAACTCGTCTCGTGACAGGCAGCTTGTCTCGTAGCAGGAAACTCGTCTCGTGACAGGCAGGTTGTCTCGTACCAGGAAACTCGTCTCGTGACAGGCAGCTTATCTCGTAGCAGGAAATTCGTCTCGTGACAGGCAGCTTGTCTCGTAGCAGAAAACTCGTCTCGTGACAGGCAGCTTGTCTCGTAGCAGGAAACTCGTCTCGTGACAGACAACTTGTCTCGTAGCAGGAAACTCGTCTCGTGACAGGCAGGTTTCTCGTAGCAGGAAACTCGTCTCGTGACAGACAGCTTGTCTCGTAGCAGGAAACTCGTCTCGTGACAGACAGCTTGTCTCGTAGCATGAAACTCGTCTCGTGACAAGCAGCTTGTCTCGTAGCAGGGAACTCGTCTCGTGACAAGCAGCATGTCTCGTAGCAGGAAACTCGTCTCGTGACAGGCAGCTTGTCTCGTAGCAGGAAACTCGTCTCGTGACATGCAGCTGTCTTGTAGCAGGAAACTAGTCTCGTGACAGGCAGCTTGTCTCGTAGCAGGAAACTCGTCTCGTGACAGGCAGCTTGTCTCGTAGCAGGAAACTCGTCTCGTGACAGGCAGCTTGTCTCGTAGCAAGAAACTCGTCTCGTGACAGGCTGGTTGTCTCGTAGCAGGAAACTCGTCTCGTGACATGCAGCTATCTCGTAGCAGGAAACTCGTCTCGTGACAGGCAGATTGTCTCGTAGCAGGAAACTCGTCTTGTGACAGGCAGGTCGTCTCGTGACAAGCAGCTTGTCTCGTAGCAGGAAACTCGTCTCGTGACAGGTAGCTTGTCTCGTAGCAAGAAACTCGTCTCGTGACAAGCAGCTTGTCTCGTAGCAGGAAACTCGTCTCGTGACAGGCAGCTTGTCTCGTAGCAGGAAACTCGTCTCGTGACAGGCAGGTTGTCTCGTAGCAGGAAACTCGTCTCGTGACAGGCAGCTGTCTCGTAGCAGGAAACTCGTCTCGTGACAGGCAGCTTGTCTCGTAGCAGGAAACTCGTCTCGTGACAGGCAGGTTGTCTCGTAGCAGGAAACTCGTCTCGTGACAGGCAGCTTGTCTCGTAGCAGGAAACTCTTCTTGTGACAGGCAGCTCGTCTCGTGACAGGCAGGTTGTCTCGTAGCAGGAAACTCGTCTCGTGACAGGCAGCTTGTCTCGTATCAGGAAACTCGTCTCGTGACTTGCATGTTGTCTCGTAGCAGGAAACTCGTCTCGTGACAGGCAGGCTGTCTCGTAGCAGGAAACTCGTCTCGTGGCATGCAGCTGTCTCGTAGCAGGAAACTCGTCTCGTGACAGGCAGATTCTCTCGTAGCAAGAAACTCGTCTTGTGACAGGCAGGTCACTCGTAGCAGGAAACTCATCTCGTGACAAACAGCTTGTCTCGTAACAGGAAACTCGTCTCGTGACAGGCAGCTTGTCTCGTAGCAGGAAACTCGTCTCGTGACAGGCAGCTTGTCTCGTAGCAAGAAACTCGTCTCGTGACAGGCAGCTTGTCTCGTAGCAGGAAACTCGTCTCGTGACAGGCAGCTTGTCTCGTAGCAAGAAACTCGTCTCGTGACAGGCAGCTTGTCTCGTAGCAGGAAACTCGTCTCGTGACAGGCAGCTTGTCTCGTAGCAGGAAACTCGTCTCGTGACAGGCAGCTTGTCTCGTAGCAAGAAACTCGTCTCGTGACAGGCAGCTTGTCTCGTAGCAGGAAACTCGTCTCGTGACAGGCAGCTTGTCTCGTAGCAGGAAACTCGTCTCGTGACAGGCAGCTTGTCTCGTAGCAGGAAACTCGTCTCGTGACAGGCAGCTTGTCTCGTAGCAGGAAACTCGTCTCGTGACACGCAGCTTGTCTCGTAGCAGGAAACTCGTCTCGTGACAGGCAGCTTGTCTCGTAGCAGGAAACTCGTCTCGTGACAGGCAGCTTGTCTCGTAGCAGGAAACTCGTCTCGTGACACGCAGCTTGTCTCGTAGCAGGAAACTCGTCTCGTGACAGGCAGCTTGTCTCGTAGCAGGAAACTCGTCTCGTGACAGGCAGCTTGTCTCGTAGCAGGAAACTCGTCTCGTGACAGGCAGCTTGTCTCGTAGCAGGAAACTCGTCTCGTGACAGGCAGCTTGTCTCGTAGCAGGAAACTCGTCTCGTGACAGGTAGCTTGTCTCGTAGCAGGAAACTCGTCTCGTGACAGGCAGCTTGTCTCGTAGCAGGAAACTCGTCTCGTGACAGGCAGCTTGTCTCGTAGCAGGAAACTCGTCTCGTGACAGGCAGGTTGTCTCGTAGCAGGAAACTCGTCTCGTGACATGCAGCTGTCTCGTAGCAGGAAACTAGTCTCGTGACAGGCAGCTTGTCTCGTAGCAGGAAACTCGTCTCGTGACAGGCAGGTTGTCTCGTAGCAGGAAACTCGTCTTGTGACAGGCAGGACGTCTCGTGACAGGCAGCTTGTCTCGTAGCAGGAAACTCATCTCGTGACAAACAGCTTGTCTCGTAACAGGAAACTCGTCTCGTGACAGGCAGCTTGTCTCGTAGCAGGAAACTCGTCTCGTGACAGGCAGCTTGTCTCGTAGCAGGAAACTCGTCTCGTGACAGGCAGCTTGTCTCGTAGCAGGAAACTCGTCTCGTGACAGGCAGCTTGTCTCGTAGCAGGAAACTCGTCTCGTGACAGGCAGCTTGTCTCGTAGCAGGAAACTCGTCTCGTGACAGGCAGCTTGTCTCGTAGCAGGAAACTCGTCTCGTGACAGGCAGCTTGTCTCGTAGCAGGAAACTCGTCTCGTGACAGGCAGGTTGTCTCGTAGCAGGAAACTCGTCTCGTGACATGCAGCTGTCTCGTAGCAGGAAACTCGTCTCGTGACAGGCAGCTTGTCTCGTAGCAGGAAACTCGTCTCGTGACAGGCAGGTTGTCTCGTAGCAGGAAACTCGTCTCGTGACAGGCAGGTTGTCTCGTAGCAGGAAACTCGTCTCGTGACAGGCAGCATGTCTCGTAGCAGGAAACTCTTCTCGTGACAGTGTCTCGTAGCAGGAAATTCGTGTCGTGACAGGCAGCTTGTCTCGTAGCAGGCACAGGCTTGTCTCGTAGCAAGAAACTCGTCTCGTGACAGGCAGGTTGTCTCGTAGCAGGAAACTCGTCTCGTGACAGGCAGCTTGTCTCGTAGCAGGAAACTCGTCTCGTGAAATGTAGCTGTCTCGTAGCAGGAAACTCCTCTTGTGACAGGCAGCTCGTCTCGTGACAGGCAGCTTGTCTCGTAGCAGGAAACTCGTCTCGTGACAGGCAGCTTGTCTCGTAGCAGGAAACTCGTCTCGTGACAGGCAGCTTGTCTCGTAGCAGGAAACTCGTCTCGTGACAGGCAGCTTGTCTCGTAGCAAGAAACTCGTCTCGTGACAGGCAGCTTGTCTCGTAGCAGGAAACTCGTCTCGTGACAGGCAGCTTGTCTCGTAGCAGGAAACTCGTCTCGTTACATGCAGCTGTCTCGTAGCAGGAAACTCGTCTCGTGACATTTAGCTTGTCTCGTAGCAAGAAACTCGTCTCGTGACAGGCAGCTTGTCTCGTAGCAGGAAACTCGTCTCGTGACAGGCAGCTTGTCTCGTAGCAGGAAACTCGTCTCGTGACAGGCAGCTTGTCTCGTAGCAGGAAACTCGTCTCGTGACAGGCAGGTTGTCTCGTAGCAGGAAACTCGTCTCGTGACATGCAGATGTCTCGTAGCAGGAAACTCGTCTCGTGACAGGCAGCTTGTCTCGTAGCAGGAAACTCGTCTCGTGACAGGCAGCTTGTCTCGTAGCAGGAAACTCGTCTCGTGACAGGCAGCTTGTCTCGTAGCAGGAAACTCGTCTCGTGACAGGCAGCTTGTCTCGTAGCAGGAAACTCGTCTCGTGACAGGCAGGTTGTCTCGTAGCAGGAAACTCGTCTCGTGACATGCAGCTGTCTCGTAGCAGGAAACTCGTCTTGTGACAGGTAGCTTGTCTCGTAGCAAGAAACTCGTCTCGTGACATGCAGCTCTCTCGTAGCAGGAAACTCGTCTCGTGACAGGCAGTTTGTCTCGTAGCAGGAAACTCGTCTCGTGACAGGCAGCTTGTCTCGTAGCAGGAAACTCGTCTCGTGACAGGCAGCTTGTCTCGTAGCAGGAAACTCGTCTCGTGACAGGCAGCTTGTCTCGTAGCAGGAAACTCGTCTCGTGACAGGCAGCTTGTCTCGTAGCAAGAAACTCGTCTCCTGTCAGGCAGCTCTGTCTTGTAGCAGGAAACTAGTCTCGTGACAGGCAGCTTATCTCGTAGCAGGAAACTCGTCTCGTGACAGGCAGCTTGTCTCGTAGCAGGAAACTCGTCTCGTGACAGGCAGGTTGTCTCGTAGCAGTAAACTCTCGTGACAGGCAGCTTGTCTCGTAGCAGGAAACTCGTCTCGTGACAGGCAGCTTGTCTTGTAGCAGGAAACTCGTCTCGTGACAGGCAGCTTGTCTCGTAGCAGGAAACTCGTCTCGTGACAGGCAGCTTGTCTCGTAGCAGAAAACTCGTCTCGTGACAGGCAGCTTGTCTCGTAGCAGGAAACTCGTCTCGTGACAGGCAGCTTGTCTCGTAGCAGGAAACTCGTCTCGTGACAGGCAGCTTGTCTCGTAGCAGGAAACTCGTCTCGTGACAGGCAGCTTGTCTCGTAGCAGGAAACTCGTCTCGTGACAGGCAGGTTGTCTCGTAGCAGGAAACTCGTCTCGTGACAGGCAGCTGTCTCGTAGCAGGAAACTCGTCTCGTGACAGGCAGCTTGTCTCGTAGCAGGAAACTCGTCTCGTGACAGGCAGCTTGTCTCGTAGCAGGAAACTCGTCTCGTGACAGGCAGCTTGTCTCGTAGCAGGAAACTCGTCTCGTGACAGGCAGCTTGTCTCGGAGCAGGAAACTCGTCTCGTGAAAAGCAGCTTGTCTCGTAGCAGGAAACTCGTCTCGTGACAGGCAGGCTGTCTCGTAGCAGGAAACTTGTCTCGTGACAGGCAGCCTGTCTCGTAGGAGGAAACTCGTCTCGTGACAGGCAGGCTGTCTCGTAGCAGGAAACTCGTCTCGTGACATGCAGCTGTCTCGTAGCAGGAAACTCGTCTCGTGACAGGCAGATTCTCTCGTAGCAAGAAACTCGTCTTGTGACAGGCAGGTCATCTCGTGACAGGCAGCTTGTCTCGTAGCAGGAAACTCGTCTCGTGACAGACAGCTTGTCTCGTAGCAGGAATCTCGTCTCGTGACAGGCAGCTTGTCTCGTAGCAGGAAACTCGTCTCGTGACAGACAGCTTGTCTCGTAGCAGGAATCTCGTCTCGTGACAGGTAGCTTGTCTCGTAGCAAGATGCTCGTCTCGTGACATGCAGCTTGTCTCGTAGCAGGAAACTCGTCTCGTGACAGGCAGCTTGTCTCGTAGCAGGAAACTCGTCTCGTGACAGGCAGCTTGTCTCGTAGCAGAAAACTCGTCTCGTGACAGGCAGCTTGTCTCGTAGCAGGAAACTCGTCTCGTGAAAGGCAGCTTGTCTCGTAGCAGGAAACTGTCTCGTAGCAGGAAACTCATCTCGTGACACGCAGCTTGTCTCGTAGCAGGAAACTCTTCTCGTGACAGGTAGCTTGTCTCGTAGCAAGAAACTCGTCTCGTGACAAGCAGCTTGTCTCGTAGCAGGAAACTCGTCTCGTGACAGGCAGCTTGTCTCGTAGCAGGAAACTCGTCTCGTGACATGCAGGTTGTCTCGTAGCAGGAAACTCGTCTCGTGACAGGCAGGTCTCGTAGCAGGAAACTCGTCTCGTGACAGGCAGCTTGTCTCGTAGCAAGAAACTCGTCTCGTGACAGGCAGCTTGTCTCGTAGCAGGAAACTCGTCTCGTTACAGGCAGGTTGTCTCGTAGCAGGAAACTCGTCTCGTGACAGGCAGCATGTCTCGTAGCAGGAAACTCGTCTCGTGACAGGCAGCTTGTCTCGTAGCAGGAAACTCGTCTCGTGACATGCACGTTGTCTCGTAGTCTCGTAGCAGGTAAAAACTCGTCTCGTGACAGGCAGCTTGTCTCGTAGCAGGAAACTCGTCTCGTGACAGGCAGCTTGTCTCGTAGCAGGAAACTCGTCTCGTGACAGGCAGCTTGTCTCGTAGCAGGAAACTCGTCTCGTGACAAGCAGCTTGTCTCGTAGCAGGAAACTCGTCTCGTGACAGGCAGCTTGTCTCGTAGCAGGAAACTCGTCTCGTGACAGGCAGGTTGTCTCGTAGCAGGAAACTCGTCTCGTGACATGCAGCTGTCTCGTAGCAGGAAACTCGTCTCGTGACAGGCAGATTGTCTCGTAGCAGGAAACTCGTCTCGTGACAGGTAGCTTGTCTCGTAGCAGGAAACTCGTCTCGTGACAGGCAGCTTGTCTCGTAGCAGGAAACTCGTCTCGTGACAGGCAGCTTGTCTCGTAGCAGGAAACTCGTCTCGTGACAGGCAGCTTGTCTCGTAGCAGGAAACTCGTCTCGTGACAGGCAGGTTGTCTCGTAGCAGGAAACTCGTCTCGTGACAGGCAGCTTGTCTCGTAGCAGGAAACTCGTCTCGTGACAGGCAGCTTGTCTCGTAGCAGGAAACTCGTCTCGTGACAGGCAGCTTGTCTCGTAGCAGGAAACTCGTCTCGTGACAGGCAGCTTGTCTCGTAGCAGGAAACTCGTCTCGTGACATGCAGCTTGTCTCGTAGCAGGAAACTCGTCTCGTGACAGGCAGCTTGTCTCGTAGCAGGAAACTCGTCTCGTGACAGGCAGGTTGTCTCGTAGCAGGAAACTCGTCTCGTGACAGGCAGGTTGTCTCGTAGCAGGAAACTCGTCTCGTGACAGGCAGCTTGTCTCGTATCAGGAAACTCGTCTCGTGACTTGCATGTTGTCTCGTAGCAGGAAACTCGTCTCGTGACAGGCAGGCTGTCTCGTAGCAGGAAACTCATCTCGTGACAGGCAGCTTGTCTCGTAGCAGGAAACTCGTCTCGTGACAGGCAGCTTGTCTCGTAGCAGGAAACTCGTCTCGTGACAGGCAGCTTGTCTCGTAGCAGGAAACTCGTCTCGTGACAGGCAGCTCGTCTTGTGACAGGCAGCTTGTCTTGTAGCAGGTAACTCGTCTCGTGACAGGCATCTTGTCTCGTAGCAGGAAACTCGTTTTGTCACAGGAAGCTCGTCTCGTGACAGGCAGCTTGTCTCGTAGCAGGAAATTCGTGTCGTGACAGGCAGCTTGTCTCGTAGCAGGAAACTCATCTCGTGACAGGCAGCTTATCTCGTAGCAGGAAACTCGTCTCGTGACAGGCAGCTTGTCTCGTAGCAGGAAATTCGTGTCGTGACAGGCAGCTTGTCTCGTAGCAGGAAACTCATCTCGTGACAGGCAGCTTGTCTCGTAGCAGGAAACTCGTCTCGTGACAGGCAGCTTGTCTCGTAGCAGGAAACTCGTCTCGTGACAGGCAGCATGTCTCGTAGCAGGAAACTCGTCTCGTGACAGGCAGCTTGTCTCGTAGCAGGAAACTCGTCTCGTGACAGGCAGGTTGTCTCGTAGCAGGAAACTCGTCTCGTCTCGTAGCAGGAAACTCGTCTCGTGACAGGCAGCTTGTCTCGTAGCAGGAAACTCGTCTCGTGACAGGCAGCTTGTCTTGTAGCAGGAAACTCGTCTCGTGACAGGAAGCTTGACTCGTAGCAGGAAACTCGTCTCGTGAAAGGCAGCTTGTCTCGTAGCAGGAAACTCGTCTCGTGACAGGCAGCTTCTCTCGAAGCAGGAAACTAGTCTCATGACAGGCACGTTGTCTCGTAGCAAGAAACTCGAATCGTGACAGGCAGGTTGTCTCGTAGCAAGAAACTCGTCTCGTGACAGGCAGCTTGTCTCGTAGCAGGAAACTCGTCTCGTGACAGGCAGCTTGTCTCGTAGCAGGAAACTCGTCTCGTGAAATGTAGCTTGTCTCGTAGCAGGAAACTCCTCTTGTGACAGGCAGCTCGTCTCGTGACAGGCAGCTCGTCTCGTGACAGGCAGCTTGTCTCGTAACAGGAAACTCGTCTCGTGACAGGCAGCTTATCTCGTAGCAGGAAACTCGTCTCGTGACATGCAGCTGTCTTGTAGCAGGAAACTAGTCTCGTGACAGGCAGCTTGTCTCGTAGCAGGAAACTCGTCTCGTGACAGGCAGCTTGTCTCGTAGCAGGAAACTCGTCTCGTGACAGGCAGCTTGTCTCGTAGCAGGAAACTCGTCTCGTGACAGGTAGGTTGTCTCGTAGCAGGAAACTCGTCTCGTGACATGCAGCTGTCTCGTAGCAGGAAACTCGTCTCGTGAGAGGCAGCTTGTCTCGTAGCAGGAAACTCGTCTCGTGACAGGCAGCTTTTCTCGTAGCAAGAAACTCTCGTAGCAGGAAACTCGTCTCGTCAGGCAGCTCGTGTCTCGTGACAGGCAGCTTGTCTCGTAGCAGGAAACTCGTCTCGTGACAGGCAGCTTGTCTCGTAGCAGGAAACTCGTCTCGTGACAGGCAGCTTATCTCGTAGCAGGAAACTCGTCTCGTGACAGGCAGCTTGTCTCGTAGCAGGAAACTCGTCTCGTGACAGGCAGCTCGTGTCTCGTAGCAGGAAACTCGTCTCGTGACAGGAAGCTTGTCTCGTATCAGGAAACTCGTCTCGTGACAGGCAGCTCTCGTAGCAGGAAACTCGTCTCGTGACAGGCAGCTTGTCTCGTAGCAGGAAACTCGTCTCGTGACAGGCAGCTTGTCTCGTAGCAGGAAACTCGTCTCGTGACAGGCAGCTTGTCTCGTAGCAGGAAACTCGTCTCGTGACAGGCAGCTTGTCTCGTAGCAGGAAACTCGTCTCGTGACAGGCAGCTTGTCTCGTAGCAGGAAACTCGTCTCGTGACAGGCAGGTTGTCTCGTAGCAGGAAACTCGTCTCGTGACAGGCAGCTTGTCTCGTAGCAGGAAACTCGTCTCGTGACAGGCAGGTTGTCTCGTAGCAGGAAACTCGTCTCGTGACAGGCAGCTTGTCTCGTAGCAGGAAACTCGTCTCGTGACATGCAGCTGTCTCGTAGCAGGAAACTCGTCTCGTGACAGGCAGCTTGTCTCGTAGCAGGAAACTCGTCTCGTGACAGGCAGCTTGTCTCGTAGCAGGAAACTCGTCTCGTGACAGGCAGCTTGTCTCGTAGCAGGAAACTCGTCTCGTGACAGGCAGCTTGTCTCGTAGCAGGAAACTCGTCGACTCGTGACAGGCAGCTTGTCTCGTAGCAGGAAACTCATCTCGTGACAAACAGCTTGTCTCGTAGCAGGAAACTCGTCTCGTGACAGACAGCCTGTCTCGTAGCAGGAAATTCGTCTCGTGACAGGTAGCTTGTCTCGTAGCAAGAAACTCGTCTCGAGACAGGCAGCTTGTCTCGTAGCAGGAAACTCGTCTCGTGAAATGTAGCTGTCTTGTAGCAGGAAACTAGTCTCGTGACAGGCAGCTTGTCTCGTAGCAGGAAACTCGTCTCGTGACAGGCAGGTTGTCTCGTAGCAGGAAACTCGTCTCGTGACAGGCAGCTTGTCTCGTAGCAGGAAACTCGTCTCGTGACAGGCAGCTTGTCTCGTAGCAGGAAACTCGTCTCGTGACAGGCAGCTTGTCTCGTAGCAGGAAACTCGTCTCGTGACAGGCAGGTTGTCTCGTAGCAGGAAACTCGTCTCGTGACAGGCAGCTTGTCTCGTAGCAGGAAACTCGTCTCGTGACAGGCAGGTTGTCTCGTAGCAGGAAACTCGTCTCGTGACAGGCAGCTTGTCTCGTAGCAGGAAACTCGTCTCGTGACATGCAGCTGTCTCGTAGCAGGAAACTAGTCTCGTGACAGGCAGGCTGTCTCGTAGCAGGAAACTCGTCTCGTGGCATGCAGCTGTCTCGTAGCAGGAAACTCGTCTCGTGACAGGCAGATTCTCTCGTAGCAAGAAACTCGTCTTGTGACAGGCAGGTCGTCTCGTGACAGGCAGCTTGTCTCGTAGCAGGAAACTCATCTCGTGACAAACAGCTTGTCTCGTAGCAGGAAACTCGTCTCGTGACAGACAGCTTGTCTCGTAGCAGGAAACTCGTCTCGTGACAGGTAGCTTGTCTCGTAGCAAGAAACTCGTCTCGTGACAGGCAGCTTGTCTCGTAGCAGGAAACTCGTCTCGTGACAGGCAGCTTGTCTCGTAGCAGGAAACTCGTCTCGTGACAGGCAGCTTGTCTCGTAGCAGGAAACTCGTCTCGTGAAATGTAGCTGTCTTGTAGCAGGAAACTAGTCTCGTGACAGGCAGCTTGTCTCGTAGCAGGAAACTCGTCTCGTGACAGGCAGGTTGTCTCGTAGCAGGAAACTCGTCTCGTGACAGGCAGGCTTTCTCGTAGCAGGAAACTCGTCTCGTGACATGCAGCTGTCTCGTAGCAGGAAACTCGTCTCGTGACAGGCAGCTTGTCTCGTAGCAGGAAACTCGTCTCCTGACATGCACGTTGTCTCGTAGCAGGAAACTCGTCTCGTGACAGGCAGCTTGTCTCGTAGCAGGAAACTTGTCTCGTGACAGGCAGCTTGTCTCGTAGCAGGAAACTCGTCTCGTGACAGGCAGCTTGTCTCGTAGCAGGAAACTCGTCTCGTGACAGGCAGCTTGTCTCGTAGCAGGAAACTCGTCTCGTGACAGGCAGCTTGTCTCGTAGCAGGAAACTCGTCTCGTGACAGGCAGCTTGTCTCGTAGCAGGAAACTCGTCTCGTGACAGGCAGCTTGTCTCGTAGCAGGAAACTCGTCTCGTGACAGGCAGCTTGTCTCGTAGCAGGAAACTCGTCTCGTGACAGGCAGCTTGTCTCGTAGCAGGAAACTCGTCTCGTGACAGGCAGCTTGTCTCGTAGCAGGAAACTCGTCTCGTGACAGGCAGCTTGTCTCGTAGCAGGAAACTCGTCTCGTGACAGGCAGGTTGTCTCGTAGCAGGAAACTCGTCTCGTGACAGGCAGGTTGTCTCGTAGCAGGAAACTCGTCTCGTGACAGGCAGCTTGTCTCATAGCAGCAAACTCGTCTCGTGACAGGCAGCATGTCTCGTAGCAGGAAACTCGTCTCGTGACAGGCAGCATGTCTCGTAGCAGGAAACTCTCTCGTAGCAGGAAACTCGTCTCGTGACAGGCAGTTTGTCTCGTAGCAGAAAACTCGTCTCGTGACAGGCAGCTTGTCTCGTAGCAGGAAACTCGTCTCGTGACAGGCAGCATGTCTCGTAGCAGGAAACTCTTCTCGTGACAGGCAGTTTGTCTCGTAGCAGGAAACTCGTCTCGTGACAGGCAGGTTGTCTCGTAGCAGGAAACTCGTCTCGCGACATGCAGCTCGTGGCTGCGACTTCACTATACTTCTCATTATTCTGTTTCTGCCTTATATTACTTATTAATGATTTGTTTACACTTCGCTTGTCATAGTATCAAATAGTTGTCCTACGTTAGGTTAGGTTTGCCAGGAAACAGGATAAATGTTTCTGACGTGCGTCTTAGTTATGTGGAGCATATGGTTGTCTGACCGAGACCTTCAGCTGGCTTACCGGTCCACTCCCTTTAAAAAGTATAGTTATAATTATAACCATTAGATTATTATCATAATAGTTTTTCATAATTATGTATCCTTTACTTCATACAACACCTCGCAAAGCTCTTTCTGTACGAGTTTATGTGATTTAATAAATATGTGTGAGTGCAATTACTGTAATATATTAATATATTCCTTCATCGGTTATATTTTTTATTTCTCTAATTATCTATTTGTTACCTGTTCTTACATACAATTTCACATAAATGGATTATTTGTAGGAGTTCATATGTATGATAATGCGACATCCATTATTCAAGATATTGGTCAAATAAAAACCATATTGATAAATTAGACACATATGCAACTCTTGGTTATCTTTATTGAGGAAACGTTTCGCCACACAGTGGCTTCATCAGTCCATACGTAGGAGAAACTTGAAGAACAGGAGGAGAATGAGGTAATCAGTCCCTCAACCTTGAGTCGATGTGTTCAGTCCATCAATCTTGAATAGAATTCTATTCTATTCTATTCTATTCTATTCAATTCTATTCAAGATTGATGGACTGAACACATCGACTCAAGGTTGAGGGACTGATTACCTCATTCTCCTCCTGTTCTTCAAGTTTCTCCTACGTATGGACTGATGAAGCCACTGTGTGGCGAAACGTTTCCTCAATAAAGATACCCAAGAGTTGCACATGTGTCTAATTTATCAACATGTCGGTTCTCTGAACCATTCATCTACAAAAACCATATTCATTCATTTTATTACAGGCGTATTTCTCTCACTCTATATATGATGAAAGTTTATTTTAAACCATGAGGCGACTAAAATGCCGAGAGCAATGGATTAGTAACCCCTTCTACTGTAGAAAATACTAAAAAGAGAGAGGAGGAAGAACTTTATAAAACTGGGATGCTTGAATGTGCGAGGATGTAGTGCGGATGACACGAAGGAGATGACTGGTAATGTTATGAATGAGAAGTTAGATATACTAGCTTTATGCAAAAGAAAGCCGAAGGGGGTAGGTGAGATTCAGTTGGGAGAAATAATTGGGATTAAGTCAGGAAGGGGTACAATAATGTTGAAGAGGGAATATAAATGCCTTAATTCAAGGATAATGTCGATCAAAATAAGAGATGAATGGAAAAAGTGGGTCATAATAAGTGTGTATGCACCTGGACAAGAGAGGAGTGTAGAGGAGAAAGAGATTTTGGGAGACGTTAAACGAGTGTGCAGGAACTTTCGAACCAAGTGAGAGAGTAATTGTGGTAGGGGACCTAAATGCTAAAGTAGGAGAAACATTTACAGAGGGTGTGGTAGGTAAGTGTGTGGTGCCAGGTGTAAATGATAATGGGAGCCTTTTGATTAAACTTTGTATAGAAAGGGGTTTGGTTATAGGTAATGCATATAGGTAATACAAAAAAAATGGAAGCAGCAAGTAAGAAAGTGGTGAAGGTTTACAAACTAAAGGAGGAAGCAGTTAGAGTAAGATATAAACAACTATTGGAGAATAGATGGGCTAGTTAGAGTATAGGCAATGGATATGAAGATGTATGGGGTAGGATTAAAAATGTAGTGTTTGAGCGTTCAGCAGAAGTTTGTGGTCACAGGGAAGTGGGTGCAGGAGAGAAAAAGAGAGATTGATGGAATGATAATGTAAAGGAGAAAAAGTTAACGTATGCGAGGTTTTTATAAAGAAGTGATGCAAGGAACAAGGGGCCACAACTGGGAGTTAAAAGCCCAGATAAGTCATAGGGATGTTAGGAAGTATTTCTTTAGCCTAAGAGTTATCAGGAAGTGGAATAATCTGGATAGTGTAGTGGAGGCAAGTTCCATACACAGCTTTAAGAGGTATGATAAGGCTCTAGCAGCGGGGAGAGAGTGACCTAGTAGCATCCAGCGAAAGGACGGAGCCAGGAGCTGTGACCCGACCCCTGCAATCACATATAGGTGAGCACACACATACGCACGACAACAAACATGACCAGCCGCGAATATCCTGGAACCAGCACCAGACCGCGCCTGGGATTGGCAGGGGAATGCATAATTTGTGCCCAATCTCCATCAATTTGACGACAGTGTAGAATCCAGTTGAACTGTAGCCTTACAAACGACGCCGCAGAACTTTATTCCTTTGAACTCTATTTCGATGAACCCCTAATGAATCCGATAGTGGCGGAGACCAACGGATACTACTAGTATTCAATGTTTCACCACAATCACGTTTTCACAGATGTTCTGTTGCTAGCGCACTCAGCTCATATACTGAGTGTCCATGGTTCGATCCCCGGCATGGATGAAAACGTTGTGATCATACCAAATGTGAACAAGCATATTATGACATTGTACTATTCGACTTACAGCCTTTTAGGTACCCCAAAGTTCCATTATCAATAGATTGATCCTGCTACTGCGTATACCATATTTTTCAGACAAGACGAGGTCAGAGAGAAGTGACATGTTATATAAGATTAGGGATGCTTTCAGAAACAAGTTCAGTAAGTTCTTTTCTCCCTTCCGGAACCTTGTTATCGGCGAGTCTCTGATACTGTTTATAGGAATCCTGTCGTTCAAGCAATATATCCCGTGCTAGAGGAAACACTGTGGAATCAAACTGACGGTTTTCTGTGAAAGTTACTTTGTATTAGATCTGATTTTGCACTCAGGACCCAAAACACTGTAAAATTCCGGTAAGTTATTAGGAATCTCGTGTAATGCACTATGAAAAATTATGGAGACATGTCTTGGTAAAAGGTATGTATTATAGACTGATGACTGGTACACAGATTCCATATTCCGTGATTTCATGTGTGTTTTACACAAAAAAATGAATTCCCAAGTCCAACGCAGGCACCGGTACTGGTGAAGTGCAGGTGTTTATTGTTAATGACATTATGGCATTTAAGCGGCATGTTAAACGTAATGTGACTTTTTGACTTCCATCGACTAGCACTATATGAAAGATATAGGGAAGGTGAATAGAAAAGCTACTGAACCTTTAGTGAGGCAAGTTGCTGTCGTGGATTATACGAATAACATGCGTTCAGTAGAAAAATATGTCATGCTGACTGCGTTTGCTGATTGCTACCGGAAGAGCTACAAGTGACACATGTTAACATCGTAATGCTCAATGCATATAGTATGTACCAGGTGAAGGCTACGAACAGACCAACATGTGCACATTTCTCTGTACCTCTGCCAACAGATAAATAATACATTAATATCTGATCACAACACAGTATATGAACTACTGTATTGATCGCTCAGTTCCCCCTTTTCTGGAAGTTTGGTGATCACTTCTAACTACACTTCCTACTACAGACAAGATGAAATGGGCTCAGAAGAGCTTTTATGTTTGTGTACACTTATCTAGGAACACAGTAAAGAACAGAGATATACGGTTAATGTATAGGAAATGTGAAACACCGCTGTGTACAGAGCCGCGTCTGAAGGACGTCCTCAGATTGCAACAGTTCTTGGAACAACCAGTTTCTGTATATATATGAACATATTAATGAAATCATGAAACAAGTGATTTTGAATAATTAACAGAACTGCTACTGGCCAGGACTCGATCCTGCGTTCTCATGCCTAGCCCTGTGAGACCTGAACAAAGTGCGCTTCACTCTATCCACTGGACCAACAATCGGCCCAGTGGATAGAGTGATGCGTATTGTCTTCAGTTCTCACAGGGTTGGGCATGGGAAAGCAGGGTCGAATCCTGGCTAGCCGCAGTTTTGTTAATGTGAACATATATGCAGAAACAGGCCAGTCCACGTGTCATTTTTTGCAAACAGTACGTGTCACCGCCTACAAATGTTACTGTGAAAAAAAAGTGTTACATAAGGACAAATAAAATAATATGAATCGCGAGACAATAGCCAATGTTGCCTTAACCCTTAAAATGTCCAAACGTAGATCTACGTTTTTTCAACATTTGAAAGTATGTAAAAAAAGTAGGTGGGTGTTTTAGCGCTTGCTCAATGTGTCCACTCCGAAGAGGTTCGCCTTTGCTTCGTCTCACTACCATTGAACTGTACCGTGTACTTCAAAATGCTCCTCATCTGAAAATATAACTGTTCTCCATTCCTCTGTCGCCTATTCCTTGTGATCGAGTGCCCACCGCAGCCGCTTTTTCGTCATAGCAGCAGTCAATAATTTTCTTTATTGATTTTCTGGCAGGTCTGCCAACTTCTAGGAGCGAAATCTCTCTATTCATTTTTGCTTATTTTCTTGGAATCCTTCACATATGAGGTATTGTCTTGCGTTTTCTTCCGCATCTTCCTTGACACAGCGCTTCACAATGACCAGTGTTGTCACATCTCTTCAGAATATGACCAACAGTTGACTTTGCTATGCTCAAATTTTCGACGATCTGTCTGATACCTAATAAGCATATTTTCTAAGAGCTACAATACGTGCATTTTTCCTAGGCGTAACATCCTTCCAGAATTTCAGCATTAATCATTCCTCAACTCTATAGGCTTTCTTACTCTTTAGCTTCTATTTTCCTGGATCTTCTTACACAGTTTCTCATAACATCATTTTGTCTTCAATACAGATTTTTTTTTCCATGAGGGAATTTCATTATTAGCTTAAGCATATTGCAAAATGAATTAATTAATAGATAATGTGTTCGTCAACAAATTTCTGAATGCTTTAGAAATGGCTTTCTTTTTATTATATATAGTCAACAGGAACTCGAAATACGTTGCATACGTTAGGCAACACGAAAAACTCTTGATCGTACAATCAAGAGTTTCTCGTGTTGCCTAACTTGAATATATTTCACATCATATCTTCCTATGAAAACATCCACTACTGGTGAATAATTTTCGTTTTTAACAGAAGATTTCAGGATCATTAGTCTATATCTCTTCATGTAAAATGGAAATTCAGTATCCCATTAATGTGTCATAGGTAAGTCGACAATTCTCATTATTATTTTCTTTAACTCATTTAATTCTAATCATAACATGTAATATGCATATTCTTAAGTGATATTTGTCAACGCACTTGCAGTCACCTCGCATTTCATCTTTATTCATGTGAATACAGAATCAACCACCAACCTAGCAGATACATCTCTTAATCGCAACAACTGTGCAAAATTACATAGATAAATGTATATTTCATTTTTTTTCCATATTATAAGTTCTTTTACTTTGCAAATCTCTAGCAGTGACCAAATTTTTGTTCACAAATTCATTGTATCATATGAAATTATTATTCTCTTCTATCAATTTAAATTTATACAACAGTAGCTTGGGTAAGGAATATGTAACTAACATTCTCAACGGTTTCCAAATTAACAATTCCCATGATGTAAATAAAGTGAATTAAAATTATGAACTTATAAGATCCACGAATTTCAGGTATATTTACCTTTAAAAAATACGGTTTATCAGAGACAACATTTGTCTATGGAGCTTCCACAACCATTTGTGTTTGTTTAGAACCGAGAATGTAGAACTTAAACAAGGGTTTTATTAAAGAATTATGTTCACTCCTTATATTGGTTTACATACAAGAATTTAATGCAAAAAGTTTATTTTCATCGAATTACTTTATCTAGTCACAACGTCATTGATTTAAGAGAGTACTCATAATTCTTACTCATTGTTCTCAGGTTAATTCACCATCCATGGTGAGGGTGTTAATTCAAGTTTCAGTCTAGAGTCCGCATTGTCAATGATATACTGAAACAAAGCGCTATTATCTAGAAGGACTGGGAAACTTTTGTTAAATCTTTCTATTTTTGCCCCATTTAAGAGTCATCATCTCCTGCTTTAATGCAAAAAAAAAAAATAACAGAGGTAGAATCAGTAGAATTAGTCTCTAGTTAAGAGTCAGCTTAGAGTTTAATATATATCCAGTAGGAAGAAGACAGATTTAACTATTAGAGTTCATTTAGGTACAAAACTGTCAGTGTGAAGAATGTCTGAGAGTCTGTTTATTAAATGGCTATGTCAGCATCCTAAAATTCCCCATTAACTTACTAGTTTTTCCTTTTTCCAATCAACCTCTACCATGATAGATGACATATCCAAAAAAAACTTCAGTGCTCTGTATCCTAAAATCTATAAAATGTTTTTCCATAATTTAGTTGTCAAGCAGTATTTCACACTAAGAATAAAATGGTGCGATATCGAAACTAGAACAATACAAAAATAACCCGGTCGTACTAAAAATCGTCAAAAGTTTCTTTCTCCCATGTGCAGATTATTTATATACTATATCACACGTAGGTAAATCCACACACTATAAGAAAACCCATCATTTATTGAATGGCTGTTGGTAGGTATCAGTGTCTTAAGACATCATGATGAAATATGTTTACGTACACACCTCAACAGCACACAGTAAAATATAGCAAATTAAATACATCTCATTTATTCAGTCTAATCTTGCGTTCCCTCCCACTAACTTTCTGCCAGTACCTTCGAACGGTTCCAACGCTCTGTTATTAAGATAATCTCATACATTTACACTACCATTTACATCAATTAGCACACGCCTTCCAAATTCTAAGACATATGGATCCAGCATATTTAACGATACAGGGAAAGACTTTATTTGTAAGACCTATTACAAATGACAGTAGTGCACCTCGTTTTCACCTAATTTGCCGAAATAATATTTTCTAGACCTCTGTTCTTCATGAACAAAAAGCATGAGAAATAATTCAACATGAAGTTGATGGAAGGCTTCTAACAATGATAGTTTATGCTCAAATAACCCAACAAGCTATAACTCACATTTTTCTATGTTTATTCATCCTCATTAATCTCTCTTTCTGGTTGGGGATCAACTTACATGTTTTCCTTGATTTATATAAACTTATTAATGCACTGTTGGATGGAGATTTATTACATACTGCATTCGCCTCGTCTAACCCCAGAAGAAACAAGATTTACCTCACCGAAATTCAAAGGTTGAACAATATCAATACACATCAGAATATAATTGATAATACATTCACAATTAAATGGATTGATTGCTTAAATTTCATTTTTCTTATTTTTATAACCCTCATAATAATTAGATATTCGCAATGAGTTTAAAAAAAACATTTTGTTCCCTACCCCTCATCCTAAAACGTCAAGATAATATTACCCTTCGCAAGATTTTCTTCAACAGGAACAGTGATCTTCCTCATTACATACCTCACAATGCAATTTGTTCTACAATTGTACATGGATATAATCGCTTCATTGGGAATATTGAAATCTATTCGCCTTTAAATTATCTGGGCAATTTAGTTTAGATATCGGTGTTAATGACCTCAAGAAACCTATCCTTGTCTCCAGCAATAATAGGATTTAGTTCAAATATATAAACATATAAAAAGAATATATTCTTATGTCTATATGCAATGAACTGAAATGCAATTTCGGAATAACGGATAATTTTCAATGCAATCTTGTATTATTTATAACTATCCAAGATGATGGTTGAATACAATTTGTAAATAAAAGCAGAGGTGTAAATTATTACTGTAAAAATGAGAACACTCGTTGCTGTTCACATAAAATATATGTTCTGTTGTCTTAATATCGTAACTTCAACTCATCAACAAACTTTTACAATATTATATAAGATTATATGCATAGCTAAATCATTCACGATAAATAGTAATAACTCCTCTAGTGAGTAGTGAGTAGCATCACAGTCACTAGTAAGTAACATCACAGTCACTAGTGTAATGCTTAAGAAACAAATAGACCGACTGAAGCAAAATAAGTCGCCGGGTCATGATGAGGTTTTTTCAAGGGTTCTTAAGGAATGCAAAATGGAACTCTGTGATCCATTAACTAATATTTTTAATTTATCTCTTCAAACAGGTGTAGTGTCTGATATGTGGAAGATGGCTAATGTAATTCCTGTTTTTAAACCAGGGAACAAGTCATTACCGTCAAATTACCGCCCAATAAGCCTGACCTCAATTGTAGGCAAATTACTAGTCAATTATAGCTGAGATTATAAGAAGCCATCTCGATAAGCATAGCTTGATTAATGATACTCAACATGAATTCACGAGAGGCCGTTCTTATCTAACTAATTTATTAACTTTCTTCAGTAAAGCTTTTGAGGCTGTTGACCACGATAAAGAATTTGATATTATTTACTTAGATTTTAGTAAGGCTTTTGATAGAGTTCCGCACCAAAGACTGTTAAAGAAAGTGGCAGCTCATGGCATTGGGGGAAAAGTGCTCTCGTGGATCGAGTCATGGCTCACAGACAGGAAGCAGTGTCCATAAATGGGGTTAAATCCGAGTGGGGATCTGTAACAAGTGGCGTTCCACAGGGATCAGTCTTGGGCCCGTTGTTGTTTATAATATATATCAATTATCTTGATGAGGGAATTACTAGTGAAATGAGCAAATTCGCCGATGACACAAAGATAGGTAGGATAATTGATTCAAACGTAGATACCAGGGAACTTCAGGAGGACTTAGACAAACTCAATACCTGGTCAGCAAAGTGGCAGATGCAGTTCAATATAGATAAATGCAAGGTTCTGAAGCTCGGGAGTGTCCATAACCCAAGCTATAAGTTAAATAATGTAGAACTTAGCCATACAGAATGTGAAAAGGACTTGGGGGTTATGGTGAGTAGTAACCATAAACCAAGACAGCAATGCCTAAGCGTACGTAATAAGGCAAATAGATTATTGTGATTTATATCAAAAAGTGTAAGCAACAGAAGTCCAGAGGTAATACTGAAGCTTTATATATCATTAGTAAGGCCTCACCTAGATTATGCAGCTCAGTTCTGGTCTCCATATTACAGAATGGACATAAATTAGTAAGAAAACATTCAGCGTAGAATGACTAAATTAATACATAGCATTAGAAATCTTCCTTATGAAGAAAGATTGAAGACTCTTAAATTACATTCACTTGTTAGACGAAGAATGAGGGGAGACATGTTAAATGGGTATTAATAAAGTGGACATTAATAAGGTGTTGAGGATATCTCTCCGAGAGAGAACCCGCAGTAATGGATTTAAGTTGGACAAGTTTAGATTTAGAAAGGACATAGGAAAGTATGGGTTTGGAAACAGGGTAGTTGATGAATGGAACAGTCTACCTAGTTGGGTTATTGAGGCTAGGACCTTGGGTAGTTTCAAATTTAGGTTGGATAAATAGATGAGTGAGAGGGGTTGGATTTGAGTGGGACTTGCATATGGGTAGATAGAGTTATCAGAGCTTATTTCTTGGGTAGTTTTGAAAATTTGGTTGGGTAAATGTTTTGTTAGTGGGATGGATTGTAAAGGACCTGCCTAGTATGGGCCAACAGGCCTGTTGCAGTGTTCCTCCTTTCTTATGTTCTTATGTTCTTAATTGATTCCTGGCTTTAGGATCTTTAACAAGATTGTAGTGTGGATCCTCGACGTTTAACAAATGATAGATCTTGGGGATATCATGGATCCTTTTATTCATCTCTATATTTTTTTTCGGCTAAAATATAAACATTTCAAGAATACTTTGGCACGAAATATGATTAATTACGTAACATTTTCATCAACCTCATTGCTAAATTACATTTTAATAAATTCTTCATTCACTTGACATAGTCGAAATTCTTAGATGAAATCCTATAATTTATTTTATTTCCAAGATCAGAGTTTGTTGATATGTTCATGATATGGGATTTATAAGCCATTGTACCACCTTTGCTTTAAAAGTCTTAGGTGTCCTCCCTTCATGTTTCACTATCTTTAGCTGCCAATGAATTATATCGTATGGATCCTTTTCAATATTTCAAAGAGCCCGGAACAGTTCTTAAGAAAAAAATGGAAGAAAACATGAATAACAGAAATAGAGAAATGGAGATTTAAAGCAAACATGAAGAAATTTCCTTCTGAATAAAAAAAAATGGAAAAAGTAAAACAAATTACAAAATTACAAAAAGCTAAGATAGACAAATATAAAGTAGTGGCAATAAGTAAGACTCCGCTAGTGACGCTTCAGACAGTCTGTTTTGTAGTCATCAAAGGTTACATGAATAACCCATAGATATAACAGAAGGTGGTCAACACCAGATACAATAAACAAACAGTGGTAACAAAAGGTATGAACCTGCAAGGAGAGATGCACGGGAATCAACATTGTGTAGCGTAATTGAGCAAGCAGCCTGGAGTGAACCAAGATCTGAAGCAATGAACCAAGCTGGCAGGTTGTTCCGGAAGTGATTATTGAGTACAAACAACTCATAGAAAGACTCAGGCCCACGCATACGTATTAGCCTTTCTACCAAAGACGGTGAAGGTAGAGTATATTAAATCCAGGACCATGTGGTCACTGAATCTGCTGCCGTAATCAAAACGAACGTGCAGTGAAAGAGAAAAACGCAAACACAAGTTACCAATACCACTTTGAAGCTGAAGGCTTCAAAAAAGTGGTGAGAGAAATAAGCATACTAACATTACCTTAAAATGTATTTCACAGTGGCTCCAATATTTACGACCATCAAAGAGCAGGGTGGCTAAGTGACTTCTTGACGATGCCCAGTACCTCGCAACTCTTCATTCACAGACAGTTGTGTGCTAAGAGGCAGTCATCCTAACCATCCACACGAGTCAGACCAATACGTAAAACTGCATGAAATTTTACCATCACACGACCCCTACTGTTGAGAAATGGCATTACCAGCTAAGTTTAAAGAGTTTGTACTTAACTTAGAAAGACAGCTCATCGCCTGCACAGCCGCCCCTGCAGACGAGGTCTTGAGAAGCTGTCGAAATCATCTCTCAACTGGCTGCAATGAGTTATAATTTGTAAGAATAATTTACCCCTAGGGGGTGTTATGTCAGCATATTTCATTCACTGATTGCTGATAAACTTACTTGTGTGGACTCAAAGGTCCGCATATCACCGGGGTTTATGATAAGTGACTAACTCACGACTTTATACTCAACTGCGCAGTCAATAGTAGTACATCACGAGTTAGAACACTTACCTGGGTATATGTATCTGACCCATAATTACGCCCGGTTATCCGTTGAGTTGATTGAAGAATAGTGTTCTTTGAAGAATGTCGCACTACACTCTGTTGGATCGCAACACTCGTTGTTACACTGTTCATCAATAATTGTTCACACAATATCACTAAGAAGTTGATCACACTTCTCTGTAAGTGTTTATCGTGTTTTGTGAGACACTTTGTTCACACTAACGCACAGATCGTTCTTTGTTGGTTATCCTGGCGTCAGTGTCACTCTCAGTAGAGTCAAAAGTAATCTGAAGACGCCACAGCACCCCACGCCGTTACTGCCCCTTGCACAAAGGAAAAGCTGACATAGTACTTTTGCTTCCTTGCCACTTCCTCGATGAAGCAAAGCAGAATGTTTAAATCTTGCTGTCTTAAGCATAGACAACAATGTCCACTATCTTTACTATGGTAATAAAGTGGGAGCAGAATTTTCCTTAATTGTCCTGCTGAAGTAAGAGATGTACTGTCTCTTATTAAAATACAGTCTGCAACACTGGACTGCAAGGAGCAGCGGTCGCTTGACCACGTCGCATACTCGTACTGCATCTGCGATCAATTACTCACTGTAGCAGTAAACAAGACGCTTGCCCCTTCTGAGAGGGCTGGGCCCCTCAGGGCTGAAAGGGCTGAAAGGGGCTGAAGGGGGCTGATACCCCCCTCCTGGAGAAAATTTCTCCACACCTACCAACACTTATATTTCTGGACTATTAGTAGAATCACTAAGGGAAAAATGTTCACAAATAAAACTATATATAGATAAGCAGTACTTGTACTGACTTATGACTTACCCAGTGAAAAATGATTTGAAGCGCCATTAACATTAACGCCTGATAGTCAGATTCAAGAAGTGAGCTCAGTGGGTTGTAGTCAAAAGTAACCCAATAACAGTGTGTAGACTGGCATCATTACCGTGGGTACAATCTCATTACTGGAAGCAGACACTTTGCAGACTCAACATAACATGCAATAATCAAATTTATCTGAGAACGTGCCAGACCAGAAATACGAGTACTCTAACTTAAAGTAGGTGTTCGTGTATGAGAGATAAACGGCAACTTGAAAGTTTAAAAAGTCAAACTCTGATATACGTTTTGGAGATTTAAATTCTGACTATACAGAAGGGCTCGATGATCTTAAATAATCAAATCAAATACACTCGCCCAATTCTGTTGGACTCCAGAAAAAATAGCTACTGTTTCTGGCGACAAAGATTTGTTAACAGTGTCCTCAACAATAGCAGAGTCTTGGACAGTAGAGGCCTCCACTTTATCAGACTGAGGTATATTATTGTCCTCACTCTGTCAGAAGAGCTAGACACGTTACGGAAAATAAAGATTAAACGTGACGTAATGGCAGCTTCAGAAGGGAAGGAAGTTCCATTAATATTTCCAGTCAGAATAGAACAGGAAGTGATTGGGCAGGCGCTGTCCTAGACTGACCTGTAACCCATCTGCATCTCAGGAAGCACCTCAGTGTTGGGAAGGTGTCTACACTTTAACATATGTGAAAACACATGTATATCTAAACTCACGTATAATGTTAAACACACAAGTCCCACTAACTGATGCAGAACAAAAGGGACTTACCGATTTGCACTCAATAAAACACCTGACATTTTGCATCTTTTCAATGGACAAGCTGCTCTTTGGAGGTCTGACTCACCGCAGGTAAAACGCTTTGAAAATTTAGAAAGATTTATTCTTGTTGTCTGATTTCTTTGACTATAATAGTTCTGAGCTTAAACAGAGAAATCAACAGTTTCAGCATCTTCTGCAGCAGTACGCAAGTTGCGCAGTCTTACGAAAGTCCGAATCGGATAATGAATAACAGCTGAGAAATCTCGAAGAGACGCACAGTCCTGGTCAATTTTCTTCTATGCAAAAATCGAGAAGTCGGATGAGAGTTGTTTGAAAATTATTAAAATTGTTTCCTAGTTTCAGGGTAGCATAACAAAAATCTTTCCTGTTGAACCCTTTTGTTTAAAAGGAAAACTTGAAAAATCGTTTTCTTTAACACACAATCACAGATTGTCACTTTCGACAAAGTTTAATTTGACAGCAGCACCAGATAAAATTTGCCTAACCTTGTTTCCAAGGTGGCAGCTGGTCAGTCACATGAAGTGGCAGTGTCTTTAAACCGTAAGATATTCCGAGTGATAGCTTCCCCTTTTGATAACGGAAATAGTTTTGTCATTTTGACTCCTATAATGTTTTGAGTATACTCCAACCCTTCTTCGTCTTCTTTGTGTTAAAACTCTGGTTTCATAATTACAATAATTCTTTGTTCGCCTTGCTATTGAAGCTTCTATTGCTTTAACTCTAATTCCTCATGCAGTCTTCATCTCGCTTTTGCTGCTCTCTCATCTCTTTCCAACTTTTCAGGCTCTTTCCTATCTTCTTTCTCAAATCTCCCTCTCTCCATGTTCTTCACTATTTAGTCTTTTTCTCACCGATATTGGCAAAAACTCTGCCATTTCATCTCTGACTGCCTCAAACTTCAAAGATGTCTTCCACAGGTAGTAAGTCGGGTTAAGTCCAGTTCTCAGAAACTTATGGGAAATATAGCTCTCTGAACAAATTTTCCCGATTCCCAGAACAGAGTAAGGGCATGCATGGCCTATCTATAGTGTAAGCTATGGGTCATTACGGGAGACCGATTGTCCAGTACGGGTGAAAGCAATAAGACCCTGAGATTCAGGGTCCTACTCCTACCAATTACGAGATGGGGTAGTTCCAACGTCTACAGATACGTCCCATAATAAAAATGAACTGCACGAGGCTTCTTGTGGGTGCAGTTTTCTTAGTCAGCTCACACAGAATTTTTGTAAGGAGCAGGTATTTCACAGGGTTTTGTACAGCCTGCGTGTCAGGTGAATTTCCTATGAAAGACCTACTAATAGATGATGACATTCTTTCGTCTCTCGTCAAAGCTCTGCACCCGAACCAGTTTAAGTTATGGTTGTAACACAGGCAATGACCAAGAGAAAATCTGTTGAGAATGCTAACCTTACCTTGGGAGATTACAACCCTAGGTTGGGCAAGTTGTTAAACGACGGCAGCTGGCCAGGGCCTCTCACAGCAAGTAGAAGATTTTTGGTCCTGTCTTCCTATACCTGGGTAGCTGCATTGTCAAACGTCTCGTCCATGCCCGAACGAACGACCTTCAGCAAAAAACAACACTGGGACCGTTCACTTTCATCTGCCATTAATTAAGTTCCTAAAGGAACAAAGTCTCAGATATTGAAAGTAGTCCAAAATTCATCTATAGGGAGAGTCAGTCTTTTTCTTAGATTAGAGCATCAAAACATTTTGGCTGGCCAGGTTTTAAACGGTTGTCCTGCCTCGAGTGCTAGCAGGAGGAACAATGTAGACATTACATCAATCCTACTTATTATATTTTATACTGGCTGATGGAGAGAACATTGCGGACGTGGTCATCGACTGTGTGAGGTTCTTACCTAAGGCTCATTCAGGAAATCAACACATCTTAGTTCTCTTAGATAAAACTCCCTGACATCCTGAGGCAGTGCCTACGCATAATATTAATATCAAAGAAATTTTACAAGCCCTCATTAGATTTATATCCGAAATGGGAATTCTATGGCATATCCAGAGTAACCAACGTACCAGATTTACTGCAAAACCTTTATGTAACGTTTTGAGCACTTTAGGAATTAAGAAATCCCTTTCAGCATCTTATTACCCTCAATCACAAGAAGTACTGGGAAGGTTCCACCAAACATAGAAAAATCATGATGCAAACTTATTGTTGGCATTTTTCTACATACTGGAATTAGTCCTTACCTTTGCTATGAGAGAAACTGTGCAGTAAGCCACTGAATATACTTTTTCAAGCTCATATTTGACGATAATGTAACAAGACCAGACTACACCTGGTACGTCAAATGACTAAAAGTAACCTTAAGCCCATGACAACGTGAAACAGAGGTATGGCAAGGCATCGAAACCAAATTAATTTTGTAGTGGAGAGAAAGTGATTGCAATAAAATCTGTACCTGGTCATACCTTGATAACTACTATTACTGGACCCATCCAAGTGATTGAAAAAAAATAGTTCTTAATTGTGGTAGCACCTTATGGCAAGTATGCAATTCGTAAGTCAACTATATTAATCAGATTAAAAAAAATGCCTCATTCTGCTCCCACAATGGATACGTCCTCTGTATCTACAGACCTCGAGACGAGCCTGACGCTTTGCAAGAAGTCACTGGGGTTCAAATTGCATTATCTTATATCAATTTTAACCCACTTCCAATTACATCCGGATTCGCCGAAGCAAAAGTAACTGATGTCACCGCCTTTGTACAGTCCTATCCCGATATTTTGTCGGTTTGTACGAAAGTATGCAATCACAGATCTCACGAGTTAGGTGTAAGCACAGCTCAACCTATTAAGATCTTTCCCATCAGAGTGTAGCTCTGTAGGGAGAGAAGAATACGTCATACAGTACTGGCCTCTATGCAGTGAGTAATTTCCTTCGCTATTTTGCTCTCTGTCATTCGGCTGCTTCATTGTCGTTGTTAGGTAAGACATATATGCAACAGTTAAGTATCTTTATTTCGAAACGTTTCGCCTACACAGTAGGCTTCATCAGTCGAGTACAGAAAAGTTGATAGAAGCAGAAGATATTTGAAGACGATGTAATCAGTCCATCACCCTTAAAGTTTTGAGGTGGTCAGTCCCTCAGTCTGGAGAAGAGAATTGTTCCATAGTCTGAAACAATATTGAGTAGAAGTGACAGGATGGAGCCTTATATAAAGCCAGGAGGTGAGATGTAGGTCACTAGTAGAGGTAAGAAGGTAGTCGTTGGGAGGTCAGGTCCATCTCAAATCCAGCTATTCTCACTAGTAGAAGTAGTCCAAGTTGATTTCAGGTCTGTACGAAGATACCCTTGTGTTGCAGTGTCTGACAGAGTGAACATTAAAATGGTATAAAATACCGACAGGTTGTTAGGTAAGACACATATGCAACTGCTAGGTATCTTTATTTCGAAACGTTTCGCCTACACAGTAGGCTTCTTCAGTCGAGCAGAGAAAAGTTGATTGAAGCAGAAGATACTTGAAGACTATGTAATCAGTCCATCACCCTTAAAGTTTTGAGGTGGTCAGTCCCTCAGTCTGGAGAAGAGTATGGCTGGATTTGAGAGGGACCTACCTCCCAACGACTACCTTCTTACCTCTACTAGTGACCTACATCTCACCTCCTGGCGTTATATAAGGCTCCATCCTGTCACTTCTACTCAATATTGTTTCAGACTATGGAACAATACTCTTCTCCAGACTGAGGGACTGACCACCTCAGAACTATAAGGGTGATGGACTGATTACATCGTCTTCAAGTATCTTCTGCTTCTATCAATGTATCATAATAAATAGAAACATGAGGAAAAAAAGGAGCACTGCAGCAGGTCTACTGGCCGATGCTAGACAAGCCGAAGTCACAACCACTTAAGAAGGAAGAAGCACTGATGCAGGCTACTGGTCCAAGCTAAGCAGGTCCACCTCACCTCTATCCACCCACACGTTTCCAACAACTTTTCCAATACTTCATTCCACATCCACCACTATCAAGGACATCACCAGTAATAAACAGGACAAGGTTCAATCCTCTGCAGAGGTATACATAATCCCTTGCAACGATTGCAACCGTAGACAAGACATCCAAAGACCTCCAGACACGTATTCCAGGACACCAGTACGCAGGCAGAACAGACGTTTTAAGGAACGCCCACGTTCAACACCAAAATTTTCACCATCATTTAATCAAATACAGAACCGCAAGACTTATCGCCAGACAAGAAGACATTCAATACTGCAGAATCCTGGAATCATTACTTATCTGTATATCTAACAATATTATTGATTTCAACAGTTTATACTCTACTTCAACGGCTACAGCACTTCCTCAGAAGAGAATACCGAAGATAACCCATAAACAAACAAATTAATTTATAGATGGAAGGCTTGCAAATATCTCGTGCAAGGGAGATAAGGGATATTGGATTTTAATACCAAATCTGTAAGAGCTGATATGGCAATGTACACAGACACCCTCCGACTTCACCTTGCTCATGCAAATATTACAGAAGATAGAATTTCCTCACATAGAAGAGACATTTATATATCAAATGGGTGAAAACTCCCTAAAACAAATGACAAATTAATAGCTAGACATCTCCCTCAGAAAATAACTTAGTGATCTTGAATTCGCTCCTTCTCTTGTTATATTTAGGGGTAGAGATTGATATTGCTCATGACGTTCATGAATAGACATGAAGCAGGTACTGTGAAGGATTTACCAGAGCTAATATTGAACAGAGGGCTAACATGCAGTTACCTCATGAAACCAAAATCTGTCAAACGTACGAATACTCCCATTTATGGGAAATATTTCCTGAGTTATAATTAAGCCATGACAGTGCTATTTGAACCTTTAAAAAGGTAATTAGTTAATCTGCTACTGAATTTAGGATTTCAAACCATAAATTATACCAGTATTTAAAAAAGGTTTCCAAACTTCATTTTGACGACTATGTGGAGTTGTTATACATTCATACAGACATTTATATACTTTCTATATTTGTAGGGATATTTTTACACAGGGTTTGACAGGGTTAGGTTAAGGATCCCTAGCTTTATTAACAATCTAAGAGCTGTTACCTATATCAGCTCATTTGAAAGCATTTTTATTGTTATGAAACATACAGGTAGGGAACAGGATGAAGTTTGAGCCATCTGTGAGCCAGCATTTTCATAATGCTATACGAATGTGTTCCAGACACGAGTTCTGGAGAAGGGTACAGCCAGAGTGAAGTTGCAGCTTCCTGCCCGTCTTGTGATATAGAAGCTTGCTTCTCGCTGTCCTCGAAGTGGATCCAAGTGTGGTACTTTGACAATATTGGCCTTGCACATAACAGTAAGGTCACCCACTTCCCTCCTGTGCTGAAGGCTCTGCTGAAATGACAGATCTATCCAGGATGGGTCCAGGCGAGAGATGAGACGTCTTGCTCTGTTCTCTACTCTGTCAAGCAGTCGCAGATGAGAGGGGAGGGCAGGAAAACCAAGAAAGTGGAGCATACTCAAGGTGTGAGCTATAAAAGAGCAATTAATTAGGTTCATGAACTTTTCCAGTTATATTACGGATCATCCAAAACTTTTTAAGAGATAGGTGCACATAATATTAGTGAGCTAGTAGTATTAAAATCAAAGTTATATTCAGTAAAAATTCTATAACAATAACAAAGTAAGAATTAATACGTATATGCAGTTATAGGATTGAAAACTGTGTTCTATGTAAATTAATACAAAAATATGACGGGAAAGTGAAGAACTGTTACGTATATCATTAAATTTAGTAATTAAATGTTGGACGATTTTTTTTTTTTTTTTAAATGCTGTTAAAAAAATGTTTTTAGATTTTATTCAGTTTCTAGAATAAATAATAAAACACTACATGATACCGAATTATAAAATCATTTTCAATTAGTAGGAAGAAACACAAATTAATATAATATTATATAGGACTTAGGAATATAACTTCAACCATATAACAATACTCATTGAAGAATTAAAATGTCTTATAAAATATGAAGAAAACATGATGCATATTAATAATATGACACATAAATGTCTATAAATTTATGTGAATAAATCAAGGAGAATTAAAACTTGAATTGAGTAAAGTATAAATAAAAAAATAATTATTAAAAATAATCAAAATGTGAGTCTTTCTTCCTTAATTAACCAATTTTGGGAAGAGACAGAGTTGCTCAGACCCGCATAGAGACTTTCGTTCTGAAAAACGAGCCCTAGGACATGACCAACTATGGAAAGTGTTTCCGACATGACCCTCAGTTCAGAAAAAAACATGAATAGCGAAAAATATTCACATAAATACACCGCCACTTAGTAGTGGCGCCAACAGTGTAATTTAAACACTGCTTTAACTGTTGATTATTTTCTTTCTCCATTCACATTATCAAACTGTCAACAGTTGTATATTTTGCTTAGAGGAGGATAAGGATTGCTAACACATGCCTAAAAAATATGAGATGTTGAAAGTTGTCTTGCATATATTTGAGTTGCTGATTCCAAACATATCGGTTATTTCTATCATATGTGATTTCTTCATAGCATAATGCACACTTTACTTAAAATGTATGTAAGAGATATGTTATAAAAAAACAGTTTAGAAAAAGGGGTATATAAATTGACATTACACCTAGCACCAGTTAAAATATTTACAAAATTTACCAATAATAAAATTCAGACTCCTTTCCATTCAGAGCTGCGCTTGTTACTTTCTCGTTCAAATATTGTTTGGTGGCATCTGTGTGCAGCATCCAGGAGTCATCCATCATGTTGGTATTCCATTTACCTTACCATCCTCTCTCCATCTACTTTATATCCTGGTGAAACCTGACTTACTCTTTACTAATAGCTCCCAGAATTTCTGGGAGCTATTAATGATCATCAACGCAAAGAACTTTGAGACTCATATTACATCCAGAAATTTTTAACTTCTCCAACATCATGTTTACAATTTATTTGTAGGCAATTCATGCCTCTTCTCTGACATCAAAAAACAGAGTTTAAAAAATTCTCTGAGCTTGCTGTCCGACACTCGAAACTTCTTGCACAAAATTTAAAACCCTCTCCATCTCTTGATAAAGCTTTAACAAACTGCTTTACTAAGCCAAGTTTTATATGTAGTGGCGGCAAGAGGACACATTTTAGGATTTACCACACTTTTTCGAACAACATTCCTTCCCCCTAATGTTAGCTTACTCTTACTTATACACAAGCTTTTTGTTTCCCTAATTATCTGCCAAGCAACTCTCCACAAACAATCCATCTGTGGTCTTTGTAGTTAATCTTATTTACAAGCAGCTCAAGGCTAACACAACTTTCCTTTAGATGCACAGAATGACCCACGTAAACAGTCACATACTTGTAGTTGTTGTTTAGAAGAACAACCTTAAGACTTCTTTTAGAGGAATCAATGAAAATTCTTCATTTACCACCTTTAAGCTTCATAGCAAACTGTTCTTTTAAACAAATAATTTCTTCGCTGTATACCAAATCACTTTCTGGAGCAGAATTTGGAACAGAATCTTTTCTCCAGGTTCTTATAAAAGGAGAATGATGCGCCTGGAGCAAATAAGTGGTTTGATTTAAATCTAGAGCGTAAAACGAGAGCAGAATCTTTAGCAAGACCTAAGTCTCTCACCAGATCATTACACTTACTTTGAGAAAAAACTGAGGTTCTGTATTTTCACTATTACGCTGGAACTAAGCGTCATCTCTGTCACGGCTCTCTCCCTCAAAGCTTAAAGATTTATTTTTAAGGTTATCAGGTTCTACTGGCACTGACATATTTAGCCCAGGAACATGAGGCCGTAGAGCATTTAAAAGGTTTGAACTCAAAATTATTATAATAGTTCATGTGATGTATCCTTATGCGCCACAAGAACAAAAGTCTCACTCATTATTGTGATCTTTTAGTTCCCTCCAAATCATTGGAGCATCAAAACAAAATCATTTTCTCACATCTGACGTCCACAGTCTTAGTTCTTCAACACAAACAGAACAGATTTTATGGCGAGTCCATAATTTGTCCTGGTTTTAAACTATAACTCGAAAGCATATTTTTTTTTATTTTTTTATTAACGCACTGGCCGATTCCCACCAAGGCAGGGTGGCCCGAAAAAGAAAAACTTTCATCATCATTCACTCCAACACTGTCTTGCCAGAGCGGTGCTTTACACTACAGTTTATAAAACTGCAACATTAACACTCCTTTTTCAGAGTGCCGACCGGCCTGCCGGTTTCCCTGAATCCTTTCATAAATGTTTCTTTGCTCACACTCCAACAGCACATCAAGTATTAAAAACCATTTGTCTCCATTCACTCCTATCAAATACGCTCACGCATGCTTGCTGGAAGTCCAAGCCCCTCGCACACAAAACCTCCTTTAGCCACTCCCCCCAACCTTTCCTAGGCCTACCCCTACACCGCCTTCGGAGTCGTTCTATTTCGTTCCATTTTCTCTACATGTCCGAACCACCTCAACAACACTTACAAACTACGAATTCTCTGCATTATGTATTTTTTTGACAAAGTGAGAAAAATTCTCTGTTGTTTGTTAACGACAAATTTACCAGAAATATAACTGACACTGTCCAGACTGTTAATCTCAGCCGTGTTCTAAAACAAAAACGAAAATAAAAAAAAATCTGTTCTGTAAAAAAACACAAATTCAATACAAGTCCTCAAAGAGCAGATTCGTGACCTTAAGAAGCATATTTTAGTCTCCTTATGTGCTCATTATTACCTTCTCAATTTCACCCTCATAACCTTTTTCCCGCTACACACATTTATATTAAGACTTGTTATATGAAAAGCGACAGTGGAAACACTAGTTTTCATTGAACTCGACACGTTGCATAAATTTGAGCATCATTTATGGAATCAGAACACAGAAATTAATAAGATACAAATCATAAACAAAGAAATTGAATGATATCTGTAATTAGTTTTCTATTTGGCAGTTGCAGTTGTGCAGTTTTCATCTCATGAAATAACCAGAAGTAGACGAGATCCCCTTTTCGTTAGCTGTTTTTAGGCTAACCATGAATTTTTAGCTTTGATCAGCGCTGCAAATGCTGATGACAACTACAGATTGGATTGTCTCGACTTCTCTTATAACACGAATTGTATGAGGAGTCTTCAGCTCCGCCGAAAATGTTTTGGACTTTGGTGAGGTGAAGTCGTTTGAATCGAGAATCAAAATGTCATCAGCCATGTGAACTGGAAACTAAAATTTTGTTTATTAAAGCATTGTGCTTGGAAAATAATACAAAATCAAATCAAATTAATGTGATCGTTACAACGTTTCGCCCACACAAAGTACTTAATGAAGTCACAAAGAGATAAACCAGAAGAACGATGAGCTTATAAGTGAAGAACATATTGACGAGAAGAGTAAATTAAGGTATGTTATCATCGCTGATATGAAGCTTCCATATGTAGCTTCATATCAGCGGTGATAAATATATGACTGAGAAGTGATGGACTTGAGATGAACTTGCCTTCCATATGACAGTAGGCCTATATGACAGTAGACCTATATCAGTGTTCCTCTACATTTATGAACTGTAGGTATGTGGGATAACGATAAATAACCTTCATATCCAGAGGCTCAGCTGCTGTATGCTGTTCAAGCCGTTCATTTGTTTTGGTGAAATTGTTGGATATGTTAATGAGTGATGATTCAATAATTTTGCGTTAACAGGTTGCTTCTTCCCTGATAATATGTCATGCGTTCTTATAACTTTGTGATTAATTAAATGATTCAGTGTCAGATTTAGGCTTTCTTCACGGCTATTAGCGCATTGGTGTTCGGAAATTCTTGTGTAGACGTCTCTACATGTTTCTCCACCTACATTTTTCACAGTGATTTGAACTTGCTGGTGGTGTCCCTGACTGATTATGTCCTTGATCGTAGTGGAGGCAGTGGTGGGCTACTAGGAGTTTGAGGTTAGAGAGAAAGAATACTGGAGACATGCTTGACATTGAAGTTGTAAAGAAGGACGAGGTAAGTACTTTCTTAATATGGTATCTCCTGTAGGTGCAGCCTGTCCTCTTAATCAAGATATCATGTCACTGTTACAAAGACAGTCAAATATTGGCTGTTGAAGGCGCCTTAGACATTTAAATTATGAGGATAGTTTAGTTCACGTTTAGTGCGCGGCGTCTGCTAAATGACGAGGATAGTGAATTTTGCTAAATACTTGTTCGTTGAAAAATCGTTCTTCCTCAAGGAAGAAGAATTTCCAACTTATGTGAGATATTACAGCATGACATTATTTTGCATTCCGGCTGCATCAAAGAATGCTTTACGGACCCGGTCTCTTAGTGTAAAACATTTTTAAGTTACTAATTTTATATTGTATAAATCAAAGATTGATGAAGTAGATATATATTTTGATTTACCTTATGAAGCAGAGTGTATATCCATATATATATATTATATGCTCTACAAGCAAGAGCTCGTCAGTTTTAGCATATCTTAAAAATAGAAAATTTCCTTGAAACATCTGCTCATTGGAAGAGTTTTTGGTTTATCTCGTCAAAAATGTTTCTTTCGTCTCTATTTTCGTTATTATTACTCTAATATATTTTTTTGGGAAATTTATGCAATGCAGAATTCTTCCCAACAAATTATTCAGCTAAGCTTAAACCATATAGTATTTTTTGTGTTATTATTTATAAGCTACATTCACCTCAGTATTTCTATTAACATACATATTTATTTTCAGAAAGCTACATAAATCAAATAATAACGCCATAGCGCATACCAGTACATCATAATATAGTACCGTATCCCAGTGGAACACATCGCACTATACTATAGTGTATTAGATTGTATAACGTAGTAGTGCACTGCTATATAAGCAGTATTTTGGGAATACCCAAGGCCCCAGGTTGTACCTCAGTGCACACACGTCTTAAGTTTCCTCTTAATTCTCAGTGTTGTGCACCTTGCCAGGTAAAAATTTTGTTAATGGTTTATTTACATTGTTTTCACTCCATTTGTCCCTAATCAAGAGCATTATGTGCATCTGGTTTATCTGGCTCGTAAATAAGGAGTCTTATGTGGGTCTAACATATGTTACCCGTAAATTGGTTACTTTTGTGGGTCTAGTGTATGTGACTAATCAATAGTGCTCCCTTTTTGGGTCTAGTGTATGAGGCTCATAAATAGATTCTACTATGTTACCCGTAAATTGGCGACTTACATCAGATGAGTATTGTTAGATCGTAAACAGTATACCTCATGTGGTTCAAAAATCGGGTGCCTTATACATACAGTAAATAGGGTATCTCATGTGTGTTTAGCACAACTTCCCCGTAAATAACATACTTTATTTACGCGTGTTTCTTCTGCACAGAAGACTATTCCGTAGAGAGTCTACGGATATGAGAGTGGAAGAGCAAGTCCTACATATGTGATTTTTTTAACACTTTCTATGAACGCATTATTGTAAACCAGGTGAGTTTCTGGTTCCAAAACACTGACAAGCCAGATTCTCCTAATGTAAAAAAATAGTTGATAATTATGACAAATCCCACATTAATTCTCATCATCGACGGGGCTCCACCACTGCGCAAAATAAAATGTTCGAGCAGTCAAGGTCATGCCTCAAGAATAAGCACTTCAGCACGTTGAAGATGTCGTCCTAAGTGAAGGTATGTGATGAATGGTTTTGAAAACCGACAAGTTGATGAATTGAGACTAAACTTATGCAACATATGGGAATCTTTATTGAAGAAACGTTTCGTCACACAGTGACTTCATCAGTCCAATATAAAGTAGAAATGGGTAAGGAGAGGAGGAGATTCAGGTAATCAGTCTCTCAGCCTGGAATCGATGTGTTCAGTCCATCACTCTTGTAGGAAGTACTTCCTACAACGAAATTAACATAACACCGGTACTTCTTATCAAACAGGTACCTTAAAAAACATGAAAGAAGAACAGATACCTCAAATATTACTTGCACATCATATTAAGCGTGTACCTCACATATGACTGTACCTCACATAACGCAAGTACATAACACAGGTATCTCACGCACATCAGGGAACAGGAAACTCAGTTACCTCACACAACACATGTTCCTCACCTTAGACAGGCACCTCACACAAAGCAGGTACCTCACATAGCATAGGAACTTCACATAACATTAAAACCTTACAAAACAAAGGTGCCTCATATAACAATGGTACGTAATGACATTCAGGTGCCTCACATAACACTGGTATCTAACATGTACCTATCTTGTACCTACTATAACACGGGTAACTCACGCAACACATATACCTACAGTAACATAAGACTGGTACCTCACTTTACATTGGTACCTCACATACCACTGCAACCTCATATGAAAGACTATCCTCTCTTGAATCATTACCTCACAAAACACAGGCAGCTGACGTAACAGAATTTACCCATAAAACACAGGTACCTTTGTAACAGGTACCTCACATATCACTGATTCCTCACATAATACAGTTACCTCTTATAAATGAAGTTTCTCACATAACATAGGCACCTCACATGACAGGTGTACCTCATATAACACAAGTAGTTCTCATAATTCATGTACCTCACGTAACACAGGTTCCTCACCTTACACAGCAGCTCTTCAAATCAGGAAAGTATTGTAACTCGATACATCTCAAAGCATAGGTACGGCACATAACACAGGTACCTCACATAACACAGGTACCTCACATAACACAGGTACCTCACATAACACAGGTACCTCACATAACACACAACTTCATAACATTGTTACTTTAAATAACACACGTCCCTCACTGGTACTTCCTATATCACAGGTACCTAACATAACACCTAACACAGGTACCTCACCTAACACACGAATTACAGATAACACTTCCACCTCTTTTAAAACTGTACTTTATACAACACTGATGCCTCTTATAACATAGGTACGTCGCATAAAAGTGATACTTCACACAACGCAGGTACCTCACATTACACTGGTATCTCACATAATACTAGTACCTCTCATAAGAAAGGTACATTACATAAAACTGATACATAGCAAAACACAGGAGACTCACATAACAAACGAACCTCGTATAACACAGGTGCCTCACATACCTCCAGAACATCACATAATATTCGTACCTAAAATAATAGAGGTACCTCACAAATCATAGGTACCTCACATTAAGCAGGTACATCACGTTATATTGCTTCTCACATGGGATAGGTACCTAGCATAACACAGTAGCCTCAAACATCATAATTATCTCACATAACATACATTCCTCAAATAACACGGGTACCTAACATAACTGTAATACACCTAACACAGGAACATCACAAAAGAGAAGTACCTCACATAACGCAGGTACCTCACATAACACAGGTACCTCGCATAACGCTACTACTTAACGTAACTCAATCAACTCTTATAACATTTGTCCCTCACATAACCAGCGCACATCATATTTCCCTGGCTTATTACATGACACTGGTAACTCACATATCAGAAGTGGCTGTTCACGTAACACAGGTACCACACATAACACTGTTACCTCACATAACAAAGGATAATCTCATAACACAGGTACTACACATAACTCACGAACCTCACATTACCCAAGAACCTTAAATATCTCTGGTACCTCAGATAATACTGGAATATTATGTAACATAAGCACCTCACATGAGACAGATGCCTCAACAGAAATACCTCACATACGACTGATACCTCATATAAGACAAAAGCCTGGCATACTGCAGGTACCTCAGAAAACTCAAGTACTGCACAAAACACAAGTACTGTACATAACGAGTCCTGATCTCAGACCTTACCGCGGGGGGCGTTGACCCCCGAAACTCTCTCCAGGTAAACTCCAGGTAACACATGCTCTTAGTATAAAACACATAATTTATATGACACAGAAACTTACATAAAACAAGTGCCTCATATAACATAGGTGCCTCACAATCAGAATTACCCCTTAACACAGCTACCTCGCTTAACAGGTACCTCACAGGAAAGGTGAACTTCGTATAACATAAGTATCTCAATTAATACAGGTACCTCTCATAACACTGGCACCTCACATAACACCGTTACTTCACATAACAGGTACAAAACACATGTATATCACATACCACACATAGCACAAAAATATCTCATGTAATATTGGCATTTCACATTAAATGGATACCTCACACAACGCAGGTACTTCACAAAGCACAAAAAACTCACATAACATAGGTAACTCGCATAACAGAAGAACCTCTCATAACTCTGGTTCCTCAAATAAAACTGGCACCATAATAAATGTACCTCACATAACACAGGAACCTCACATAGCACAAGTACCTCACATAACACAGGAACCTCACATAGCACAAGTACCTCACATAACACAGGAACCTCACATAGCACAAGTACCTCACATAACACAGGAACCTCACACAGCACAAGTACCTCACATAACACAGTAACCTCAAATAGCACAAGTACCTCACATAACACAGGAACCTCAAATAGCGCAAGTACCTCACATAACACAGGAACCTCACATAGCACAAGTACCTCACATAACACAGGAACCTCACATAGCACAAGTACCTCACATAACACAGGAACCTCACATAATACTTTTGCCTCACATAAAACTGGTGTCACAGATTCCTCACTTTAAAATAGAGCCTCAAACAACAGAGGCTTCTCACATAACATATGTACCTCATGTAACACTGTTACGGCCCCCTGCCAAACTAGCGGTTAAATAGTTAACCTGCCGGCAGCAGAAGCCAGTAGAATACTCTACTGCCAGTAGATGTGTACCATTAGGTGTTCAGGTACCTACTGCTTAGATGCGTACCGTGAGGTGTTCAGGTACTTAATGCTCTAAGGCCGGCTCAGCAGTCCCCACAATGGGTTTGATAACGTACCCAGTGGTACTGCCGGCCGGCAGGTTAACTATTTAACCGCTAGTTTGGCAGGGGGCCGTAACACCCCCACCACAAAAAGACCGACACACAAAGATCAGTGTAATATGCATCCCGAACCGTCATCCCGGATATAATCATCCCAGAAATCATTCTTGATAATCATTATCCTCCCGGACAGGCCACTCATATATTACAAAAAAAAAGTAATTTTTAAAGATGGTAAGTTTTACTCACTTTGTAATAAAGAGTTCGGGATACATATATACACATTAAAATCAATTAATCTTTAATATTATATAAAACACTCAATCTTTGGTCTAGGAGGTATTTAAAATATATATACATGTTACAATAATAAATTATTAGCATCTTAAAATAATAATATATATATCTATGCTAAAATAATAAATTATAAATAACATTTGTATAATAATAAATTATAATCAACTGCGTTTCTCACGACACTTATCCGAGTTGTGACGCTCTTTCTCCACCGTGTCACTTGACACCCTTTTCTCCGTGTAATACACACTTTCGCAACCGTGTCACACTTGACACCCTTGTCTCTGCGTCACACTACCCGCATAAAGTCTTTGTCACATGACACTATTCAATGTACACTACAACCAGGCCATCTTCAGTGTCACACGACACCCTTTTCTTCTCAGTGTTCCACTCCATCATACGTCCCTAAGTGTCACACTGCGGTCCTGGCCCAGTTCATTGTAACACTCCAACCTTTTCTTCATGTAATGTCCCACTAAACAGCATCAGATGACTCCGTCCCACAGTTGACCAGCGTAGGCGGTGAGTCCGCAGACATCACCGGCAGTCCTGTAAATACTCTCCAAAGCCGGTTGACACACCGCAAGGTGGTCCGGTGCAGCGCACACTATGTTGCAAGCTCACTGAATGCGGCCGTCAGATAACTGAGGCCAACAGACTCAGTGAGCTGCGGTGAGCGTTTCTAAAATCAGCAGAAGCCAGTAAAATACTCTACTGCCAGTAGATGTGTACCATTAGGTGTTCAGGTACCTACTGCTTCTAAGGCCAGTAGATGTGTACCATTAGGTGTTCAGGTACCTACTGCTTAGATGCGTACCGTGAGGTGTTCAGGTACTTAATGCTCAGCAGTCCCCACAATGGGTTTGATGACGGTACCCAGTGGTACTGGCGGCCGGCAGGTTAACTATTTAACCGCTAGTTTGGCAGCGGGCCGTAACAAACACAGATACCTCACATAAAATACGTACCACTCATAGCAGGTACCTCACGTACTTCAGGTGCCACACATGATACTAGCACCTCCCATAACGTTTGTACCTCATTGAATACGTGGCTCCTCACATAACACGTGGTTCCTTACATAAAACGTGGCTCCTAACATAAGACGTGGCTCCTCACATAACACGTGGCTCCTCATGAAGCACGTGGTGACTGACGTAACAATTAAGTACATTAATTTTTTTGTCTTGCCTGATATATAGAACATTTACGTGGTCGACATAAAATTGACAATTTTGAAACACAAGCATCACTGAAAACTGAATACCAGAAAAAAATCCAGTCATAGGAAAAAAAAGCAGTTCTTGTTTACTGAACACTGAAGCCAAGATAATGGTGCATAAGTATTTTAACAAACTAAGTTTCAAAAAAAAAAAAACCGGAAATTAATCCCTCGTGATGGTGCGCAATACAAGACCGTCATAAACACAATTTAAAACTACCACTGTGAAACAGAAGACTATTAATAACACTTGATCACTTTCTTGTGTTTGCACAGATCATTCAAGTTCCTTTGAGGGTGTGTATGGAAAAGCAAGAAAGTGCTCATTGGCAATATTTCTTTATTTTATAGACATCTTTTTTGCAATTCTTAATTTAAATATTTCAAATGTAATTTTGTGCCGTTTTCTACGAATACGTGATAAGGTAACCAGGGAGTCATCTTAGCAAGAGTCGTTGCAGTGCTGGTACACACACACTGGCACGCAAGAATACTTCGAAAGAATAATATATAAGATTGCAGTGAATTAGTGTTTAAAAAATATGCAATGGAGACGTATCATGCACACATTATATACAAATAAATTAATAAATAATGTGAAGGTGCTTTGTTATTTTTATCATGTATGCTTTCCGCAAACATAATACGTAAATATTAATAAATAAGCAACAAAATCAGTGATGGGCAATGGTGCCAAGATGTGTGAGGCAAGGGTGCCCTGAGTATATGCCAGGCACTAGAACCCTGCGTAGGGACCAGGCATGAGTCTAAGTACGATTACCAGGTACTTGAATCACGAGCGAAAGGCTGGCATATGCACCATGCACAAAATACTAGGAGCATGTACCATGTAGGAATGCCAGGAACATGTATCATTAATGAATACCAGTCCACGAACTACGCGCGGATGCTTGGCACATTTACCACGAAACGGGTGGGGACTGAACCCGAAGTCAGTGAGTCGTAAAACTCCAGGCCAGTGTGTAAGCCACTGGGCCAGCTGGCTACAGCAAGATTCATCCAAGTATATACACCATACGGAGGTTAGCATGGGCCACAACTGTGACCACAAATGCAGGTTTTTACAAATGATTCTTCCACCAGGGGTTCAAACCTCCACA
>NC_091310.1:14060244-14105244 GCF_038502225.1 Cherax quadricarinatus
AAAATTCCTGTTGATGATTTATTAAGTTTCTTATCTGAAGAACTCGTTAACTCTGATTTACCATTGCCAGTTCCTACTATCATTAAACTTATTAAACTTTGCATTGTTGATGCAAAATTTGTATTTAATGATAAGTTTAACACTCAGAAGTTTGGTATGGCAATGGGAAATCCTCTTTCACCTGTTCTTAGTAACCTATACATGGAATTTTTTGAAACAAGGTTGCTTAACACAATCCTCCCTAATAGAGCTAAATGGTTCAGATATGTTGATGATATTTTGTGTCTTATGCCCAAAAATGTAGATATACACAATTTCCTTGGAAAATTAAATAACTTAGTCCATTCTATAAACTTTACTGTTGAGTTTGAAGAAAAT
Organism: Cherax quadricarinatus; assembly: GCF_038502225.1. Classification (NCBI taxonomy): domain Eukaryota; kingdom Metazoa; phylum Arthropoda; class Malacostraca; order Decapoda; family Parastacidae; genus Cherax; species Cherax quadricarinatus. Next base: position 14,060,623 of record NC_091310.1, read on the forward strand.
AACTCATTGCCTTTTCTAGATGCTTTAATTATTAAGGGTAATAATGAATTCAAATTTAAAATTTACAGAAAACCTACAAATAACTGTTCCTATGTCCACTATTATTCCTCGCATCAAGATAGAGTCAAACTGTCTGTTTTCTCATCAATGTTTTTGAGAGCTTTACGAATTTGTAGTCCTGAGTTCATAGATGAGGAAATATCCAAAATTTATGAAATAGGTAATGATTTAAAATACCCAAGAAATGTAATTGATAAATCTTTTAAAGTTGCTAGAAATACTTTTTTACAATCCTAAAAGGGACAACCAGCCTTATTCAACTAAAAATATGTTGGTTCTCCCTTACCATGAAAACTTGGTTGATATGCCTTCTCTTCTTAAGACTTTTAATATTAAAGTTGTATTCAAAAATCTTGATACAGTAAAAAAAACTTTTGATAAAGAATTCCCCCCAAAATGCTGATGAATGTGTCTATAAGATTCCTTGTAAAATTTGCGATAAAGTTTATTACGGTCAAACTGGTAAAAATCTCGAACTAAGATTAAAACAACATAAATATAGCATTAGAACTAAACAAGATTCCAATGCTCTATTTATTCATGTAAGAGATTTTAATCATCCAATTGATTTTCAAAAAGTTGAGAAAGTAGTATCAAGCAAGTCCATGGTCGACAGGAATATAATTGAATCTTGTTTCATAAAAAGCAGTTTTGACAATAATATGAACATTTCCTTTGGTTTATATAAATTAGATCCATTTATAATTAATAGAATTTGGGAAGAATTTAATAATACACTGGACAAATAATAATTTTTAAATTTTCTTGGGTAGAATAGTTTGTTGGTGAGTTGTGCAAAGGACCTGTCCAGTTGGGCCGGTGCGCGTCAGGTGTTTAACCGTTGTGGGATCTGATAGTGAGGTGTTGGCCAGACCCCTTATATAGCTTCCTTGGATGCTTTACTTTCATAGTTCCTTGATAATGTGAGTAGTCACGAAAGCGCTTGGAATTTCTCTATTCTTTCAGAGTGGTTGTTTTGTATATATATATATATATATATATATATATATATATATATATATATATATATATATATATATATATATATATATATATATATATATATATAATCATTTACCCAGGGCTCGACCCCACGAAACATTGTCCCGCCTCAAGAGACAACACAACGTACATGTCACCGTACCACTGAACCAGCGATTCTAATAAAATCACGCATCCAGCAGAGCTAGATGTTTTTCTCGTGATCCGAGAACACTCGTGGCAGTGGTATCTCAAGCATTAATTTCAGCCTCCTCCTGTTTGAATACCTGCCTCAACAAGCGGTCTACATAGCAATAATGTTGAGGCGGGTTTTCAAACTGGAGGTGGCTTAAATTAATCCTTTAGATACCACTGCCATAAGTGTCCTCGGATCACGAGAAATAAGCAACATGTACATGATGGAACAGTTGAATTTAAATAACACACCGATCAGGAAGAAGCTGCAGCGGAGGAATACTTCAGAGTGAAGGAGAGGCATGATAGAGCTATCCAGGCTAGCAGTGAGTAAACCCGGAAAGAGGCTAGTAGGACGCACGTCAAAGGGCTAGATATTCGAAATCTGCAACTACAAAACAGGTCAGTGAGTTTTTGCTACAGTAATAGAAATGAGAAAACGCATTCGAGTGAAAGCAGGGCAAGCAAAAGCATGAAGTGAAAGATAACGTCAACATATGAAAATTTAAATTGTTTATACATGTAACGCATACAAATATTGAAGGGGAATCAAAGAACGTAAATACATTTTATTTAATTTTCAAGGAAATGGTTATAGAAAGCCACTGACTGTACACAGTATTTCGTAAACATTCACATATTGGGGAATTGCTAGAGGCAGTTGCTTCCTCCTCTTTATTCGACTGAAGAAGCCTACTGTGTAGACGAAATGCTTCGGAAAATAGATACCTAACTGATGCTCATGTGTCTTAATTATCAACTGTGAATCTTGCCTCAATACTGCGCACCAGAGATGAAAGTTTGAAGTTGGTTGAATAAGGAGTTTTAGAGTTATAAAAGAAAATTTTGGAAAAAGATACGAAAAAATGGTCCCGAGACGTATTCTGAAAACACAAAAGTCTATTCGCGATAAAATTAAAAATACGCCAAGACCTCGAATTTTTATTTTTTCAGTTTTCTTTCGTCATTCATATTCGTTTCCAAATTATCTACAATTTTATAAGAACAATATTTTTGTCTTTTCAATTTGTCAATTCTGGTTAAAGACTGACAATTTACATATACACACACACACACACACACACACACACACACACACACACACACACACACACACACACACACACACACACACACACACACACACAAATATTCAGCCTAAAATCATTATAAAAATGCTTCCAGTGTTTAGGGAATGAAGCTGAAAATATGAGTATTCTTTAATTATTCCGCAGCCAAGAGTTTATCTTATAAAATTGCTAAATTAAAATTTACACAGCTCAGAGAGAATTCAAGCTTTATTTTAATAAAGTCCACCGACGGTCAAAGTTTGAAGGATCAGCTAAAACATTTTCAACCATCTGATCTGATTTGTAAAGTAAAAGGACACAAATGCAACTAATGTGACTTTTTATTGTGGCAACGTTTCCCTCTCCAGGAGCTTTATCAAGCCATTAATGGCTTGATAAAGCTCCTGGAGAGCGAAACGTTGCCACAATAAAAAGTCACATTAGTTGCATTTGTGTCCTTTTACTTTACATATTGTCGGTAATTCTACCAACTTTATTACCATCTGATTTGATTCCAGAGATTCCATTTTTTTTTAATTTCAGAAAAAAATCAAATTTGCATCTCCTCGGACTAAATTAATGGAGTAGCATCCATTATTATGGAATGCTTCTTCGTTAATATTTTGAAATTGATAATATTCTTGGTAAACCGGGAGATGTGCCACCCAATAACAGTGTGATGAACCTTGAGTTCAGGACAGCACACTAATGGCGAAAATTTGAAGCCGAACAAATAAGCGATTAACTTATGTTACGGATCATAATAATTCCAAGATTTTTTTAACTACTTTATTGCATCAACAAATTTCCCTGTAGTTCAGATGTTTGATCGAATGTATACGAGCACTGAAAATTATACGTTCGTTCACAAGTTCAATAGTCTTGTATACCTTTAATTTAAGAGCCCCATAGTATACAACAGAATATATCCGGACTCAGCATCTTTTGGTTTGGTTTGGATATTTAGGTATTTAGCCTTTTTTTTTTTTTTTTTTTTTTTTTTTTTTTTTTTTTTTTTTTTTTTTTTTTTTTTTTTTTTTTTTTTGTGAAATCTAAAATCATCATTTCAAAGTCTCGCAAAAGTAACTTTTGTTACATTTGTCCTGTTCTCCATTTTAGTTTTAATTTCCACTATTTCTTCGTAGCAGAACCACTAACTGAAACGTTTCCAGTTAAAGACTTCATTTACATCCGCTTGAAAATTTGATTCTCTGTCTTCGACGGGCAACACTTTCGCTGAGAGTTTAATGTGTGTGTGTATATATGAGTGTGTATGTGTGTGTACTCACCTATTTGTACTCACCTATTTGTGGTTTCAGGGGTCGAGTCATAGCTCCTGGTCCCGCCTCTTCACTGATTGCTACTAGGTACTCTCTCTCCTTGCTCTATGAGCTTTATCAAACCTCATCTTAAAACTATATATGGTGCCTGCCTCCACTATATCATTTTCTAGGCTAATCCACTTCCTGACAGCTCTATGACTGAAGAAGTACTTCCTAACATCCCCTTGACTCATAGGAGTCTTCAACTTCCAATTGTAATCCCTTGTTTCTGTGTCCCATCTCTGGAATATCCTGTCTCTGTCCACCATGTCAATTTCTCGCAGTGTTTTATATGTCGTTATCATGTGTCTCCTGACCCTGCTGTCCTCCAGTGTCGTCAGGCCAATTTCCCTTAATCTTTCTTCGTTGGACAATCTCCTTAGCGCTGGAACTAGTCTTGTTGCACTTTCTCTAATTTCTTGACGTGCTTGACCCGATGTGGATTCCAAACTGGTGCTGCTGCATACTCCAGTGTGGGCCTAACGTATATGGTGTACAGAAGCTTGAACGAGTCCTAATTGAGGTATCGGAACGCTATTCATAGTTTTCCCAGACGCCCATATGCTGAAACAGTTATCTGATTGATGTGCGCCTCAGTAGATGTGCTTGGTATTATACTCACACCAAGATCTTTTTCCTTGAGTGAGGTTTGCAGTCTTTGGACACCTAGACTATACTCAATCTGCGGTCTTTTTTGCACTTCCCCGATATTCATAACTTTGCATTTACCAGGGTTAAATTCAAGGAGCCAGTTGCTGGACCAGGCTTGTAGCCTGTCCAGATCTCTAAGTAGTCCTGCCTGATCCTCGACAGATTTAATTCTCCTCATTAACTTCACATCATCTGCAAACAGGGACACTTCTGAGTCTATCCCTTCCGTTAAGTCATTCACAAATACCAAAAACAGCACAGGTTCTATCACTGACCCCTGTGGAACCCCACTCGTCACAGATGCCCACTCTAACACTTCGTCACGTACCATGACTCGTTGTTGCCTCCCTGTGTGATATTTTCTGATCCATTGCAGTGCCTTTCCTGTTATGCGTGCCTGATCTTCTAGCTTTTGCATTAACCTTTTGTGAGGAACTGTGTCGAAGGCCTTCTTGCAGTTCAAGAAAATGCAGTCTATCCACCCCTCTCTTTCGTGTCTTACTTCTGTTATCTTGTCATAAAACTCCAGTAGGTTTGTAACACAGGATTTTCCGTCCCTGAAACCGTGCTGATTGTCGTTTATAAGCTTGTGTCTCTTTAGGTGTTCCACCACTCTCCTCCTGATGATCTTCATGACTTTGCATGCTATACACGTCAGCGACGCAGGTCTGTAGTTTAATGCCTTGTATCTGTCTCCTTTCTTAAAAATTCGGACTACATTTGCCATCTTCCATTGCTCAAGAAGTTGCCCAGTTTCAATGGATGTGTTGACGATTTTTGTTAGTGTAACACGCAGCATCTCTGTTCTCTCTCTAAGGACCCATGGAAAGGTGTCTGGTCCCACCGCCTTTGAGGTATCAAGTTCACATAACAGCTTCTTCACCTCCTCCGCGGTTGTGTATTTCATCCAGCACTTGTTGGTGTAACCCCTATTCTAATTTCCTGGAATCCTTCCTGTATCAACTGTAAATACTTCTTTAAATCTCATGTTCAGCTCCTCACTTACCTCTTGATCCTTTCTTGTGAAATCCTCACCTTCCTTCCTCAGTCTGATTACCTGGTCCTTGACTGTTGTTGTCCTCCTGATGTGGCTATACAGCAGCTTCGGGTCAGACTTGACTTTTGATGCTGTGTCATTTTCGTATTGTCGCTGAGCCTCCCTTCTTATCTGTGTATATTCGTTTCTGGGTCTTCGGCTAATCTCTTTATTGTCCTGGGCCCTTTGTCTTCTGTACTTTTTCCATTCACTAGTGTACTTAGTTATTGCCTCCCTACACCTCTGTTTCTCTTGGGAACAAACCTCTCCTCTGCCTCGTTGCATTTTGTGCGTCCATCATTTCTTTTACTGGTTTTCTTGACAATTCTCTCTCCCACTGAACGTCTTGCAGGAAGTTCCTCATACCTGTGTAGTCGTCCCTTTTGTAGTTTTTTTCCCGTCCTATTCCTGCTACCCTCTCCACTTGTAGCTCAACTATGTAATCAAGCACAGAATCACATGATCACTAGCTCCAAGGGGCCTTTCGCATGTGATGTCCTCGATGTTCAAACTACTCAACGTGAACACTAGGTCCAGTCTTGCTGGGTTATCCTCACCTCTCTCTCTGGTAGTGTCTCTAACATGTTGATGCAAGAGGTTTTCCAGTACCACAGCCATCATCTTGGCTCTCCATGTTTAGGGACCCCCATGGGGCTCCAAGTTTTCCCAGTCAATCTCCTTCTGATTGAAATCACCCATAACTAGTAACTCTGCTCTCCCCATGTGAGCTTTTCTGGCCACCTCGGCTCTTTTGTTCTCGTCGTATTCTTCTCTTGGCCTCCTGCAGATCTGTGGCGGGTTGTACATTACTGTAATTACCACCTTATGGCCCTCAGACTCGATTATTCCTACTATGTAGTCCCTTTCGCCCTCTGCTCCCTCTATCTTTCCTCAGGATTTGATAACCGAGTGTAAAGATTGCATCTGTTATACTGGTGAGTTTCGTTTCTGTGAGTGCTATTATATCTGGGGATGTCTCCTTGATTCTTACACGCCACTCCTCACATTTATTTGTTATTCCATCTCCATTTGTATACCAAATCTTCTACTTCTTTTCTAAAACTGGTCTGGGGGGGCACGTTGGGGTTGGGGGGGAGACCTAATGAATAATAAGGTGGAATTTGTAATGAGGTGGGTGGGGGCACTGGGCATGGCATGTGTGTTTTGGGTTAGAATTTATGGTTGCATTGAGGTTGTCCTAGTTGGGAGGTTTCTGTAGGTGGTTGCGAGGGAGGTTGTATTTGATCCCTTCTTACCTGTGCATATTCATTTTTGGCTCTACGAAAGTTCTCATGATTCAGGGTGAGACCCGTCACCGATCCAAGCACTTACCCCGTTTCCTCACTCTCTTCGGGGGTTAGGGGAATTGCTCACCTCACAGGTTTATAGAAAGCAAATTACAGAATATTAAGGAAACGCATTAGTTAGCCCAAAACCACATCTAATCGAAACCAAATTATCTATTGTTATATGGAATCATATTAACTATGTGGTTAATATACTCCCAAATTAAAGCTTTATGTAACCTCGTAATATTCAGATTCACTAGTTGTCCACCTTTACTATCATACGTGAGAAAATGTTCGAGAAGCGCCAGCAGAGAAGGGACTCCACACAGATCTCTATATATTTCCCTAATGCCAACATATCTATACTGCTCCATGATAATTGCACTGTTTATTTAACAATAGGACCACAGAAGCGATAAATCACTCTACCCGACCTCCCTAGGCTATCCTAAGAAACCCAAATATACAACATTATGTAAGTTGTAATAACATCAACTTGTGTAACTGTACTTGTATGAAGGGTCTAAGCAGACATACTAATACTATGGAATTCCCTATATACGGCACTACCAAAGGAGGAACGTGATCTCCGACGATCTAAACGAGTGGAACAGGAAATCATAGTCTACCCTCACAATGAAACCAGAGTAATTGTTAAAACTTCGAGGCATTCTCCATGTGCTGCGATCCAGACAGAATTCCCGACGGGCGAAACGTGCGGGGAAGGTGTAGAGAACACTTGGCTTACGTCACCAAATCCTCACGAGGACCCGTTACATAGTGAACAATCCAGGGATTTTGTTTAGCACCTTTGCATAACATTGTCCTCAATTGACTCTACTAAAAATTTAGAAACCTCACCTAACCTCTCTAAAACTAACACATTTTTTTAGTTAAATTCTACTGCATATATCATTGGTCAACTTAAATATATTTAACATTACATTCAATTTTTTTTATATATTTTTTTCGTTATGCTCACCTTAATTTCCGCTAATTTATGAGGGAAAATTCATTCGGCCAAAAGTAGTTGTACGTTGTGTGTGTGTGTGTGTGTGTGTGTGTGTGTGTGTGTGTGTGTGTGTGTGTGTGTGTGTGTGTGTGTGTGTGTGTGTGTGTGTACTCACCTATTTGTACTCACCTATTTGTGGTTGCAGGGGTCGAGTCTTAGCTCCTGGCCCCGCCTCTTCACCGGTTGCTACTAGGCCCTCTCTCTCCCCGCTCCATGAGCTTTATCAAACCTCGTCTTAAAACTGTGTATGGTTCCTGCCTCCACTACGTCATTCTCTAGGCTATTCCACTGCCTGACAACTCTATGACTGAAGAAATACTTCCTAATATCTCTCTGACTCATTTGTGTCTTCAACTTCCAATTGTGGCCTCTTGTTTCTGTGTCCCCTCCTTGGAACATCCTGTCTTTGTCCACCTTGTCTATTCCACGCAGTATTTTATATGTCGTTATCATGTCTCCCCTGACCCTCCTGTCCTCCAGTGTCGTCAGGCCGATTTTCCTTAATCTTTCTTCATAGGACATTCCCCTTAGCTCTGGAACTAACCTTGTCGCAAACCTTTGTACTTTCTCTAGTTTCTTGACGTGCTTTATCAAGTGCGGGTTCCAAACAGGTGTTGCATACTCTAGTATGGGCCTGACATACACGGTGTACAGTGTCTTGAACGATTCCTTACTAAGGTATCGGAATGCTGTTCTCAGGTTTGCCAGGCGCCCATATGCTGCAGCAGTTATCTGATTGACGTGTGCTTCCGGAGACATGCTCGGTGTTATACTCACCCCAAGATCTTTCTCCTTGAGTGAGGTTTGCAGTCTTTGGCTACCTAGCCTATACTCTGTCTGTGGTCATCTGTGCCCTTCCCCTATCTTCATGACTTTGCATTTGGCAGGATTAAATTCGAGAAGCCATTTGCTGGACCAGGTGTCCAGTCTGTCCAGGTCTCTTTGAAGTCCTGCCTGGTCCTCATCTGATTTAATTCTCCTCATTAACTTCACATCATCTGCAAACAGGGACACTTCTGAGTCTAACCCTTCCATCATGTCGTTCACATATACCAAAAATAGCACTGGTCCTAGGACCGACCCCTGTGGGACCCCGCTCGTCACAGGTGCCCACTGTGATACATCATTACGTACCATGACTCGTTGTTGCCTCCCTGACAGGTATTCTCTGATCCATTGCAGTGCCCTTCCTGTTATATGAGCCTGATGCTCTAGCTTCTGCACTAATCTCTTGTGAGGAACTGTGTCAAAGGCCTTCTTGCAGTCCAAGAAGATGCAATCAATCCACCCCTCTCTCTCGTGTCTTACTTCTGTTATTTTATCATAAAACTCCAGAAGGTTTGTGACACAGGATTTGCCTTCTATGAATCCGTGCTGGTTGGCATTTATACTCTTGTAATAAAGTTGGTAGAATTACCGACAATATGTAAAGTAAAAGGACACAAGTGCAACTAATGTGACATTTATTGTGGCAACGTTTCGCTCTCCAGGAGCTTTATCAAGCCATTACAAACAATACATGGACACAGAGGGTATATAAAGGCTCAGAGTGAGGTGAATACTAGTGAGGTACCATTTCGATGTTCACTAGTGGTAGTAGTAGTAGTAGTGGTAGTGACAAAAGTAATACAATATGGTAGAGCAATTAATTCGTACATGAGTAAAAGGATATAAAAGCTATTACTTGGGTAACATAAAAATAGGTTGGACAAATATAAACTGGAATGAGGCAGCTTGTTTCAGTGTTTACTCTCTGTGCTTTGTGTAGTATAAGAGGAGAGACTATGTGATGGCAGGGTTTACTGTTTTCAGGAGGATTCTTGCTAAGACTTCGGAGATGGTGAAGCTGCCGTTGTTTTGTTTAATTGTATTCGAAACAGCGATCAGTGCTGATTCGAGGCACTTGCGTCTGCGGAAATTAGTTTCTTTGATCACTAATTGGGCGTCTCTGAATTTCATCCTTTTACTGAATTATATCCTTTTACTCATGTACGAATTAATTGCTCTACCATATTGTATTACTTTTGTCACTACCACTACTACTACTACTACTACTACTACCACTAGTGAACATCGAAATGGTACCTCACTAGTATTCACCTCACTCTGAGCCTTTATGTACCCTCTGTGTCCATGTATTGTTTGTAATGGCTTGATAAAGCTCCTGGAGAGCGAAACGTTGCCACAATAAATGTCACATTAGTTGCACTTGTGTCCTTATACTTTACATTTATACTCTTGTTCCGTTCCAGGTGCTCCACCACTCTCCTCCTGATAATCTTCTACATAACTTTGCATACTATACACGTCAATGGCACAGGTCTATAGTTTAGTGCCTCTTTTCTGTCTCTTTTTTTTAAAAATGGGAACTACATTTGCCATCTTCCATACCTCAGGTAGTTGCCCAGTTTCCAGGGACGTGTTGAAGATTGTGGTAAGTGGCATGCACAACATATCTGCTCCCTCTCTAAGGACCCATGGGGAGATGTCCGGTCCCATTGCCTTTGAGGTATCGATGTTCCTTAGCAGTTTCTTCACCTCCTCCTCATCTGTAAGTATGTCGTCCAACACTTGTTGGTGTATTCCTTGCTGGTGTCCCCATCTCGTCTGTCCCCCCAGAGTCCATCCTGTCTCTACTGTAAATACTTCTTTAAATCTCGTGTTGAGCTCCTCACATACCTCTTGATCGTTTCTTGTGAGTTCTCCACCTTCTTTCCTCAGCCTTATCACCTGGTCCTTGACTGTTGTCTTCCTCCTAATGTGGCTATACAGCAGTTTCGGGTCAGATTTGACTTTCGATGCTATGTCGTTTTCATACTGTCGCTGGGCCTCCCTCTTTATCTGTGCATACTCGTTTCTGGCTCTTCTACTAATCTCCTTGTTTTCCTGGGTCCTATGCCTCCTGTACCTTTTCCATTCTCTGTTGCACTTAGTTTTTGCCTCCCTACACCTTGGGGTAAACCAAGGACTCGTTTTGGTCTTCCTGTGATGTCTGTTTCCCTTGGGAACAAACCTTTCCTCTGCCTCCTTGCACTTTGTTGCCACATATTCCATCATCTCGTTTACTGATTTTCCTACCATTTCTCTGTCCCACTGAACCTCCTGCAGGAAGTTTCTCATACCTGTGTAGTCCCCCCTTTTATAGTTTCGCCTGTCCCCTTCAGTTCCTGTTACCTTCTCCACTTGTAACTCTACTATATAATCAAAACTCAGAACCACGTGATCGCTAGCTCCAAGGGGCCTCTCGTAAGTGATGTCCTCAATGTCTGAACTGCTCAGGGTGAACACAAGATCCAGTCTTGCTGGCTCATCCTCCCCTCTCTCTCTGGTCGTGTCCCTGACATGTTGATGCATGAGGTTTTCAAGTACCACATCCATCATCTTGGCTCTCCATGTTTCGGGACCCCCATGTGGCTCCAGGTTTTCCCAGTCGATCTCCCTGTGGTTGAAATCGCCCATTACCAGTAACTTTGCTCTGCTCGAGTGAGCTCTTCTTGCCACCTCAGCCAGTGTGTCCACCATCACCCTGTTGTTTTCTTCGTACTCCTCTCTAGGCCTCCTGCAGTTCTGTGGTGGGTTATACATCACTCAAATGACTACTTTATGTTCTCTGGACTGAATTGCACCTACTATGTAGTCTCTTTCTCCAATCATGTTCATGTCTTCCATTTCCTCAAATCCCCATCGGTGTTTTATGAGCAGTGCAACCCCTCCTCCCCCTCTACTCCTTCTATCTTTCCTCTGGATCTGATATCCCGTTGGGAAGATTGTGTCTGTTATTGTCTCAGCGAGTTTTGTTTCTGTGACTGCTATGATGTTTCGTTCCACTCCTCATGTTTATTCGTTATTCCATCCGCGTTTGCGTACCAAACTTTCAGTTTCTTTTCTATCACTGTGGTCATGCAAGAATATTGGGGTTGGGGGAGCGAGAGCCTTGGTGGGGGCCTATATGGGGCTGTGGTGTAGGTGGGGTTTGTGATGATGGGGGTGGGTTCAGAATGCCCATAAGGAACAGCTGTTGGGGTTGAGTTTTGTGATATGGGGGTTGGTGGCAGAGGGAACAGTGAGTGGGTTGTAGTATAGGTTGCTCAGTTGCGTTGGGAAAGATGCGGTTGGAGTCTTTTGGTGGGAGATTCTGTGGGGTGTGTTTGCCCTTCCTCCTGTGTCTGGGTCCTGCTCATCTTCGTCATTGCCTCTCGTTCCTCCTTGCGTCTTTGTACCCTCTCTTTCAATGTAGTCCTTTCTTCTTGTGTTCTGTCGCGGTCGAGGTATACTCTTGGTACCCCTGTTTGTCCCTCAGTCTTGCTTTCTCTTGCAGAATCCTGGTTCGAACTGATTCTTCCTTGAAAATTACTTTGACAGGCCTTATCCTTCCACTCGCAAACTACCCAATTCTCTGAAAATTTGTCACCTGGGTCATATCTCCCTCACCTATTGTTTTCATGATGCCTTTAATCATTTTTTTCTCCTCCTGTTTTATTTCTTCGAAGTTGTCCCCCTTGGCTTCTTGGAGCCCGTACACAAAAACTGACCTCGCCCTTTCCTCCTCCCACTGAGTCTCCATCTACTTCCTCTGAGGCATTTTATTTCCTTCCATTGACATGTTCTTGCCTTCAGTCCCTGTCATATCTGAAACTTCTATTCTCAGTGAACTGTCTTTCATGACCAGCTGTCCCTTGCTACTGCAGTTGGCCGTTAGAATCTCTGCATATAGCATACCTTCATTGTCTTCGGACCTGTCATTTGATCTTAGTGTGTTCCTCGTCTTTTCCCTGGCCCCACGTGGGTCTGTGTGTGTGTGTGTGTGTGTGTGTGTGTGTGTGTGTGTGTGTGTGTGTGTGTGTGTGTGTGTGTGTTTGTGTGTGTGTGTGTTCGTGTGGGTGTGCACTCTAAAGAGAAAGAGAGAGAGAGAGAGAGAGAGAGAGAGAGGGAAAGAAAGAGAGGAAGATAGATACTATGTATGAGCGAACGTTTGTACTTGTCTCAGTCTTCTTTGAAGAGATCTACTGCTCTAAATTTTTTGCTCTTAACTTTCAACAATTAGTCTTAGTCCTTCCCTGAACCCGTCGTACACACAATATACTAGTACACAAATATGGAAAAAGAACCAGAAGTCTTAATCCAATGGGAACTGCACACAAAGCATTGTATAATGAACACACACACACACACACACTGGTGTTTACCATACAGTACCAGGGAGGATGGGGGACAGAAGAAGCATAAATTTTCGGACGCCATTTGGGAAAATTGCCTGCCTCTCTGTTGGCCAAGAAATATGATGAAGTGACAGCCATTAAGTCCGTTCTGGTGGCTGGGAAGGTCTTTTATTATCTGACTGCTGATGGTGATGACGTCAGTAGTATGTGTGTCTATGTTGGCTGAGTTGTAATATGATGGGTAAGTTTGCTGCTGCTGAGGTAGACATGTTGGGTGAGTTTAGTGCTGCTGCTGGTGAAGCCATGTTGGGTGAGTTTAGTGCTGCTGCTAGTGAAGCCATGTTGGGTGAGTTTAATGCTGCTGCTGGGGTAGCCACGTTGGGTGAGTTTAGTGCTGCTGCTGAGTTAGTCACGTTGGATAAGTTTAGTGCTGTTGCTTGGGTAGCTAATTTGGGAGAGTTTAGTGTTTCTGCTGTTGTAGCTAAGTTGGGTGAGTTTAGTGCTGCTGCTGGGTAGCCACGTTGGGTGAGTTTAGTGCTGCTGCTGAGGTAATAACTTTGGGTGAGTTTAGTGCTGCTGCTGAGGTAGTCACGTTGGGTGAGTTTAGTGCTGCTGCTGGAGTAGCCACGTTGGGTGAGTTTAGTGCTGCTGAGGTAGTCACTTTGGATGAGTTTAGTGCTGCTGTTGGGTAGCCACGTTGGGTGAGTTTAGTGTTGCTGCTGGGGTAGCTAATTTGGGTGAGTTTAGAGCTGCTGCTGAGGTAGTCACGTTGGGTGAGATTGGTGCTGCTGCTGGGTAGCCACGTTGGGTGAGTTTAGTGCTGCTGGTGGGGTACCTTATATGGGTGAGTTTAGTGCTTCTGCTGGAGTAACCACGTTGGGTGAGTTTAGTGCTGCTGCTGAGGTAGCGACGTTGGGTGAGTTTAGTGCTGCTGCTGAGGTAGTCACGTTGGGTGAGTTTAGTGCTGCTGCTAGGTAGCTACATTGGGTGAGTTTAGTGCTGCTGCTGGGGTAGCTATTTTGGGTGAATTTAGTGCTGCTGCTGAGGTAGTCACGTTGGGTGAGTTTGGTGCTGCTGCTGGGGTAGCCACGTTGGGTGAGTTTAGCGCTGCTGCTGAGGTAGTCACGTTGGGCGAGTTTAGTGCTGCTGCTGGAGTAGCCACGTTGGGTGAGTTTAGTCCTGCTGAGGTAGTCACTTTTGATGAGTTTAGTGCTGCTGCTGGGTAGCCACGTTGGGTGAGTTTAGTGCTGCTGCTGGGGTAGCTATTTTGGGTGAGTTTAGTGCTGCTGCTGAGGTAGTCACGTTGGGTGAGTTTGGTGCTGCTGCTGGGTAGCCACGTTGGGTGAGTTTAGTGCTGCTGCTGGGGTAGCTTATTTGGATGAGTTTAGTGCTTCTGCTTGAGTAGCCACGTTGGGTGAGTTTAGTGCTGCTGCTGAGGTAGCAACGTTGATGAGTTTAGTGCTGCTGCCGAGGTAGTCACGTTGGGCGAGTTTAGTGCTGCTGCTAGGTTGCCACACTGGGTGAGTTTAGTGCTGCTGCTGGGGTAGCTATTTTGGGTGAGTTTAGTGCTGCTGCTGAGGTAGTCACGTTGGGTGAGTTTGGTGCTGCTGCTGGGGTAGCCACGTTGGGTGAGTTTAGTGCTGCTGCTAGGTTGCCACATTGGGTGAGTTTAGTGCTGCTGCTGGGGTAGCTATTTTGGGTGAGTTTAGTGCTGCTGCTGAGGTAGTCACGTTGGGTGAGTTTGGTGCTGCTGCTGGGGTAGCCACGTTGGGTGAGTTTAGTGCTGCTGCTGGGGTAGCCACGTTGGGTGAGTTTAGTGCTGCTGCTGGAGTAGCCAAGTTGGGTGAGTTTAGTGCTGCTGATATTGTAGCTAAGTTGGATGAGTTTTGTGCTGCTGCTGGGGTAGCCACGTTGGGTGAGTTTAGTGCTCCTGCTGAGTTAGTCACGTTGGGTGAGTTTAGTACTGCTGCTGCTGGGTAGCCACGTTGGGTGAGTTTAGTACTGCTGCTGGGGTAGCCACCTTGGGTGAGGTTAGTGCTGCTGCTGGGGTAGCCAAGTTGGGTGAGTTTAGTACTGCTGCTGCTGGGTAGCCACGTTGGGTGAGTTTAGTACTGCTGCCGGGGTAGCCACCTTGGGTGAGTTTAGTGCTGCTGCTAGGGTAGCCATGTTGGGTGAGTTTAGTGCTGCTGCTGGGGTAGCCACGTTGGGTGAGTTTAGTGCTGCTGCTGGGTAGCCAAGTCGGATGAGTTTAGTGCTGCTGATATTGTAGCTAAGTTGGATGAGTTTAGTGCTGCTGATGGGGTAGCCACGTTGGGTGAGTTTAGTGCTCCTGCTGAGTTAGTCACGTTGAGTGAGTTTAGTACTGCTGCTGCTGGGTAGCCACGTTGGGTGAGTTTAGTACTGCTGCTGGGGTAGCCACCTTGGGTGAGTTTAGTGCTGCTGCTGGGGTAACCAAGTTGCGTGAGTTTAGTGCTGCTGCTGGGGTAGCCACGTTGGTTGAGTTTAGTGTTTCTGCTGGAGTAGCCAAGTTGGATGAGTTTAGTGCTGCTGCGGGGGTATTCATATGGGATTAGTTTTATATCTTTGGTAGTGTCTGAGATTTGCTAAGTTGATGAGTACACCGAACAGTCTAGTGTTATTTATCGCTGTATATTTTCGTGTTCAGTTCCATGAATAAACAAATTTCTCATTACATAAAGTTAATTTAATATCAATATTCTAATGTTATATATTACTGTTCTTCTAGATCATTGTGTAGTTACATGGTTAAGTGAATCTCATTACATCTTACAACAATATTTTATTCACTGTCATATTTAATAACTTGTGAGATGTCCGCTTACTGGTTGTTATGCTGCCTTATTAACAATTATTTTTCTAGTTCCCTAGTTTATTGTCTAATTCGTTGGTCATATCTTCATTTTCATACCCATAACCAAATCAATATCTGACGCAACAACACAACTTTTCCCAATTTTTAAGTGAACTTTGTAATTTATTTTAATTCCCGATTTTTTTTATTTTCTACATTTTCTGATATTTTCCTAATTTTATCATTAAAACTCTTGATGATTCTGAGTATCAATTTCAAGTAGCAAAAGAAAAAAAAAGAAAAAGAAATATCTTGGGAGAATCAATTACAAGTAAAACGTATTTCATCATATAAACCAGCAAGAAGTTAATATTAAGAGTATCATCTAAATATTTCACAAAGCCACTCGTGAAATTCTCTCCAAAGTCAAAGTTTCTGTAAACAATTTAAACAAAGACGTATACCCCGAGCTGCTCATGGGAGATCATGGTAACTGGCTACCAGATGTTCCTTAGTGAGGTCTGTCAGCCCTGATCTCATTCTTATGAGAATTATTGTAGTGATGATCCCTTTAAATGTGAACAGGGCCAAAACACCAATAACTTGCTGATATATAGCTGAAAATGACTTGTGGCCCTTTATTTGTACAACATATCACGTTCTGGAGGTTTGATGTAGCCACTAGTGGGTGAAACCTGGTATTAATAAAGGTTTATTTATATTACAATTACCCTGCTCAACCTGCAGCAACTGTTTGGTTTGGTCTCTGGGGACCACCAAGCCACAATTTCCAAAAGATATACTGACATACGTAGCACATGAGTCAATGCGAAGCAGATGTATGCTGTAGAGCGCGCTTGATATAGCTGCCATTACTTTAATATTTGCTCGTTTATCACTGTTAATAAGACTTGTACATACCCAAGGCACTAATAAAATGATACTTCCTTGCAACTTTCATTGAGGTGGCCTTGACACTCCTGGATTTTTCTGAACAATGGCATATAGTGCACCATTGCCAGTAAGATAATCGGCAGTTTGTGTCTTGAACCACTATGGCCAGAACGAGACAACAAGGGCAGGCACCCTGTAGAACAATGGTAATCACAGATTTTTTTTTTCATTGGACTCATTGTCAGTAATGATTACTGATAAGATGTTAGGTAACTGGACACAGATGCAACTAATGTGTCATTTTATTTTGGCAACGTTTCGCTCTCCAGCTTTGTTAAGCTTCGCAAATCTGGAGAGCGAAACGTTGCCACAAAAAAATATCACATTAGTTGCATCTGTATCCATTTACCATACACTTTGTCGGTAATTCTAGCTATTACTGATATGCAAAGTTCAACCTAGCTAATCTCTGCAGCCTGTTAATAAAGACCTTCACCCATGAAGAATACCTGAGGGAGGGACTGGAACCATCCAAAAAAACAGCAGATAAAGAATCCCTCCCTGATAATAAGAAAGTACTATACGCAATCTTTTAGGACAGTCACATTCATGCTTTAAAGGGCATGTGATGCCACAGTTAACCAACAGGCGACACTAGCCGCTGCAGAGATATTTTACGTTGCCCTCCTAGTAGCATCCGAGATTTACACATGCCAATTTGTCCTCCATCTTACATACGATTTCAAGCAAATTTCTCAATATTCCTTAATTTTGGTTAGGCTATGTTAGATCAGAATATCCTCTATAAAGTTTTTTCACTCCGTAACACGCTACAACGCCGATTAATACAATAGTTCATAAGGCCGATCTAAAATTTTTGGACTCGAGAAATGAAAACAGGGATTCGCCCAGCCCGTAATAAAATTTTAAAATTACTTAATCACATTTTCATTCTTGTGTCACACTTACATATATGACGTTCTTAGCCAATGTGATATAATAACGTTGATTAGAAGAATGAATGCAAGTAGCAAATCAAAATTCAAGGTAATGACGACTTATGTGTGGAACACATAAGTCGATCTCTAAGCCTAAAATTATAGTCATCGTCATCATGGTGGCGAACACTTAGCCCACTTCACCACATTGCTCAACACCATTTATAGGTAGGCTCAGCCCACTTCAGGACAGTACATCACTAGGCGATCAGTATACAAGGAAGATTTAACATCCCATTGAATAAGACTGACCTTATCATCCATGACTAGGATAAATCATGTGATGGCAGAGAATCTTCTACTGTGGGAAGCGAGGCAACCCTGGTATTTAATGATCTCTTATTGTTTACGAAACTATAAATGCTAGCCACTTATTCCCCTCAAAAAAGATACGTAAAAGAGCACAAAGTCATCAAATTGTGTCATAGCCTTTTTTCTAGAAAGAATGAAGATT
This sequence comes from Cherax quadricarinatus, assembly GCF_038502225.1. Taxonomy (NCBI): domain Eukaryota; kingdom Metazoa; phylum Arthropoda; class Malacostraca; order Decapoda; family Parastacidae; genus Cherax; species Cherax quadricarinatus. The sequence continues at coordinate 14,078,556 of NC_091310.1, forward strand.
ATTAGTGATACTCTTCTGGACACTGTAAGTTAGTCTAACCAACGAGGCTGTTGGCCACCAGAACTATTAGAAGTTGAATAACACACAGGACGTACAGTCGTCAGCCTCAAAGTTCCAGACTAGGCCAACATTCAACATATGTAGTCAAAATCTACAGACATCGGCCGGTTGTGCTGACTCAACTTATAAATAGCAAAATTTACAGGCTGTCTCCATCCGTTGGATGTACAAAGCTTCTACAAATATTATTTAAAAAAAATCAAGAGGCAAATGGAAGCACTGCAGCCAGAAGGTACCACACTATAGCATAGCTCACCCCATCCTTCCACGGAGTAATGGAGAGACGCACCAACAGAGCCACATCTATGTCTGACATTCCAAACAGTATATTACATGTCTCCGCAAATTCCTCGAGAGCATGCAAACTGACCGTCTCCCTCTGCCTTAGAGCCTGAAACTCAGTTAATTCACTTCCTACAAGGAATGTGCCTTGATGCTGGTAGAGTGCTCCTTTTCTAAGGATTTTGAGTTTTCCCCCATTTTCGTGGATCATTCTTCATTACCTATTCCCCACAGGCTGTATGATCTATAGGTCTAGTTCTTCCATTGAATATAATAATAATAATAATAATAATAATAATAATAATAATAATAATAATAATCAGGCAGAACATACGCCCTCAGCAATAGCTATGGCTCTCTTCGTGAGGTCGTCCAGCACTTGCCCATGGTGCAATAGCTTGTGGTATCATTCTACACAATTTTTTAATCTTATTCCAAATTTGTCCAGTGTGAGGGGATGTTGATATTTTCGTTTCTATACAACGAACAAACCCAGGGTGCCTGCGAGACTAGGAACACCGTTCTCTTGATTGCCATTACAAACTGATAGATGAGTTTTGAGATCATAGGCCGGCGGCCTTAGTTCAGAATGCTAACTTATTAAAGGGTAAGTAATGACTAAAGAAGTGTGTACCTCCATTCCTGCTTAGATCACCTCCTTCCCAAACGTCCTGATACTAAAGTCACTGATGACAAAGCAGAGAGCATTGGAATCTCAAAATGCTTAAAGATCCATTCCAGGAAGAGATACAATGTAGAAACAGTTAGACTCACCAACAAGTGCACCTAAACGACAGCAGGTTGTACGTCTGTGCATGTACAAAGGAATCTGACTGTGGCAGACAGAAGAATATAGTATAATACCCACTTTATTTTCTTTCACGACCAGTGAGAGAATTACTTCAAACTGATATTTGAAGCCCATTGATAGCCTAGCTGTCTTTCCTCTTAGTACAAAACAGATACTCTTTGTTCGTGGACAAAAGATCGCGTAAATCCTATAAATAGAGACAGAGGCCCCGCGTGTATACGGTTAAGATATGAAACTGAGTTGGCAGAGTGCCAAATCGGCCATCGGGAAGGAGACGTCTTGCAACGGGATATTAAACTCTCGTCTTTTGTGTCGCCTGCATTTGATCCCACTGAATTCTCTCCACTGAAGTTTAAGTGGATGAACATCTTTCATAATCATCGAGATCGAACATACTTCTAAGTATTGGAACAATGCTACCCGAGCCATTACTCCTAGAGGAGGACATTAGATAACTTCTCAGTTAGTGCACTCAATTGATACACAAGAATAACGAGAATATAAGATTTTAGAATTTCCTGTCTCTGACATGGTACACCAGAATTTAGGCACCTAATGAACTCTGAGTTGAACGTTCCATGGTACAGGAATCCCAAGAGGGACAGTAGCCGGTAGATGAGAGGGTGAGATTAGGACTCATTGACAATGTAACATCATGGAAAATGAGATGAGTCCCACTTTTTCCACTGTCCAAAAGCAGCTTCCAGAGGAAGAGATGGGAGCTGGTTGATTAACTAAGGTCAAAGGGAAAACTGATTACGTACATAGTGAGTAAGGATGAAATTCTGAAGAATGTGCCTTTCTGTTAGCAACATTAATAGCAGAGGTTGGATTTTGTATTATCAAAACACCTCTCTACTGATCACTAAAAGCAATTTTTCTAACAACAATCATGCGCCTCTATGCAATTGTAGCGCCACATAACATCTGCACAAAAATGGACAATGCCTAACTTTAAGCTGCATACTATGTTCGTGTGAAGAGAGATCTTACCTTATGACCACTATTCACAAACATTTTAACACCAGAAACTCTAGGAACTATATATACATAGTTTGATGTAAAATTATTCCAACGAAGGTCAAAAATCATATGCAAGTCCAGTCCAAGGTCAACAGTCAACGGTAGGTCCAGTCAATTGAAAATGAGGACCAGGTAGTTATTGTTCAACAACACATCATTAACATTCCTCTTGACTAACCAAAAGGAAACCATATCTTATGGGAGAAAAAATACATGTCTTCAGATATGTGTTCCAGGAGTTAGTATTCCATAAACTACAACACTGATTCAGTTAGTAATTATGGACGATGTTCTGCAATGACCTACACCTGTGTGGGACATCATTAAATTTTACTTTACTGTGGAGTATTAAATGCATTTTTTCTATAATCTGTATCAAACTGGTACTTTACCTTATTAAGTAAAGCTGAGCATAGCTGGGCCGTCACATATGTAAACATGTGACCTCTCATGAAACAAACGCTCAAATAGTGAATCTCTATAAGAGAAGAAGACCATTTGCAGTCTCTCAATTGAAAGGCAGAACATAATTCACAACAAAAGACTTTGGAAATTAAGCAGTCACCTAGTATATGTTTACATCTCTCAATATAATTTCTGTATTCAGTGGATCCATCACTGATACCAGAAAACTTCTCATAAGTTTCTTAGACATGGGACAGTTAGAAGACTGTACAGTAGCATTATTAAAAGAATAAGGACTTAAATTGTTTTCAGAAACAATGAAGATTTCTGAGGTTTAACAGTCAAACCGTGTGATCTTAATCTTCGTTAGACATGACACAGTATCCTACCGTGTTCATCCCAAGAATGAGTCATAACATATATATTGTCGAGGTGGACAGAGACGATAGCAGTACCTGTAAGAGCAACTCCCATTAATCGGATTTACGTTACACAATCTATAATTTGACCTGGTGTTAAAGTTTTGTAATATCCAGTTTTGAAAATTATTTTGAGTTATGAGACTGGATAACATCATCTTCAATGATTACACTTGGTACAAACTCCCAGCTACTGAGAGCATTGAATTATCAAAAATCTTTTGTGAGTCTGGAAGTATTGTCTGACATTTAGATCATAAAAAAACTGAAATCAATAAGTAGACGTAGAATGTTCAATAAATCCTAGAAGAAGCAGCTTATCGACCTTAAGTTCCAAAGTATATTTGAGATATACCGGGAGTAGATAAACCTTGTTTTTTCTTGGCTCAGTGTTGGTTATTTTAGCCTTTTGTAAGGCAATACGTGTAAGTCGTAGAGTATTTTAAAATACATCTGAAAATCTGGAATCAACATGCAGAGCTTGTGACTGTTATTCAGATGTTATGTCAGTGGTAATATTAACATTGAAGTTATGTAATGAAGACTTAAATGTAATAACATCCATTGTATAATTATTTTTATTTCAGAGTCAGAATCATCAAAATCTATAACACGAACATTACGTGTATGATTCTCTTCAGAAGGTAGGACCTTACACGACTTTGTTAAAGCAAGTTTTGGTAGGTGTCCATTGAAACATCCAGGCTTAGCAATTGATTCTGTAGTCTACAGCTGAGTTCTGAGTTGAAGAAAAAACAACTAAATACTTTGAGCCTTAGGATTAGGATTCAAACCAAATTTCAGTTATGATGTACGAAAGTTATCTAGCTCGACACTCACACATCAGCTCAAATGGAGAATAACCCAGTGAATCATTAGGTACTTCTCACATAGTGAATAATGCATAGGTCAAATATCGATGTCAATAAGCAGGATTTAACTTACATACTTTGTTTAATATTAACTTTAAAATTGTTTGCTGACGTTCTGTTCTGTTATTGCAGCCAAGATAGTATGGTCTAGTGAACAGCAGCTCAAGTCTAATAAGTTGGTATACTGATCGATAATGTTAAAAGTAAATCATGGAACTTGGTCAGTTAGGATTTCTCTAGAGATTCCTCGTCTAGAAAATACTGAGAGCAAAGCTTCTGCAACATTAATGGAAGTTATTGACCTCGTAGATACGTTTTTCAGTAAAGCTAAATGTATAATGGATTAAGGTTAATATATGCTTTTGGAAACTAAATAAATATATTTTTTTCTTTTAATCATAGGAACTCTTCTTGACCCACCTTTACATGAAGCTAACTAGTATGCATTGCACGACTTGCATTAGTCCCGAATATCTGAAGTCATTTCAGGCTAAAATAAGAAAGTTTTTAAATTTTAACAAGGTATTTCAATGAGAAAAATGTCCTCTCTCTCACTGGTATATCATGAAATTGTTGGAAACGTCTTCCAATGATCTGGTACTACTAAGATATCTTTACTAATGTCAATCTGTTTACTAGAAGTTACTATCCTCTTGTCTAAAATGTGATTCTGTACCACGAACTTCCAGGAACAATGTTTCTTTTTCATCACTTTCACCACTTTAGGCTACTTTACGACACTTCTCACGACTATGATAATTATTCTGAAGACTTACAAAATCGTCATGAGAAACATCAAGTGGCTTTATTTCAGGAAATACGAGAGGAAATAAATTATTTACCCTAGACATTGGTAGCTAAACTACATTTCCAGATTTATGTTGAGGAGATGGTGAAGGTAGATCACAGTGTGGTACTTTAGCAGTTGATACAGCCTCAACTCTGGTGTTATCACCGATCTCAGGTTGACTTGTCTCTGAAGCAGTATAGTCATGAAAAAAAACTTTCTCGTTCATGTGATCGAGAAAATCAGGAACTTCTGATAAACAGGGAGAGACATGAATACCAGAAACTTCTGACTTATCAAATACTCTATGGAAATCAGCTTCACTGATATTCCTTATTAAGCAACACAGGCAATGACTTCGCCAGTCCAGTCAAAATGCCATTTATAGTTAATACAGGAAAGATCAGCAGGAAAACTCTCACATCTGTCAAGGCAGTCTGTCAGAATTTCAGGCTTAAATTTAGAAGGATCTAGATTAATAAACAGCTTATCTGAAACAACTCACATGAACATCCTATATCTCCAAAAATTGTAGACCCGTACATACCATTTATTGCTCGTTAACAAAATATGCATTTCTGTCTCTATCTGCAAAATGTCTCCCAGTCTGAGTTTCTTCCCTCTCCTATCTCTCCGCAAGTAAATATTTTTATAATCAAAGCGGCATTTAACTGAGCTTTGTATGAAGTTTAGAGGGCTTCTGCCCTTTGACCTTAGGATTCTATACCTTCTTTAAGACAACAATTATGAGCCGAGGCGAACAAATCTGTGGATTCAGTAATCTCAACAGCATAAACTAACATTTTATTTCCTGATGAAAACTGATTTCATTAGGAAGTGATGAGAGGAATTAATCATCCACCATGAAGTCACGAAGAGAGTCAAAATCCTAATCAGTGTCTGCACTCTGGATCCACTAATCATATAACCTGGTAAGAGTGATTAACATTGCGGATAATTTTAATTAAGTGAAATTCTTAAGTTCCGAAAGTCATTTCTATACCTGTAAATAATATTCCTCAAAACTTTAAGTATAGCTTTCTATAAGCTGGGATTAATCTGATATAACTTCATTAGGTAAAGTAGAATATATATCAAGAACAGTATCTGTGAATAATAAAGCTAATATGGCAGAGAAGGTATCAACACACAGTGTTGCTGCTTCACAAACCTGATTTAATAAACAGTTACGTGTCCTTCTCAGTGTAAGGAAATAATTTTGGCATCACCAGGTACAAATCTACTGGTTGAGTCTCAGTAATACTATCCCCAAGTTTCTTATTAACTTACTGTAAGATCGTATGCTCTAACTTTAAATGTTGTCGTCCTTGCTTTCACTATTCATTAAAACCTTTTAATTCCCCGAAGCTAACTAATTGTTTGCGCCCTGCACTTCCACAATCACGTGCCTGTTTCCCTAATTCGCTTGTGCTTCATGAGCCCATCTCATATTCAAGCTTCAGTCGCTTTTTCTCTTCCCTGTACTCACGATCTAACCTTGTTCTTTCTTTCTGCTACTCCTACTCTAATTTTTATTTTGCTTTCTTTCATCTTACTGTTATTTTTCTCTATCTTCCTTCCTTTGATGCTCTAGCTGTTCTCGTTGTTTCTTCTCTTGATGCTCTAATTTAACATCTATGAAATTAATGAGCTTACTCCCTGACTCAATCAATTCTTTACTCGTATTCATTCAAAATACGTAAGCTTCCATTCTTAAAGAAGTGGAAGAGTACACACACCTTCAGAATGAGTTCAGACTTTTCCAGAAAATTCAAGAATACGTAAATTGGAAAAAAAATAGTAAAGCATTTTGGGTAAAAAGCAGCTGAAAAATATAATAGGTAACAGATATAAGGAAATAACACTTCGGCCAAGTCAAAGAAATAGATAACAATAAATTTCTTTCCTAAATTTAGCCAAAAATTGAGACAAATACAAAGAGTGCTCAATAGGAAGCCGATAAGCAACATCCACATCTGTACTAATACATAAGCCTAACATAAAACAGAAGTTTATCATTGGTGTTCTCCTCATATAAAGGTGAAAACCTGAAGGTAACCAGAAAGCCTACGTTACACTGAAACACAAAAACGACTTCACACAAACTTTTGAAACAAAATAAATCTTGACTTTCCTACTTAACAGAGTAACCTCTCCTTGCAGCTGTAACAATTGAAACATTAACTTATCCTGTTAAATCACTGAAGATTCGCCAGAGTCAGAGTGGGGGAGGTAACTTTTAAGAAAGTAAAAATTTTGAAAAATATTAAACACAGTAAACTAACAAGGAAAAATATATAGCAATAATGAACACAACTTCGTTACACAAGGATGAAGAAAACAAGGAGAAAGAGCATGGACACTCAGCCTAAAACATTTAAAATAATTTAAATAAATCGAGTAAAGCAGGAATAACAGGATAGACATGCATCAGTACTATTAAAACCGGGTGACTGCTGGAGGGGCGTTGAACTGGTTGACGATACAATAGAATGGGATACGAGGAATGTCAGTATGGTGATAACGAGTGCAGAGGCGGCTGAATGGCTGCTCGCAGCTAGGTTGAGTTGGCTTGGCTAGTTGGCTTGTTCCCCTGTAATGCTGCCGCTCAGGGTGAGTTCTGAATTAAACTGAAACAGAGTCGTTCCTCAAGAGCATTGATTATATATGGTCTGGTATGAGAATGACCGTTAAAAAGAAGAAATATTAGACTAAAAAGGCAGGAATCAAACTGAACATACCCATCTCAGCCTAACAGATGACGCTGGCAAGCGAGGAATGCATTTTGAAAGAAGAGAGAGAAATGTAGCCAGCAAACTACCGCACTCTTAACATATATACACTGGGCGACATACGCTTTTTCGATGATATACTTCCGTTAGAGACAGAGACAATCCTCGCTCACGCAACCTTTCTGCTTATCGTACCAAGATATAACTGGTTATATAGCATATACTACCTTGATGAAAAACTGACACATATACAACTTCTTGGTATCCATAATTTTAGACGTTTCGCCATCCAGTGGATTTATCAGTACAATACAATCATATAATGTGAAGAATAAAGAGGAATACTTCTGAAGTCTTTACATTATATTCACGTTATTTGATGATAAATCCACTTGATGGTGAAATGTGTAAAATTATAGATACCCAGATGTTGCACATGTCTAATTCTTCATCTTGTCGGAATTGTATATCATTCATACACATCTGTTGCCTTGTTCTCTTTATGCATTATATTGAAAGAATGTTGAAAGAATTAGTTAAACGTGATTTTTCTGAAGACAATGTAACGAGTTAAACATCCAAGTATAACAGTTTTAACGGTGCAGTCTTTGCCCTTCCTTTATCATGATAAGTTTAAAGACATCTCAAAGAGAGGTAATTTGATGACGCGTTTTAGGAAGCTCTTATTTTTCTTTATAGGTTAGTGGTGGCACATGCAATTGTCCACCTAGGTAAGATTGTTTCTGTTTAAAGAAACTCTGCGGAATTATCATCAAATGTTTCATTAATTAGCATTTGGATTCCTTCTGAAACCTTCCTTACATCTATATCATGATTACATTATTGATCATTAGTAAAGCCTGAAAATGTAAATTTTATATACTGAAGGCAACAAATGTTTACATTAGTGCGAAGATTAGGGACTTGCCTGGCGGACTAACATTTCAAAGTCCATATTTCAGCCTACCAAACTCCTCCGTGAGCTGTAACAAATTCGCTCTGTGGCCTGATACAAACTAGTTCACTCTGTGGTCTGATACCAACTAGTTCACTCTGTGGCTCGATACCAACTAGTTAACTCTGTGGCTTGATAAAAACTAGTTCACTATGAGGCCTGATACCAACTGGTTCACTCTGTGGCCTGATACCAACTAGTTCACTCTGAGGCCTGATACCAACTAGTTCACTCTGTAGCCTGATACCAATTATTCCACTCTGTGGCCTGATACCAACTGGTCCACTCTGTGGTCTGATACCAACTAGTTCACTCTGTATCCTGATACCGACTAGTTCATTCTGATGCCTCATACCAGATAGTCCACTATGTGGCCTGATACCAACTTATCCACTTTGTGGCCTGATTCCAATAAGTCCACTCTGTGACCTGATACTAACTAGTCCACCTGATGTGTGGAATTTAGGTAGTGTACATGTGGGCACGACTAGAAAGGGTTATTGGTCTCTGGTTCAGCCTGAAGGCTGCAGCTCCACTCCAGGATTACTTCAGTGTGCATTAACGTTTATTCCAAACAGTAGGTAGTGTGTTGTGAGAGACCGTGGCTTGTCCAGGTCCTCAGTGCTGGTGTTAGCCGACTTGCATGCAAGCCCCAATAAGTGCACACTTAATTTCTAGGGGTACTTACATGCAAGATAGTAGCTGGGTGCGCACCTGTATACCTGTTGGGTGAATCACGTGTCACGGTCTCGGTGGGGTGAGCTTTCGTGGAATAGGTCTGCATCAAGGGAGGTACGGGTCAATCCACGAAATCCGTGAGGGAAGTAGGCCTCGCGCTCACCAGTCTAAACTCCACTGACTTTTCCCGCCCGGCTTGGCCTTCTCCCCGGACACTCAAACTGGCAGGTTAAGAATGCATATAGCATAATTAAAGTGTGGGAAGTATAACTACTACAGAAAGATAACGACCCAACGACCCTCTCTAACTTAGCCTAAATATATGTAGTACGTAGTAATGTACAGTAGCCCTTGAAGGCATAGTGACTAGGCTACGTTCTAGACAGGGCCGGATTAAGAAGTCTCCGGGCCCTAGGCTATTCAGATTGGCGGGGCCCCTTTGAGTTACGGGTAAGCGAAGTGACCCCTTTCAGCTTGGGGGGGGGTTTGGTGTGAGCCTGTTTAATCATCTAATTAAATACATTATTATTTAGATTAAATTTAATAGGGAAAGTACATCAAGATAACCAAAACCATTTACCAACAGCCATTATAACTATCTTGTTATATCATGCATTTTAAAGAAAATAAACTCAAGACAGCATAGTATTACTAGATTAGGCTATTAAAGTAGTGACATCATGTACCTATTATATTCAGCATAACCACTACAGCACTATGATTCCCTTTATAAATCGCTGACCATTATTGTTATCATTCCATCACGCATAACACTATCAAATCATATAAACTCAAGAAAGTAAAGAATTCTTTATATTCGCAAGCACTTCTTAAATAAACTTTTTTCTGGATTTCATATTGGCAAAATCATCAATTATATTCTGAAAATCAATATTTCTTGTTAGATCAGACTCAATGGTCAACAAGGCTAGGTTACACAATTTGTCTTGGCTCATTGTTGAACGGAGCTGGTTTTTCACTCTTTTCAAAACAGAAAATGAACATTCTCCTTCACAGTTAGTAGCTGGAAGTGTTAGGTAAAGGCGATACACTATGTCAACATTAGGGAAGGTTTGTGAGATACCTGCATTTCTTAAATGTTTCAGAGCAGCTGAGGGCGCACATCTTTCAGGTGGAGCTTTAATCTGATTCATATACCCAGAAAAATGAACTATTTCTTCAACAAATGTGTCCTGAACATCTGCTGAAAGGTGTTGTTGCAACTTTAATGCAGCTTCTCTCAATTCTGCATCTGGCATAGTAGTAATTTTGAACAGAAATCCAAACTTGTCATTGAGATTCTGGTAGATTTCTTTTCTTTTCACCAATTCTGTAATCAGTGAATCCAGAATGACGAAGTATGTAGCTGTCTTACATTTCTGCCTTGGTAGCAACACAATTTCATTGTCTGGCTCTTCAAAATTGCGTTTCCTCTTCCTTGACCGCTGATGATCAGCCCGGTAACTGTAGTCTTTCACCAGCAGTGTAGCTTTCTCTTCAAACATTTCAAAAGCTTCATCATTGCGAAGTGAGCTTACAAATTCCACTAAGCCTGCATAGAGGTTAGCACAAGTAGCCATTTCAATTTCAATTTTCTGAAGTGTCTTGTTCGTGGCATTTAACCGTTCCAGTATACAGTCCCAAAGCATACAGAGTAAGGCCAATTCAAAATCTTCCAATTTTGATGCTAAGCTGGCTGCTTCGCTTCTTGTCGTTGCTGTCTGGTCTTCATCCTCTGCTATTTGGATCAAAGCAGAACGTATTTCAGCAAAGCTGTCTTTCAAAGCATGTGTTGCATCATGCTGCGCTGACCACCTTGTTGTTGATAATGATTTGATGACATCTCCATGAATGGTTGACTTGAGTATACTCCACCGATGCGTTGAAGCAGAGAAAAAATTAAAGAGTGCTTGTAAAAGTCCAAAAAATGAAACTGCAGCGACACAACACTCCGCAGCACATGACCCAACAAGATTAAGAGAATGTGCTGAGCAGGGCACATATTCAGCAAGTGGGTTGATTTGCTTGATACGGGCTTGCAATCCATTATATTTACCCGACATGTTACTTGCATTGTCGTAGCTCTGGCCACGGCAATCCATAATAGAGAGATCATGTTCAAGCAGAGTATCCAGTACTACATTCATCATTGTTTCTCCATCATGGCCTGAAAGAGGAATGAATTTTATAAAGCGCTCTACAGGCTTACCACTGGAGTCGACAAAGCGAACAATGAATGTCAATTGATCTGTAGGTGAAATATCTGGTGTTGAATCTACACTTATTGCAAAGTATTTTGCAGTTTTCACAGCTGCTATGATGTTATTGAGGACCTTCTTAGTCATAAGTTCAATAAATTCATTGCATATAGTAGATGACATGTAAGATACAGTGCCTCTTCCTGCATTCCCAAGGCGTGACACATGATTTGCTAAGAATGGATCGAATTGTGCTAACAGTTCTATGATCCCTAGGAAATTGCCATTGTTTTCCTAACCAAAAACCTCATTTTCTCCACGGAAAGCAAGTCCTCTCAGAGCTAAGAATTTTACAACAGCAACAACTCTTTCTAGAACTTTTCTCCAATAAGTGCGCTCTTTTTCAGTTTGATTTTCCAAATGAGAATCCAATAAGCCTTTTTTCTGTGCACGAAATACACTGGCTAAAATGCAGCTCCTGTGAGTGGTGCTGTTTTCATGTTCCTCGAAACGCTTGGAATTTTTCCAGTCATTGAACCCCTGTGTGAAGGTATTTTCTTTGGTAGAAAATAGCTTGCATGCTGAACAGTACACTTTTCCTGAGCTTTCAGAGTATATCATCCATGATCTTTTCACAGTTTCTGAATTTGCAAGCTTCCTATAAAACATAGATGACTTTAAACAACGACGACTTCCATCATCATAAATCCTTGCTGATTTCCTAAAGTCAATGTTCAGAGTTTGACTGAAGTTTTCTGCAATGAAAGCATTACGTAGAGAATCTGGGATTACATTTGGCCATGAGGCAGGATCTTTTAAGACAAATCCTGTGGATGAAATGTCCGTTGAGACATTAAGAGGAGACACAAAAGAAGTAGATGCTGGCTGAGAAATAATGGAGGGAGGGCTTCCTGTATGATCTGACGTATCTGTAGATTCAACTGTACTGGTAACATCAGAAACTGTTTTCGTGAGCATGTCTGTGATCTTTCTGCGGCTTCCTACATCTTTCTTTTTCTGTTCTTCTTGAATTTTCTTCTTTCTTTTCTGTGATCCACTCTCATAAGAACGTCCAACATCACGTTCACGAGATGCCATAATGAGAATGTATCACTGTCTGTAATCATGCAAATACAAATTTTTCATTATCAATTATTATTAATTTTTTAATTATTATTATTTTTTTTTTCTGTCAATTGGGGGGATATGGCCCTTGTAGCCCCCTTTCCTCTGGCTGCGCATCTAAAAATTCAAAACGTTACCAGAAAGGAGTCATATACAGAACTTTTACCATAGATTAGATTAGTGATTTGGGCTACGAATATTTTACTAATTCATCCTCCTTGATCTCCAATTTACTTAAACAGAAATCATACTGAGTCCAAGAACAATGCACAATGGTATTTATATTATCATTTTCATAACTAAACTAATCATTATGTTTTGCGTGATATATGGCCTACCACCATAGATAAGGACATGAGAATTAAAGAATACAGGGACTATTTTCAGTTTCACCCAACCAACGATTTTCTGATGTGGCTTATGTGTTTCTGGGGAAATATGTAGTAAATTAATTGATGTTCTACATCACTTCCGTCGCAACTTGAAAACTAAGCATTTGCGACGGAAGTGATGTAGAACATCAATCAATTGAGATCTGTTATTGAAATGATAAATACTTAAAGACAGGACAAAGTGCTTTTAAAACCTACAAACGGAAGTCAGTTTGCGTTTTTAGGTTTTTCTTTATAGTATTTTTACCAAAAATGCGTCTTTACTGGTCAAGTAACCCTATCAGGTACCTCCCTTAACATTTAGAGGCGAAAACAAACATTTATCCATACACATCAATGTCTATCAACAACACTTCAGTTAATTTGTCACAGTACAAGTCTAGATAACGTGTAATTACTACAGAAAATTGGAGAGGAATCTCCCATACTCACCCATTAGCGGGAAAACACAGCTGTTCTGATGTAAACAAAGGCGTGTTGAGTGTTGCCATCTATGGTTAGGTTTATTTATTTTTATTTTATTTTATTTCATTATTTATTTTTGTTTTGATTAATTTTTAAAAATCAATTTTACTCTCCAAACACTTGAATTTTTTAGGTAGGGACCCCTTTGCACTTGCACCATGTGCGCAGTCTTGGATGAGCCCCTGAACCCTTTGGACCGCGGGGCCCCGAAATGCGCGGGGCCCTAGGCAAATGCCTCGTTTGCCTATGCAGTAATCCGGCCCTGGTTCTAGAAATTTAAATGTATATACAGAAGTGACAACTCGCTTCGCGTCTTCCTTGACTCCCCGTCTTCCCTATATTTCCCCACTGGAGTGTGGGCATAACAGTTCTGGGGAATCATGAAATTCCTCACACCTGATACCAAATAATCTACTCTGTGGTCTAATACCAACTAGTCCACTTTATGGCCTGATACAAACAAATCTACTCTGTGCCCAGCACTGCTGATTTTATTACGGGAAGCCCTTAACACATAGGGGCAACTGGGAAAAACATGAACGAAGGTATAAATGAAAGAAAATTATAGTAACTGCAATTACTTCTATCAAAATCAACTTACTTAATATGTAATAAGTTGCTGCCGATTTAAGAAGTCGGAAAATTGTTTTCAAGCAATGAGATGATGATAGTACCGGAATATGGAGATGGTAGTGGAATCTGGTAATGGCACAGGAATACTTTGTTGGGTGAGTAATACGTTGCTGGTTCGGTAATATGTTGTTAGTTCAGTAATATGTTGTTAGTTCAGTAATATGCTGTTGGTTCAGTAATATGCTGTTGGTTCAGTAATATGACGTTGGTTCAGTAATATGATGTTGGTTCAGTAATATGCTGTTGGTTTAGTAATATGTTGTTGGTTTAGTAATATACTGTTGGTTCAGTAATATGTACTTGGTTTAGTAATATGCTGTTGGTTTAGTAATATGTTGTTGGTTTAGTAATATACTGTTGGTTCAGTAATATGTACTTGGTTTAGTAATATACTGTTGGTTCAGTAATATGTACTTGGTTTAGTAATATGCTGTTGGTTAAGTAATATGTACTTGGTTTAGTAATATGCTGTTGGTTTAGTAATATGTTGTTGGTTTAGTAATATACTGTTGGTTCAGTAATATGTACTTGGTTTAGTAATATACTGTTGGTTCAGTAATATGTACTTGGTTTAGTAATATGCTGTTGGTTCAGTAATATGTACTTGGTTTAGTAATATGGTGTTGGTTTAGTAATATACTGTTGGTTCAGTAATATGTACTTGCTTTAGTAATATGCTGTTGGTTCAGTAATATGCTGTTGGTTTAGTAATATGGTGTTGGTTTAGTAATATACTGTTGGTTCAGTAATATGTACTTGGTTTAGTAATATGCTGTTGGTTCAGTAATATGCTGTTGGTTTAGTAATATACTGTTGGTTCAGTAATATGTACTTGGTTTAGTAATATGCTGTTGGTTCAGTAATATGCTGTTGGTTTAGTAATATGGTGTTGGTTTAGTAATATACTGTTGGTTCAGTAATATGTACTTGGTTTAGTAATATGCTGTTGGTTCAGTAATATGCTGTTGGTTTAGTAATATGGTGTTGGTTTAGTAATATACTGTTGGTTCAGTAATATGTACTTGGTTTAGTAATATGCTGTTGGTTCAGTAATATGCTGTTGGTTTAGTAATATGGTGTTGGTTTAGTAATATACTGTTGGTTCAGTAATATGTACTTGGTTCAGTAATATGCTGTTGGTTCAGTAATATGGTGTTGGTTTAGTAATATACTGTTGGTTTAGTAATATGGTGTTGGTTTAGTAATATGACGTTGGTTCAGTAATATGTACTTGGTTTAGTAATATGCTGTTGGTTTAGTAATATGACGTTGGTTCAGTAATATGTTTTTAGTTCAGGAATGTGTTGTTAGTACAATAATATGTTGTTGGTTTAGAAGCATTGTGTTGGTACAGGAATATGGTGATGGTGCATGAACATGGTGTTATCAATGGAATGGTTGATGAGTTAATGGGGTTTAAAGTCTGTCTACTGCAGTAAGGTCAATAATCAGAAAAAACATTTTAACTCCTGATATAAGATATTTTGTGAATGCTCATCTTATAAATGCTAAGAGAAATGCTCCTCGTTGGGTATATATCCTCTGTGTCTGCAATATCTCTTCTATTCCCCAAGATTTGTTTAATATTTACAATTAGCAGCAACCTACAACTAATATTCTGTTTACCTAGGTATATATATATATATATATATATATATATATATATATATATATATATATATATATATATATATGTCGTGCCGAATATGTAAAACTGGTCAATTAGCAAGAACTCATTTAAAATTAAGTCCATTCTAAAATTTTATCTTATACGTTTAAAGATATATTTTTTTCATTAATGTTAATGTAAAAATTTTTAATTTTGCACTAAAAGAATCTTAGAAAACTTACCTAACCTTATTATAACAAGAGCAATTTATTTTAGCCTAACCCAACTAAATATATTTTAAATACGTTTACAATAATTTAGTACTAAGCAAACACAATGAAATATATTTTTTTCGTTAGGTTCAGAATGATTTTGACGAAATTATTGCATACACAAATTTTCACTTGTCCTATATGGCAAGATGAGCGTTGCTATTTAAGCCAAGATCGCAAACCATAACCCCGGCCGGGATTGAACCCGCGGTCATAGAGTCTCAAAACTCCAGCCCGTCGCGTTAGCCACTAGACCAGCTAGCCACAATAAGATTCATCCAACTAGGTATATTTCTACACCATAGGAAGGTTAGCACAGGCACCACTGTGACCACAAAATGCAAGTTTTTACAGACGAATCTCCAGCTAGCGTGGCCGTGACGAACTCTAGCTCAAGTCCCTTCACTGCCGTCAACATGACTTGAGCTAGAGTTCGTCACGGCCACGCTAGCTGGAGATTCGTCTGTAAAAACTTGCATTTTGTGGTCACAGTGGTGCCTGTGCTAACCTTCCTATGGTGTAGAAATATACCTAGTTGGATGAATCTTATTGTGGCTAGCTGGTCTAGTGGCTAACGCGACGGGCTGGAGTTTTGAGACTCTATGACCGCGGGTTCAATCCCGGCCGGGGGTATGGTTTGTTTGCAATCGTGTCATTACGATTTCTTGAGCCAAGATCGCAAGTTCTGCCTATTCGGCACGACATATATATATATATATATATATATATATATATATATATATATATATATATATATATATATATATATTTCAACAAGTCTGCCGTCTCCCACCGAGGCAGGGTGACCCAAAAATGAAAGAAAATCCCCAAAAAGAAAATACTTTCATCATCATTCAACACTTTCACCACACTCGCACATTATCACTGTTTTTGCAGAGGTGCTCAGAATACAACAGTTTAGAAGCATACACACATAAAGATACACAACATATCCCTCCAAACTGCCAATATCCCAAACCCCTCCTTTAAAGTGCAGGCATTGTACTTCCCATTTCCAGGACTCAAGTCCGACAATATTAAAATAACCGGTTTCCCTGAATCCCTTCACTAAATATTACCCTGCTCACACTCCAACAGATCTTCAGGTCCCAAGTACCATTCGTCTCCATTCACTCCTATCTAACACGCTCACGCACGCTTGCTGGAAGTCCAAGCCCCTTGCCCACAAAACCTCCTTTACCCCCTCTCTCCAACCCTTTCGAGGACGACCCCTACCCCGCCTTCCTTCCCCTATAGATTTATATGCTTTCCATGTCATTCTACTTTGATCCATTCTCTCCAAATGACCAAACCACCTCAACAACCCCTCTTCTGCCCTCTGACTAATACTTTTATTAACTCCACACCTTTTCCTAATTTCCACTCTGCGAATTTTCTGCATAATATTTACACCACACATTGCCCTTAAACAGGACATCTCCACTGCCTCCAACCGTCTCCTCGCTGCTGCATTTACCACCCAAACTTCACACCCATATGAGAATGTTGGTACTACTATACTTTCATACATTCCCTTCTTTGTCTCCATAGATAACGTTTTTTGACTCCACATATACCTCAACGCACCACTCACCTTTTTTCCCTCATCAATTCTATGATTAACCTCATCCTTCATAAATCTATCCGCCGACACGTCAACTCCCAAGTATCTGAAAACATTCACTTCTTCCATACTCCTCCTCCCCAATTTGATATCCAATTTTTCTTTATCTAAATCATTTGACACCCTCATCACCTTACTCTTTTCTATGTTCACTTTCAACTTTCTACCTTTACAAACATTCCCAAACTCATCCACTAACCTTTGCAATTTTTCTTTAGAATCTCCCATAAGCACAGTATCATCACCAAAAAGTAACTGTGTCAATTCCCATTTTGAATTTGATTCCCCAAAATTTAATCCCACCCCTCTCCCGAACACCCTAGCATTTACTTCCTTTACAGCCCCATCTATAAATATATTAAACAACCATGGTGACATTACACATCCCAGTCTAAGACCTACTTTTACCGGGAAGTAGTCTCCCTCTCTTCTACACACCCTAACCTGAGCCTCACTATCCTCATAAAAACTCTTTACAGCATTTAATAACTTACCACCTATTCCATATACTTGCAACATCTGCCACATTTCTCCTCTATCCACTCTATCATATGCCTTTTCTAAATCCATAAATGCAATAAAAACTTCCCTACCTTTATCTAAATACTGTTCACATATATGCTTCAATGTAAACACTTGATCTACACATCCCCTACCCACTCTGAAACCTCCTTGCTCATCCGCAATCCTACATTCTGTCTTACCTCTAATTCTTTCAATTATAACCCTACCGTACACTTTTCCTGGTATACTCAGTAAACTTATTCCTCTATAATTTTTACAGTCTCTTTTGTCCCCTTTCCCTTTATATAAAGGGACTATACATGCTCTCCGCCAATCCCTAGGTACCTTCCCCTCTTTCATACATTTATTAAACAAAAGTACCAACCACTCCAACACTATATCCCCCCCTGCTTTTAACATTTCTGTCATGATCCCATCAGTTCCAGCTGCTTTACCCCCTTTCATTTTACGTAATGCCTCACGTACCTCCCCCACACTTACATTCTGCTCTTCTTCACTCCTAAAAGATGGTATATCTCCCTGACCAGTGCAGGAAATTACTGCCTCTGTTTCTTCCTTAACATTTAAAAGTTCCTCAAAATATTCTCGCCATCTACCTAATACCTCCCTCTCCCCATCTACTAACTCCCCTACTCTGTTTTTAACTGACAAATCCATACTTTCCCAAGGCTTTCTTAACTCACTCCAAATTTTTTTCTTATTTTCATTAAAATTTCTTTAGAGTGCCTCTCCAACTCTATCATCTGCTCTCCTTTTGTACTCTCTCACCACTCTCTTTACCTTTCTTTTACTCTCCATATACTCTGCTCTTCTTATAACACTTCTGCTTTGTAAAAACCACTCATAAGCTACCTTTTTCTCTTTTATCGCACCCTTTACTTCATCATTCCACCAATCACTCCTCTTTCCTCCTGCCCCCACCCTCCTATAACCACAAACTTCTGCCCCACATTCTAATACTACATTTTTAAAACTATTCCAACCCTCTTCAACCCCCCCACTACTCATCTTTGCACTAGCCCACCTTTCTGCCAAAAGTCGCTTATATCTCACCCGAACTTCCTCCTCCCTTAGTTTATACACTTTCACCTCCTTCTTACTTGTTGTTGCCACCTTCCTCTTTTCCCATCTACCTCTTACTCTAACTGTAGCTACAACTAAATAATGATCCGATATATCAGTTGCCCCTCTATAAACGTGTACATCCTGGAGCCTACCCATCAACCTTTTATCCACCAATACATAATCTAATAAACTACTTTCATTACGTGCTGCATCATACCTTGTATATTTATTTATCCTCTTTTTCATAAAATATGTATTACTTATTACCAAATCTCTTTCTACACATAGCTCAATTAAAGGCTCCCCATTTATATTTACCCCTGGCACCCCAAATTTACCTACTACTCCCTCGATAACATTTTTACCCACTTTAGCATTGAAATCCCCAACCACCATTACTCTCACACTTGATTCAAAACTCCCCACGCATTCACTCAACATTTTCACATCCAATCTTTATTTTACTCCACATAATCCTTGAATTAATACATTTATAGTCCCTCTTTTCCTGCCATAGCTTATCCTTCAACACTATTGCTACTCCTTCTTTAGCTCTAACTCTATTTGAAACCCCTGACCTAATCCCATTTATTCCTCTCCACTGAAACTCGCCCACCCCCTTCAGCTTTGTTTCACTTAAAGCCAGGACATCCAGTTTCTTCTCATTCATAACATCCACAATCATCTCTTTCTTATTATCTACACAACATCCACGCACATTCAGACTTCCCACTTTGACAATTTTCTTCTTATTCTTTTTAGTAATCTTTACAGGAAAAGGGGTTACTAGCCCATTGTTCCCGGCATTTTAGTTGACTTATACAACACGCATGGCTTACGGATATAAAAGGAAAAGTAATAAGACCAAGAACTATTAAGATAAAATCAAAGAAAACTCAGATGAGTGTATATATATATATATATATATATATATATATATATATATATATATATATATATATATATATATATATATATATATATATATATATATAACAAGACCTCATTTAAAAGTAGGTCCTTACTAAAATTTTCTCTTATACGTTTAAAGATAAAATTATATCATTTATGTTAATGTAAAAATTAATAATTTTGCAACAAAAGAACCTCAGAAACTTACTAATCTTACAATAACAAGCACAATTTAATTTAGTCTAATACAACTAAATATTTTTTAGATAAGTTTAAAATTATTTAATAATAACTAAACACAATGAAACATATTTTCTCGTTAGGTTCAGAATGGTTGTTGCGAAATTATTGCATGGACAAATTTTCACTTGACTTATTCGACAAGAAGACCTTTGCTATTTAAGCCAAAATCGCATGTGTGTGTGTGTGTGTGTGTGTGTGTGTGTGTGTGTGTGTGTGTGTGTGTGTGTGTGTGTGTGTGTGTGCGTGCGTGTGTGTGCGTGTGTGTGTGTGTGTGTGTGTGTGTGTATGTGTGTGTGTAATCACCTAGTTGAGGTTGCGGGGGTCGATTCCGAACTCTTGGCCCAGCCTCTTCACTGATCGCTACTAGGTCACTCTCCCTGAACCGTGAGCTTTATCATACCTCTGCTTAAAGCTATGTATGGATCCTGCCTCCACTACATCGCTTCCCAAACTATTCCACTTACTGACTACTCTGTGGCTGAAGAAATACTTTCTAACATACCTGTGATTCATCTGTGTCTTCAACTTCCAACTGCGTCCCCTTGTTACTGTGTCCAATCTCTGGAACATCCTGTCTTTGTCCACCTTGTCAATTCCTCTCAGTATTTTGTATGTCGTCATCATGTCCCCTCTATCTCTCCTGTCCTCCAGTGTCGTCAGGTTGATTTCCCTTAACCTCTCCTCGTAGGACATACCTCTTAGCTCTGGGACTAGTCTTGTTGCAAAACTTGGCATTTTCTCTAGTTTCTTTACGTGCTTGGCTAGGTGTGGGTTCCAAACTGGTGCCGCATACTCCAATATGGGCCTAACGTACACGGTGTACAGGGTCCCGAACGATTCCTTATTAAGATGTCGGAATGCTGTTCTGAGGTTTGCTAGGCGCCCATATGCTGCAGCAGTTATTTGGTTGATGTGCGCTTCAGGAGATGTGCCTGGTGTTATACTCACCCCAAGATCTTTTTCCTTGAGTGAGGTTAGTAGTCTCTGGGCCCCTAGACTGTACTCCGTCTGAGGTCTTTTTTGCCCTTCCCCAATCTTCATGACTTTGCACTTGGTGGGATTGAACTCCAGGAGCCAATTGCTGGACCAGGTCTGCAGCCTGTCCAGATCCCTTTGTAGTTCTGCCTGGTCTTCGATCGAGTGAATTCTTCTCATCAACTTCACGTCATCTGCAAACAAGGACACCTCAGAGTCTATTCCTTCCGTCATGTCGTTCACAAATACCAGAAACAGCACTGGTCCTAGGACTGACCCCTGTGGGACCCCGCTGGTCACAGGTGCCCACTATGACACCTCGCCACGTACCATGACTCGCTGCTGTCTTCCTGACAAGTATTACCTGATCCATTGTAGTGCCTTCCCTGTTATCCCTGCTTGGTCCTCCAGTTTTTGCACCAATCTCTTGTGTGGAACTGTGTCAAACGCCTTTTTGCAGTCCAAGAATATGCAATCCACCCACCCCTCTCTCTCTTGTCTTACTGCTGTCACCATGTCATAGAACTCCAGTAGGTTTGTAACACAGGATTTCCCGTCCCTGAAACCATGTTGGCTGCTGTTGATGAGATCATTCCTTTCTAGGTGTTCCACCACTCTTCTGATAATCTTCTCCATGATTTTGCATACTATACATGTCAGTGACACTGGTCTGTAGTTTAATGCTTCATGTCTGTCTCCTTTTTTGAAGACTGGGACTACATTTGCTGTCTTCCATGCCTCAGGCAATCTCCCTGTTTCGATAGATGTATTGAATATTGTTGTTAGGGGTACACATAGCGCCTCTGCTCCCTCTCTCAATACCCATGGAGAGATGTTATCTGGCCCCATTGCCTTTGAGGTATCTAGCTCACTCAGAAGCCTCTTCACTTCTTCCTCGGTTGTGTGCACTGTGTCCAGCACATGGTGGTGTGCCCCACCTCTCCGTCTTTCTGGAGCCAATTCTGTCTCCTCTGTGAACACTTCTTTGAATCTCTTGTTGAGTTCCTCACATACTTCACGGTCATTTCTTGTTGTCTCTCCTCCTTCCTTCCTTAGCCTGATTACCTGGTCCTTGACTGTTGTTTTCCTCCTGATGTGGCTGTACAACAGTTTCGGGTCAGATTTGGCTTTTGCTGCTATGTCATTTTCATATTGTCTTTGGGCCTCCCTTCTTATCTGTGCATATTCGTTTCTGGCTCTACGACTGCTCTCCTTATTCTCCTGGGTCCTTTGCCTTCTATATTTCTTCCATTCCCTAGCACACTTGGTTTTTGCCTCCCTGCACCTTTGGGTAAACCATTGGCTCATCCTGGCTTTTTCATTATTCCTGTTACCCTTGGGTACAAACCTCTCCTCAGCCTCCTTGCATTTTGTTGCTACATATTCCATCATCTCATTAACTGGCTTCCCTGCCAGTTCTCTGTCCCACTGAACCCCGTTCAGGAAGTTCCTCATTCCTGTGTAGTCCCCTTTCTTGTAGTTTGGCTTCATTCGTCCTGGCCTTCCTGCTTCTCCCTCCACTTGTAGCTCTACTGGGTATTCGAAGCTTAAAACCACATGGTCACTGGCCCCAATGGGTCTTTCATATGTGATGTCCTCGATATCTGCACTACTCAAGGTGAATACTAAGTCCACCCTTGCTGGTTCATCCTCTCCTCTCTCTCTTGTAGTGTCCCTTACGTGTTGGCACATGAAGTTTTCCAGTACCACCTCCATCATCTTAGCCATCCATGTATCTTGGCCCCCATGTGGGTCCAAGTTCTCCCAATCGATCTCCTTGTGGTTAAAGTCACCCATGATCAGGAGCTTTGCACTGCATGCATGAGCTCTTCTGGCCATTCTAGCCAGTGTGTCAACCATCGCTCTATTGACGTGTACTTGGCTCTGTGAAGACCTGTTTGCGCGCTCTCTAGAATTGAAGCAAGATGCCCTCCATCGAGCAACTTTACCAACAGCTTAAGAAAGAATTGAGGATGGCGAATATGGAAATTCGGCGACTGACCGAGGAAAACAAAAAGATTCGTAGTAGTCCTCCTGTTTTGAGTCCTCAGGTCAAGAAGGGAAACTGGTCAGTGGCTGGACAGCAGGGAAAGAAGTTGACGATCAAGAAGACGAATGGAAAGGTAGAAACGATGAAGAAGAAAGAGACTGCCGTGGAAACTGTTGTGGAAACATCTAATACATTCTCAGTGCTACCCGACGAATGTGAGTCGACTACTGGGAACGTCACGACGAACGACACCAAGGAAGGTAAGAATATTGTTGTTGTTGGGGATAGCCAAGTAAGGGATATGGATAGGGCGTTCTGCTTGAAGGACAGGAGTAGGAGACAGAGAGTTTGCTTTCTTGGGGCTGGGATGGAGGATATTGTTAGCCGTCTGGATGACATCATGAGAGGTAATGGGAGTAATCCTATTATCTGTCTCAGTGCTGGAGGCAACGATGTTGGCAGACGTAGGAGTGAAGACCTGATTAGCAGGTATAGGTCAGCAATAGAAATAATTAGGAGTAAGGGTGGGAACCCTCTCATATGTGGTATTTTGCCAAGGAGGGGAGTTGGAAATGAATGGTTGTCCAGGGCAATTGGTGTCAATTGCTGTCTGGACAAATACTGTAAGGAAAATGCGGTAACATTCATTGACAACTGGGACCTCTTCTATGGCAGAAATGACATGTATGCCAGGGATGGGGTTCACTTATCTAGGTGTGGGGTGGGAGCACTGGCAACTGCAGTGGAGGGAGCAGTTAGGACTTTAAACTAGGAGTAGTTAGTGGTATGGGTTTTGGCAGGAAAACAGTGAAGTCCCAGTGTAGTAATATTACGAGTTCTAGGGGAACTAGTAATAATAAGAACGAGGTAGATATTGAAAAGCCAGGGACCTTGGGTGATAAGGACAGTAATAGGTTTAGTAGAATAAGATGGTCGAGTTGAGATTAGTTGCTAGTGCAGGTAACATTGATGTATTTGCCTTAACTGAGACGTGGTTTAATTCAAAAAGTCGGGACATGCCTGCGGAATGTCATATTCAGGGTTTTAAATTGTTCAAAGAAGATAGAAGTATTGGGAAGGGGGGTGGGGTGGCATTGTATGTCCGAGATCGCTTGAACTGTTGCATAAAAACGGGTATTAAGTCTGAAGTAACACATACAGAGTCTGTTTGGATAGAATTTTCAGAGGGGCATGAAAAACTGATTTTAGGAGTGATATACCGTCCCCCAAACTTAGATAGGGACCAAGGGAAACTACTGTGGGAGGAAATTGTTAAGGCCACAAGGCACGATAATGTAGTAATTCTAGGAGACTTTAACTTTAGTCATGTTGATTGGAATTTCTTGACTGGGAATTTAGAATCATACGACTTCTTAGAAGTATTTCAGGATTGTTTTTTGAAGCAGTTTGTGACAGAACCTACAAGGGGAAATAACCTGCTTGACTTAGTTATGGCAAACAATGAATCCCTTGTTAATAATTTAGAAATTTCAGAGGAACTGGGTGCTAGCGACCACAAATCAATTACATTTAGCATTGAATGGAAGTACGATAGTAGCGATAACTCAGTAACAGTCCCAGATTTTCGCTTAGCAGATTACGATGGGCTTAGAGAACACTTATCATCTGTTGACTGGGATAACGAAGAGAGCTATCAATATGACAGTTTTCTGAACACTATACATGCTGCTCAAAGAGCGTTTATCCCATATAAAGAAATTAGATCAAATAGAAATGACCCAAAATGGATGAATAATAGGCTCAAATATCTACTAGGGCATAAGAAAGGAATTTATAGGCGTATCAAAAGAGGTGAGGGTCATCTTATGAATCAGTATATTGACATTAAGAGGGACATTAAAAAGGGGATAAGAAAAGCTAAAAGGGACTATGAAATTAAAGTTGCTAGGGATTCTAAAACTAACCCTAAAAGTTTTTTCCAGGTCTATAGAACAAAAGTTAGAGATAAGATAGGTCCCCTTATAAATAACTATGGGCACCTTACTGACAAAGAGAATGAAATGTGCTTGATTTTAAATAATTATTTTCTCTCAGTTTTTACACAGGAAGACACTAACAATATTCCAGTAATTAATTTTTACAGTGGGCTAGAAGATAAATTATGTAACATCACAGTCACTAGTGAGATGGTTGTGAAGCAGATAGACAGACTGAAGCAAAATTAGTCGCCGGGTCCTGATGAGGTTTTTTCAAGGGTACTTAAGGAATGCAAAATGGAACTCTGTGAACCATTAACTAATATTTTTAATTTATCTCTTCAAACAGGTGTAGTGTCTGATATGTGGAAGATGGCTAATGTAATTCCTATTTTTAAAACAGGGGACAAGTCGTTACCGTCAAATTACCGCCCAATAAGCCTGACCTCAATTGTAGGCAAATTACTAGAGTCAATTATAGCTGAGATTATAAGAAGCCATCTCGATAAGCATAGCTTGATTAATGATACTCAGCATGGATTCACAAGAGGCCGGTCTTGTCTAACTAATTTATTAACTTTCTTCAGTAAAGCTTTTGAGGCTGTTGACCACAATAAAGAATTTGATATTATTTACTTAGATTTTAGTAAGGCTTTTGATAGAGTTCCGCACCATAGACTGTTAAAGAAAGTGGCAGCTCATGGCATTGGGGGAAAAGTGCTCTCGTGGATCGAGTCATGGCTCACTGACAGGAAGCAGAGAGTGTCCATAAATGGGGTTAAGTCCGAGTGGGGATCTGTAACAAGTGGCGTTCCACAGGGATCAGTCTTGGGCCCGTTGTTGTTTATAATATATACCAATGATCTTGATGAGGGAATTACTAGTGATATGAGCAAATTCGCCGATGACACAAAGACAGGTAGGATAATTGATTCAAACGTAGATGTTATGGAACTTCAGGAGGATTTAAACAAACTCTATTCTTGGTCAGAAAAGTGGCAGATGCAGTTCAATGTAGATAAATGCAAGGTTCTGAAGCTTGGGAGTGCCCATAACCCTAGTACTTATAAGTTAAATGATGTAGAACTTAGCCATACAGATTGCGAAAAGGACTTGGGGGTTATGGTGAGCAGCAACCTTAAACCAAGACAGCAATGCCTAAGCGTACGTAATAAGGCAAATAGATTACTGGGATTTATATCAAGAAGTGTAAGCAACAGAAGTCCAGAGGTCATACTGCAGCTTTATACATCATTAGTAAGGCCTCACCTAGATTATGCAGCTCAGTTCTGGTCTCCGTATTACAAAATGGACATTAATTCGTTAGAAAACATTCAGCATAGGATGACTAAATTAATACATAGCATTAGAAATCTTCCTTATGAAGAAAGATTGAAGACTCTTAAGTTACATTCACTTGTTAGACGAAGAATGAGGGGAGACCTGATCGAAGTGTATAAGTGGAAGATAGGTATTAATAAAGGGGATATTAATAAGGTCTTGAGGATGTCTCTCCAAGAGAGAACCCGCAGTAATGGATTTAAATTAGATAAGTTTAGATTTAGAAAGTACATAGGAAAGTATTGGTTTGGAAATAGGGTAGTTGATGAGTGGAACAGTCTACCTAGTTGGGTTATTGAGGCTGGGACTTTGGGTAGTTTCAAATCTAGGTTGGATAAGTACATGAGTGGTAGGGGTTG
>NC_091310.1:14110244-14190244 GCF_038502225.1 Cherax quadricarinatus
TCTTATTTTCAACAAAATTTGTTGATAACATCTCACCCACTCTCTCATTTGCTCTCTTTTTACATTGCTTCACCACTCTCTTAACCTCTCTTTTTCTCCATATACTCTTCCCTCCTTGCATCACTTCTACTTTGTAAAAACTTCTCATATGCTAACTTTTTCTCCCTTACTACTCTCTTTACATCATCATTCCACCAATCTCTCCTCTTCCCTCCCGCACCCACTTTCCTGGAACCACAAACTTCTGCTGAACACACTAACACTACATTTTTAAACCTACCCCATACCTCTTCGATCCCATTGCCTATGCTCTCATTAGCCCATCTATCCTCCAATAGCTGTTTATATCTTACCCTGACTGCCTCCTCTTTTAGTTTATAAACCTTCACCTCTCTCTTCCCTGATGCTTCTATTCTCCTTGTATCCCATCTACCTTTTACTCTCAGTGTAGCTACAACTAGAAAGTCATCTGATATATCTGTGGCCCCTCTATAAACATGTACATCCTGAAGTCTACTCAACAGTCTTTTATCTACCAATACATAATCCAACAAACTACTGTCATTTCGCCCTACATCATATCTTGTATACTTATTTATCCTCTTTTTCTTAAAATATGTATTACCTATAACTAAACCCCTTTCTATACAAAGTTCAATCAAAGGGCTCCCATTATCATTTACACCTGGCACCCCAAACTTACCTACCACACCCTCTCTAAAAGTTTCTCCTACTTTAGCATTCAGGTCCCCTACCACAATTACTCTCTCACTTGGTTCAAAGGCTCCTATACATTGATACTCCAGATTTAATCCCATTTATTTCCCCCCACTGAAACTCCCCTACCCCCTTCAGCTTTGTTTCGCTTAGGGAGGGGACATCCAACTTCTTTTCATTCATAACATCAGCAATCATCTGTTTCTTGTCATCCGCACTACATCCACGCACATTTAAGCATCCCAGTTTTATAAAGTTTTTCTTCTTCTCTTTTTTAGTAAAGGTCTACAGGAGAAGGGGTTACTAGCCCATTGCTCCCGGCATTTTAGTCGCCTCATACGACACGCATGGCTTACGGAGGAAAGATTCTTTTCCACTTCCCCATGGACAATAGAAGAAATAAAGAAGAACAAGAGCTATTTAGAAAAAGGGGCACAACATATATATATATATATATATATATATATATATATATATATATATATATATATATATATATATATATATATATATATATATATAATATATACATTATATAAATATGTCTGAAGGCAATGTGTGGTGTGAATATAATGCAGAGAATTCGTAGTTTGGAAGTTAGGAAGAGGTGCGGGATTACCAAAACTGTTGTCCAGGGGGCTGAGGAAGGGTTGTGGAGACGGTTCGGACATGTAGAGAGAATGGAGCGAAACAGAATGACTTCAAGAGTGTATCAGTCTGTAGTGGAAGGAAGGCGGGGTAGGGGTCGGCCTAGGAAAGGTTGGAGGGAGGGGGTAAAGGAAGTTTTGTGTGCGAGGGGCTTGGACTTCCAGCGGGCATGCGTGAGCGTCTTTGATAGGAGTGAATGGAGACAAATCGTTTTTAATACTTGACGTGCTGTTGGAGTGTGAGCAAAGTAACATTTATGAAGGGGTTCAGGGAAACCGGCAGGCCGGACTTGAGTCCTGGAGATGGGAAGTACAGTGCCTGCACTCTGAAGGAGGGGTGTAAATGTTGCAGTTTAAAAACTGTAGTGTAAATCACCCTTCTGGCAAGACAGTGATGGAGTGAATGATGGTGAAAGTTTTTCTTTTTCGGGCCACCCTGCCTTGGTGGGAATCGGCCAATGTGTTAATAAAATAAATAATAAAAATAATAATAATAATAATAATATATATATATATATATATATATATATATATATATATATATATATATATATATATATATATATATATATTTTTTTTTATTTTATTAACACACTGGCCGATTATATATATATATATATATATATATATATATATATATATATATATATATATCTATATATATATATATATATATATATATATATATATATATATATGTCGTGCCGAATAGGCAGAATTTGCGATCTTGGCTTAAATAGCAACGTTCATCTTGCCATATAGGACAAGTGAAAATTTGCGTATGCAATAATTTCGCCAAAATCATTCTGAACCTAACGAAAAAATATTTTTCACTGTGTTAGTTTAGTATTAATTTACTCTAAACAAATCAAAAATATATTTAATTTGGTTAGGCTAAAATAAATTGCTCATGTTATAATAAGGTTAGATAAGTTTTCTAAGATTCTTTTGGTGCAAAATGAAATTTTTTTACATTAACATTAATGAAAAAAATATATCTTTAAACGTATAAGAGAAAATTTTAGAAAGGACTTAATTTTAAATGAGTTCTTGCTAATTGACCAGTTTTACATATTCGGCACGACATATATATATATAATTAATTTATTTTACAGTTGAAAATGTTCCGTGAACCTTTCAATACTGTCCCACTTTATCGCCAAACTAAACACGCAGCTTTCCATCTATACTTGTAAAATATTATTTGTATGTGTAGATATACTTATTGTTCGGTATTAAACAAAATAGCTTTTATTTTAGGTCAACTCATTTCATAATTAAGATGCAATAATGTGTGAGATATGATTATTTTTCTACAAAATTCGCCTAATAAATTCACAAGTTAAAATCAGGTAAATGGAGAACCCTCTTCTTCCTGAAATCCACAGAAGAGATTGATGCGCATATCACGATCATGTGAAGATGCTCTTAAGTCACCAGTGACTAGATTAATATATCTAACCTCACCCACCACCAGAGTTAAAAATAACTCGAGAAAGCAGTAGTTATTCTTTATGACCTGTAATAATGAAGGATCTTCTGCTTATTTAGTCTTTTTATCACTATCTCTCGGCCACATCAAACGTGAGAAACCTGAGACAAGTTAAACAAGTTGACAGCCAACTCACCCCACTGTATCATATTGAAACATGTTCACTTTATCACAGACATCATGGCACTGTTGTAAGAACAGTCAAATGGGTGGCTTTCGACGCACCCTTAAGCAGTTGAAATATTAGTGCTGTATATCAGCCGTGCGCGGTGGCAACCATTTTTCTTTTTGCACTGCAAACGTTTTTTAGGTCGATTTTTTCTTGTATTTATAGTTTTTTTTTAATCCTTGTACCTAAATTAGCTCAGAAATGTGCTGCAAACCCTATGTGAAAAAGTAAATATTTTGTATACTTACACAATGCTACATTAACATTTGCCTTATATTATAATGAAAGCCTTGAATGCTAACCTTAATTTCACGCCAGACAAAATTCTTCGTGGTCTGCAGTTTGTCCTTCCCTGGCTATGAGCTCTTATCCTGCCTCGCATTTTGTCAGAGTTCAGTCCTGCCTGAGGAATGTTATCTCCGTCCCCTCTTTCCCTACGCCCTTTAGTTCCTTCATCTCTGTCACCGGTATGTCATTGAAAAGTCACCTAACCCTCATGTACCAATCTACGGCTAGGCAAACATGAAAAAAGTTCAAATAGGGTAAAAAAAAATAGTATTACACATTAATAATTTTGGACATTTAGAAAACATTAAGTATATGATAATCAATATATTTTATGAAACCAGGAAGGAAGGAATTAGGGAACGTACTCGCTCTAACAAGGCTTCGATGGAGATGGTGAAGGCAATTTTATGGGGTAATGGCTTTAAACCTAGCAGATTAGCCCAGTCAGTCTAGCTCCACAGAAGGGTTTAGGTTGGAAGAGCACAGATTTTGTCGACTTGAGCGCCTCAAGGTAATACTTGGGAGTCTTGGCCAGTAAGAGTGTTCATGATTGGTGAAATAACTCTCTTGTCTGCCTCACCATCACTAAAACACTCGGTGAAGAGTAAGCTTGAAAGTTTGACGTTGAGATTGTTTTTAAGTGTAAAAGTCAAAGTTATCGTAGTGTTTTTGGCAGTGGTTCCATGAAAAGGTCTTATCTTCACACGATGGGCCAAATTCGTGGTGAAAAACACAAGAAACAGATACATTTGGGTAGTGATAATTTTCTGTCTCAACAGGGATTATAGAAATATAGGTACTAAGAGAGCTCCTGAAACCTGCAATGATTTTTTTCACTCATAATGTAACTGATTTCCATGTATATCATACGACAGGTTAAATAGACCCTGAAAATCAGAATAATGAGGGAATTTTGATGCGGACAGCTTGTTCAGTCGTGTTCCTGGTGATGTTGCAATTGATTTTTTGATGCGATAAGTTTCTGATAAATATTCGGATATTCCTGTACCTTACGACACAGTCTTGAAACTTATTGAAGTGTGTGTATTCTAAATATTTTCTTCAGCAAAGGAGCTTTTTACAGCCAAGCGTCACCAATAATACTTAACATTTTTTGGGAACACTTCGAGAGTGAACTCACTACCATCGCTGACAGTGAGAATACATTTAAGTTACGAACATGATGTATTCTCTGACGTTTGGCCTTATACTAATGTACCAGAGTTATTAAGTTTAATAATGCATATATAGAAAACAAAAAGCTGCCATTTTAGGACATCCTAGTAAACAGAGAAGCCAGAAATACGCCTATTTTTAGTCAGTATTGGAAAACCAACACAGTCGGATAGTTATCGGCATGTCTTTTTTCACACTCTCCTAATACAAAAAGGAGGTGCCATTTCAGGCTTATCCCTTAGATCATACCGGATTTCCGTTTTGGAGTTCTGATTTTCTAAGTTAGGTTTCACTAAGGATGCTCCTCATTGCCAAAATTTTAATTATTTTTTTGAATTTGGATAAACTGGAATGTGCAAAAAAATTCTTTTTAATATTGGTATAAACACTGCCTTCAGCAGTTCGACTGCCATTAAGATATTTGTAAAAAGAAGCTTCTAAGATGATAACGAAATTAATTCTGGTATTTATAAGATTCTATGCACAGATTATGACAAGTATTACACTGGGGAAAAGAATGATTTTAAACATAGTCTTTATCACATAAATATTCTGTATTGACGGACTGATTTCATAAGAACATAAGAACATAAGAAAGGAGGAACACTGCAGAAGGCCTGTTGGCCCATACTAGGCAGGTCCTTTACAATTCATCCCACTAACAAAACATTTGCCCAACCCAATTTTCAATGCCACCCAAGAAATAAGCTCTGATGTGCAAGTCCCACTCAAATCCAACCCATCCCACTCATGTATTTATCCAACCTAAATTTGAAACTACCCAAAGTCCTAGCCTCAATAACCCAACTAGGTAGACTGTTCCACTCATCAACTTCCCTATTTCCAAACCAATACTTTCCTATGTCCTTTCTAAATCTAAACTTATCTAATTTAAATCCATTACTGCGGGTTCTCTCTTGGAGAGACATCCTCAAGACCTTATTAATATCCCCTTTATTAATACCTATCTTCCACTTATACACTTCAATCAGGTCTCCCCTCATTCTTCGTCTAACAAGTGAATGTAACTTAAGAGTCTTCAATCTTTCTTCATAAGGAAGATTTCTAATGCTATGTATTAATTTAGTCATCCTACGCTGGATGTTTTCTAACGAATTTATGTCCATTCTGTAATATGGAGACCAGAACTGAGCTGCATAATCTAGGTGAGGCCTTACTAATGATGTATAAAGCTGCAGTATGACCTCTGGACTTCTGTTGCTTACACTTCTTGATATAAATCCCAGTAATCTATTTGCCTTATTACGTACGCTTAGGCATTGCTGTCTTGGTTTAAGGTTGCTGCTCACCATAACCCCCAAGTCCTTTTCGCAATCTGTATGGCTAAGTTCTACATCATTTAACTTATAAGTACTAGGGTTATGGGCACTCCCAAGCTTCAGAACCTTGCATTTATCTACATTGAACTGCATCTGCCACTTTTCTGACCAAGAATAGAGTTTGTTTAAATCCTCCTGAAGTTCCATAACATCTACGTTTGAATCAATTATCCTACCTATCTTTGTGTCATCGGCGAATTTGCTCATATAACTAGTAATTCTCTCATCAAGATCATTGATATATATTATAAACAACAACAGGCCCAAGACTGATCCCTGTGGAACGCCACTTGTTACAGATCCCCACTCGGATTTAACCCCATTTATGGACACTCTCTGCTTCCTGTCAGTGAGCCATGACTCGATCCACGATAGCACTTTTCCCCCAATGCCATGAGCTGCCACTTTCTTTAACAGTCTATGGTGCGGAACTCTATCAAAAGCCTTACTAAAATCTAAGTAAATAATATCAAATTCTTTATCGTGGTCAACAGCCTCAAAAGCTTTACTGAAGAAAGTTAATAAATTAGTTAGACAAGACCGGCCTCATGTGAATCCATGCTGAGTATCATTAATCAAGCTATGCTTATCGAGATGGCTTCTTATAATCTCAGCTATAATTGACTCTAGTAATTTGCCTACAATTGAGGTCAGGCTTATTGGGCGGTAATTTGACGGTAACGACTTGTCCCCTGTTTTAAAAATAGGAATTACATTAGCCATCTTCCACATATCAGACACTACACCTGTTTGAAGAGATAAATTAAAAATATTAGTTAATGGTTCACAGAGTTCCATTTTGCATTCCTTAAGAACCCTTGAAAAAACCTCATCAGAACCCGGCGACTTATTTTGCTTCAGTCTGTCTATCTGCTTCACAACCATTTCACTAGTGACTGTGATGTTACATAATTTATCTTCTTCTAGCCCACTATAAAAATTAATTACTGGAATATTGTTAGTGTCTTCCTGTGTAAAAACTGAGAGAAAATAATTATTTAAAATCGAGCACATTTCATTCTCTTTGTCAGTAAGGTGCCCATAGTTATTTTTAAGGGGACCTATCTTATCTCTAACTTTTGTTCTATAGACCTGGAAAAAACTTTTTGGGTTAGTTTTAGAATCCCTAGCAACTTTAATTTCATAGTCCCTTTTAGCTTTTCTTATCCCCTTTTTAATGTCCCTCTTAATGTCAATATACTGATTCATAAGATGACCCTCGCCTCTTTTGATACGCCTATAAATTCCTTTCTTATGCCCTAGTAGATATTTCAGCTT
Source organism: Cherax quadricarinatus (assembly GCF_038502225.1). Classification (NCBI taxonomy): domain Eukaryota; kingdom Metazoa; phylum Arthropoda; class Malacostraca; order Decapoda; family Parastacidae; genus Cherax; species Cherax quadricarinatus. The sequence goes on from NC_091310.1 coordinate 14,117,352, forward strand.
ATTATTCATCCATTTTGGGTCATTTCTATTTGATCTAATTTCTTTATAAGGGATAAACGCTCTTTGAGCAGCATGTATTGTGTTCAGAAAACTGTCATATTGATAGCTCTCTTCGTTACCCCAGTCAACAGATGATAAGTGTTCTCTAAGCCCATCGTAATCTGCTAAGCGAAAATCTGGGACTGTTACTGAGTTATCGCTACTATCGTACTTCCATTCAATGCTAAATGTAATTGATTTGTGGTCGCTAGCACCCAGTTCCTCTGAAATTTCTAAATTATTAACAAGGGATTCATTGTTTGCCATAACTAAGTCAAGCAGGTTATTTCCCCTTGTAGGTTCTGTCACAAACTGCTTCAAAAAACAATCCTGAACTACTTCTAAGAAGTCGTATAATTCTAAATTCCCAGTCAAGAAATTCCAATCAATATGACTAAAGTTAAAGTCTCCTAGAATTACTACATTATCGTGCCTTGTGGCCTTAACAATTTCCTCCCATAGTAGTCTCCCTTGGTCCCTATCTAACTTTGGGGGACGGTATATCACACCTAAAATCAGTTTTTCATGCCCCTCTGAAAATTCTATCCAAACAGACTCTGTATGTGTTACTTCAGACTTAATACCCGTTTTTATGCAACAGTTCAAGCGATCTCGGACATACAATGCCACCCCACCCCCCTTCCCGATACTTCTATCTACTATATGTCGCCACTACCCCTGTTGCCTGCAATCCATTCGCCTCTGTATTTGACTGAAGAAGCCTACTGCGCAGGCGAAACGTTTCAGTAACAAAGATACCCAACTGTTGCACATGGTACAGTAATATGGTGATGGTATTGGATAATGGTGATGGAACAGTAACATGGTGATGGCATTTAAATATGGTAATAGTACAGGAATGAGATGATTATATTGGAATATGGTGATGGCACAGGAATTTGGTGACGATGTTGGAATATGGTGATAGTACTGGAATATGGAGATGGTGCTGGAATATAGTAATGGTGCAGTAATATGGTGATGGTACAGTAATGTGGTAATGGCACTAAATGATGATATCATATGCGTTGTATTTTTAAGAAGCACTGAACTCTCGCATATATATATATATATATATATATATATATATATATATATATATATATATATATATATATATATATATATATATATATATATATATATATATATAGATGTGTATATGCGATCTTGGTTTAAATAGCAACACTCATCTTGCCATTTAGGACAAGCGAAAATTTGTGTATGCAATAATTTCGCCAAAACCATTCTGAACCTAACAAAAAAAATATTTCACTGTGTATGTTTAGTATTAAATTACTGTAAACAAATCTAAAATATATTTAGTTGGGTTAGGCTAAAATAAATTGTTCTTGTTATAATAAGGTTAGGTAAGTTTTCTAAGATTCTTTTGGAGCAAAATTAAAAATTTTTACATTAACATTAATGAAAAAAATATATCATTAAACATAAAAGAGAAAATTTTAGAAAGGACTTAATTTTAAATGAGTTCTTGCTAGTTGACCAGTTTTACATATTCGGCACGACATATATATATATATATATATATATATATATATATATATATATATATATATATATATATATATATATATATATATATATATATATATCTTCCACTCCCTTTCTTCCACCGCCCACCACAAGGACGGGAGACCTCTCTCTTCCTCCCCACCACCACCATGAACCACATGCGGTATGTGCTATGCCCCATTTTCCCTTCAGCCTGGGCTTATCACACAGTCTGAGATATGGCAGATGATGAAGCCAGCCAGGGAAACAATGCACCCAACAATGAAAGAAGAGGCACATGTCAGGTGTGTGGAGAGTTTCGAGCACGCAACAGGGATGGCCGCATTCGTGCACACAATGGGAGTGCAGGATCACATATGCCCCCAGCAGAGAGCAGCCCACAGCCTCCACAGGCAGATGACAACTCCAATGGCAACTTCGTCACTTGCGTTAACCTTCTGTTGGCATTCAAATCCACTGCTAGCAGTATACTATCCCACATCCCTAAAGCGGCTCGCCCATATGCAGCAGGGAAATTCACAGACCTTCTTAAGCGGGTGAATGGAGGTTCCACCAACTTAGAAGCCCGAGGCACCATCCAAGCATGGCGCAACCTACTCTTGTTCGGCAATGTCTGTCTTGCAGTTCCTGAAAGACGAGGCAAACTGATGACCACGTCAGTTATCAAGGCAGTGCGCAACTACCCAAGAACGGACAACTGCGACCCTCTGCCCCATCATTGCAGGAATCAAAGAGGTAGACCCAAGAAAAGTCCCACTGAAAATGAGAAAATTTTCGCACAGGTTAGCAAAAAAATCGAAGAAGGTAACACAGTGGAAGCAATAAGAATAATTACAAGTGACGACACTGTAGCCCCCAAGGATGAGACCACGGCCCAAGCACTAAGAGACAAGCATCCAACCAGGGACACCATAGCCATCAACGACAACCCTGAGGAAGACCCCATTATTGAACAATTAATTTTGCCAGAATCGGAAGTCTATAAGGCGATCGTGTCATTTCCAGCAGGATCTGCAGGAGGTTACGCTGGAATTCGACCTCAGCACCTCAAAGAGATGGTAAATCCAGTACTCGGTGAATCTGTATCAATTCTTCTCACCGAGTTAACAACTTTCGTCAACAATTGCCTGGCTGGGCGAATCCCAGAAGAAATTAAACCTTTCTTTTTCGGGGCCTCACTATGTGCTTTGAAGAAGAGGGATGGGGGAATCAGACCCATTGCAGCTGGAAACACCCTTCGCCGTCTCGTTGCCAAAGCAGCAGTGAGAAACATTCGCCTAAAAGCTGCCACTTTACTCCAGCCACACCAACTGGGCTTTGGGGTCTCTCAAGGCAGTGAAGCTGCAGCTCATGCCGCAAGGGCCTACATCAGGGACCTACCAGAAGACAAGGCCATAGTCAAACTTGATTTCAGAAATGCCTTTAATATGGTGAAGAGAGATGCTGTTTTGCCAGCTGTTCGGGATCGGTTCCCAAGTCTTTTTCCCTTCATTTCAGCCGGCTACAGCAAACCCTCAATTCTTTTGTTTGGAGAACATGAAATTCAATCATCAGAGGGTGTTCAGCAGGGTGACCCACTCTCTCCTCTTCTCTTCTGCTTGGCAATAAGAGAACTAATTTCCAGCCTACGCAGTGAGCTCAATATCTGGTACCTGGATGACGGCACTCTGGCAGGTACTGATGAGTCCCTGGTGGGGGACCTACAACTGGTGAAAACACAGGGAGAAGACTTGGGACTCATCCTCAATCCATCCAAGTGTGAAATCATCACAGCGAACCAGGAAATAATCAGTGCTGTGCGAAGAATCCTCCCGGAAGTCTCAACTACCACTCCGTCCAACAGTACCCTCTTGGGGGCACCGCTGGGTCACCAGGCCATCGACACTGTCCTCAGGGACAAATTGAATGACCTGATGAGAATGGAGGAGAGAATAAGCGATCTTGATGCCCTTGATGCTCTGTATCTCCTCACAAGGTGTCTTACTATGCCAAGACTCACTTACTTCTTGAGGTGTGCACCCTCTTTTGACAACCCAACACTCGATGAATATGACGCACACCTGAGATCAACTTTTAAGAAGGCACTGAACCTGTCACTAGAGGATGAGCAATGGGATCAGGCAACCCTCCCAGTGCGACTTGGAGGTATAGGGGTGCGTAAAGCATTGCATGTTGCTTTACCTGCTTTTCTGTCTTCGTGTTTGGCTTCCAGTGCATTAGTCAAGAAGATAGTTCCCGAACGCTTGAGAGACGTGGTAGGAGCTCAAGACCTCAGGTTTACTGAAGCAGCGATTCGGTGGGACACCCTTACAGACTCCTCCAGTAGACCAGCTCCTCCCAAACAGCACAAACAGTCCCACTGGGACAAACCGATCATGAAAAAATCGCCAACACAATGCTCTCCAATGCCTCAGGAAAGGACAAAGCTCGTCTCCTGGCAGTGAAGGCACCACACTCAGGAGATTTTCTGTTAGCTGTTTCCAATTCCTCCCTGGGCACCCGTCTCGACCCACAGGCCATTCGGATTGGTGTTGCTCTTCGCCTAGCCGCCCCCATCCTCACCGAACATAGGTGTATTTGCGGCAGGGCGACAGCTGATCAATTCGGACTTCATGGTCTTGTGTGTCACACAGCAGAAGGGAAGTATGCCCGACAATAGGAGATGAATGACATCATAAAGAGAAGCCTCGCCACAGCTCGTTGCCCAGCTCAACGGGAACCCCAAGTACAGAGGTCTGATGGAAGTCAAAAGCGACCTGATGGAGCCACTATGCTACCTTGGAAGGATGGAAAGCATATTGCCTGGGACTACACCTGTGCTTCCACATTGGCAGACACCTACTTGCCATACTCCGTAGTGGAAGGGGGTGGAGCTGCCAGCCACAGGGAGACCCAGAAGATCCGAAAATATGACGACCTACCCCCTTGCTATAACTTCATTCCAATAGGGTCGGAGACCCTTGGAGCATGGGGCAAGTGTGCTCTAAAGTTCCTCAAAGAGCTGGGTGAAAAACTCATCATAGAAACCAAGGACCACAGGGCGACCAGCTTTCTCTTTCAGAGACTCAGTGTTGCGATCCAGAGAGGAAATGCCTGCAGCATTCTGGGCACGCGGCCCACCGCAGGGGAGCTGGACGAAGTATTCGAGATGTAGCTCTGAGTTACCTATGTTTTTTACTTTCTGTTGTATTTTTGTGAATGTTTGGCCAATGTATTTTTGTCTTTAAATAAAACATACTTGAAATATAGGGGGTGGTAGGAGAAAATTCTCAAACAGCTTCAGGGAAAACCTTGAGTTTTCCCTGAAGCAAGTTTATTCTTTTCTCTGAGGATGAGGGTCCCTATGACAGTTCTAGAGGTGGTACCTCCCTATATATATATATATATATATATATATATATATATATATATATATATATATATATATATATATATATATATATATATATATATATATATATATATATATATATATATATATATATATATATATATATATATATATATATATATATATATATATATATGGGCTTCCTTCCAATTCATTTAACAGCGTTAGTGGGTTTATCTTGAATATTACACATAAGGTAAATGTATGGTGTTACATATTGCACTGTCAGGTTAGGAGTTCATTTCTCAACTTGACAGGGGCTGTTTCGGCCGCTGTAACGATAAAGTAGAGCAATTCTTTAGAGGCAATTAAATAGTCATTTCAAAATATCACCATTAATCAATGACAAGGGTGAATGGAAATAGACACAAAACTTTAAATAAATTCTTGAGGTGTATAAGGTACTGCGTAATAAAAAGGAGGTGACTTGTATGTTTATAAATGTCCAGATGTAAATCAAGGTAACCTTGAACTAATAAATACATTAGTAAGGAAAGTAACGACTTGTCTTAGAAACTGTTTAAAGTGGAATAGAAACTCTATCTGGTTAAATATCCACGACAGTCGTACACTACACATTTTTATAAGAAAAAAGTATAGAACAGATAAGCATCTGTGTGCGTTAACAAGAGCCGTGTCAAAAGTTAGAATATCAGGTACCTGCTTCGAGGCTCTCCTCAGGGAATACCTAACAAGATTTCTAGCTGTGGCTAGTATGCTAGGGACCGGCAAGTAGGTACTTCTTCTCAAGACTAGTTGACGTGTAGTACAGGCTAATATGTCAGGTAACATTTATAGGTACTCCTGCTCAAGGACTAGCTTATAAAGGAACTTTTGTTTTTATAAGCACTCCTGCCACACTGGCATATCAGGAGTCACAAGAAAGATCTCAACATCGTCACACAAGAACTAACTACAAGGACAAATACAAGTCATATGGTGAGAACATTCGTATACCTCTGAGAAATTAAGAATAAGATCAGCGATACATAATGCTATAAACACACCAGTCACAAATTTAGCAGCCGGTACAGTGTCTGAAGGGGTGTAGATGTGCGTGTAAGGTGGCTGGTGTTATTGTAATAGGACAGTGACCTCTCACTCCAATAAAATCGATGAACCAACTAAGGGATACTCGTGGCTCACCCATTAGCAAAGCGCCGGTCACTTGGAGACCAAAGATGGAAACATGCACTAGAGCAACACTACCAGATGTTTAAGAGAACAAGAGAGCACCAAGAGAAGTTAAAGAGACCAAGAGATGTTTAAAAATAAGACAAATTAAAACAGCAATTCTTCAACATCATATTTCTAAAATTAAATTAAATTAAATAACTAGATAAGTAGAATATAAATAAATACGGATATAAATGTGCATACGCAGAACAAGTCACATGGGTATATGTATGGTGAGAGAAAATCACATGACGCTCTAACCCACAGGACCACCAAATCCTACAAGAATCAGGCACCCAGCAGAGCTAGGTGTTTTATAGTGATCCAAGGATATACGGTGGTGTGGGTGCCTCTGAGCTAATTTAATTCTACTCCCCATTTGGTGTAACAGCCTCATCGAGCAGTATTTTATATTACTGTAACCACGAACAAGTGGTACTGATCAATAACAACACTGCGACTAACCAAGAACTCGAACACATTTTGTTTTGGCCCTCCTCACGGTGAGCGAAAACTACATGACACTCTATCCCACAGGACCACCCAATCCTACAAGAATCACGCACCCAGCAAAGGTAAGTGTTTTACCGTGATCCGAGGACATACGGTGGTGTGAGTGCCTCTGATGTTTAATGAAGACAAATTCCAACTATTCTGTTATCGAAAACTGGAGGAAATAATAGCTAGAAATGAGTATACTACAAACTCTAATCACACAATAGAGTGGAAAATTAATGTGAAGGACCTAGGAGTGGTAATATCTGAGGATCTCACCTTCAAGAATCATGACAGTGCCACTATTACATCTGCGGAGAAACTGATAGGATGGATTATGAGAACATTCAAGACAAGAGATGCCAAGCCAATGATGATCCTTTCTAAATCACTTGTTCTCTCTAGGCTAGAATGCTGCTGTACATTAACATCTCCGTTCAAGGCAGGTGATTTTGCAGATCTGAAGAATATACAGAGAACCTTTACTGCACATATAAGTGCCATCAAGCACCTTAAATACTGGGAACGCTTGGAAGCACTTGACTTGTACTCATTGGAGCGCAGGCGAGAGAGCTACATCATAATCTACACCTAGAAAATCCTAGAGGGACTGGTCTCTAATCTGCACACAGAAATCACTCCCTACGAAAGCAAAAGACTTGGCAGGCGATGCAACATACCCCCAGTGAAAAGTAGGGGCCCCAATAGTACACTAGGAGAAGACACAGTAAGTGTTCGGGGTCCAAGACTGTTCCACAGCCTCCCCCACCAGCCATAAATGGAACTATCAATATACCTTTGGCTGTCTTCAAGAGGGAGTTGAACGGATACCTAAAATCACTACCAGATCAGCCGACTGTGGCTCGTACGTCTTACTACGTGTGACCAGAGGTAACAGGATCGTTGATCAGGCCCTGATCCACCGGGAGGCCTGGTCATGGACCAGGCCGCGGGTGCATTTATCTTCGGAATACCCTCCAGGTAGACTGCAGGTAGGTAGGGTGGTGCAAGTGTGTTCTCAAGTGTGCACGAGTAGCCCAATGCAATCTGCTTACTCTCTTTTCTGATTAGTATGGTGGCATCTGGACGCATCTGACTTTCGTATGCCTCAGTACATGAGGTTCCTATTCTGCTGAGAAACGGACTTTGGCGAAAATTCGCTTGCCCTCTTCATGTCTAACATGCTTCTTCTCCAACGAATGACAGACGAGATCATGGAACCCTAATTGATGAGCTCAAGTCCATTAGAAAATGCACCTCTAATTAGTGAAAAGCTAATTTCCAAGAAGGAATTAGTGAATCTCCAAAATGTGGTGCCTTCATATCTAGAAGGCGAACTTTGTAATTTCCCGAGGGTGTTTCAACAATGTTTGGCCAATTTTATCCAAGATGAGTCTGTTCCATCCGACTATTTGTGATACCTGGAAATAGCTTGAAGAGTCTGCAAGGCTGTCCCACTTGCAGCTGGTTCGAAGAATTTTAGGTTATGAGCTTCTGAAGCACCTTTCAAGCTTTCTGGGACAGTTTCCTTCACTAATTCACTAGATGTAATACACGTGGACAGATGGGCAAGTAATACTACCCGTGTTGCCTTACGCATCTCTGTACCTCCCAGTCACATTGTAAGTGTTGCCTAATCCTATTAGTTATCTTCCAGTGACAGAGTGAGTGCCTTTCTATAAATAAATCTCAGGAGCGTGTTATATTCGCACAGTATTGGGCTGTCGAAAGAGGGTGCACATCTCATGAAGCAGGTTAGTCTTGGCAGAGTTAGACACCTTGCGAAGAGATACAGGACGTCATGGGCATCCAAATCACTTATTCTCTCCTCCATCCTCTACAAGTCGTTCACTTTGTCCTTGAGTACTGTGTCAATAGCTTGACGACCCAGCAGTGTTCCCAATAAGATGATCATGGAAGGAAAAGGGGAAGGGGTTCATGGCCGTTGATACAATTGTTCGCTCCAATGTTTACATTTCCTGAGTTGTCGAGATGATTTCACACTTAGAAATGTTGAGGATGAGTTCCAAGGTGAAGTTGGCTTAAAAAGCCAATGTAACTTATGAAGAATAAGGAGAACGAAAAAATTTTATGTAATAAATCTGCGAAAATCTGCCTGAACACAATGAAAAAAAATAATATCATTGACTATAATTAATATAAATTAAATTTAAACTGATTTGTTGTATATTTAGTAAAATTAATCTAAAACAAAAATTGCATTCGGTTAGTTGAGGTCTCAGTAACACAGTTTTCAGTAGAAAAAGTTGTTATTAATCCATAAAAAAAGTTTTGGAAATGTTCAAATGTTGTGGACGTTCGGCCAGATTGATTAGTTCAGCTAATGAGGCACCACACACACACACACACACACACACACACACACACACACACACACACACACACACACACACACACACACACACACACACACACACACACACAAACACACACACACACACACACACACACACACACACACACACACACACACACACACACACACACACACACACACACACACACACACACACAACAACAACAACAACAACAACATCTAGTGTGACAAATGCAGATAACTCGGCCTAGTCCACGCTCCCCACTACGTTTCTTGATCATAATAATACTGATCATACTCTTGAACGTTTACATAATAATCCAGCAGTCGTAGGAGGTGAGTGCAGTGGACCAGGTTTAGTTCAGGATCCAGAGGTTTTCCTTATCACTTGAATTATATGATAGGGAGGAGAGGAAATAATTTGGCCTTATTATGATGAACATTTTAATGTGCAGGAAATAGAATTATTAGTACCTCGTTTCTCAGTCTTGGGCTTTGCAATGGGCAGTCGAGTACTGGGCGACAATTGTTCACACAGCATTGTATGAGAAGGGTCAGTAACTTCTAGCATGTGTGATGAATTCAATAATTACGGGATTGTGAAGGCTTGCATACCAGTGTATCCTTGCTAAGTACATGCGTGAATTCAAGTTGATTACACGACAATCAGGGCAATCGTTCACAGACATCGCTAGGCTCCAGTGAAAAATCTTATGGGGTGGTATAAGGTGTCTCTGTCTTCAGTGAATTGATGTGATTAATTTTATTTAACGACATTTTAGAATCTGTTAGTCATAATGTTAGAGTTTTCCTAGAGGATCGCAGGTTTAAATTTTATATTTAGTAAAATTATCAGTCACCTTCTAGGTTATTCGCTAATGTGGTGATAAACAACAACAAGGAAAGAAAGCTGCCAGCGAAATGAAGACTCAAGCTATGAGCGAACCAGAGTGCCTCTCCAAAGAACAATCATAAGCAGGTACTAGCAGAGACAAGGCTTCAGAACCTTTTCAATGGTGTTACTGCCATAAACCTGACTGTATCTCAGACTGTTTCAAACTCCAATGACAGTCTTTAATAACGGGTAGGTTCAACGTTTAAAAATCCATAGGGTTCATTAGTACTCGAATGTCCTAGGACGGCGGTGTCTGAAACCAAAGCAAGATAACTCTCTATCAGATATGTTATTAAATATAATTTTCTTACGAGAAAGACTGCTACCTGTTACGGGATTAAAGACGAAGTCTTTTTCTGAAAAGTCAGTGGATTCAAAAAAGTTTATGACGCAGGTAAGGCCTTTCATTCATAGGGGCATTTAAGTGTTACTGTTGCAGGATGTCTAAACAGTTCGAATGGCCGAACTTGAGTTAAGATGTTAAGTACATAAGGTTCTGCCATGAATGCCAACAAGTGGGAAAGCCTAAACATTATATCAAACCGGCTCCTCTGTGTCCTATACCGGCTGAAGGAGAACCATTTGTGGATTTGATTATCGACTGTGTAGAGCCTCAACCGAAAGCCATATCAGGTAACCAGTATATATTTGAAATAATGATTAAGACTACTAAGTATCCTGAGACTGATTATGTACAGAATTAACACAAAAGTTATCCTAAAACCCCTGATTATATTTATATTTCAAGTGGGAATTCCACACTCTATCAAGCGTGATCAAGTTTCCAATTTTACAGCCAATATATTTCTGGATGTTCTGTGTCGTATGGACATTTTTTCATTAGCTTATCACCTTCAGTCATAAGGGTGCTTTAAATTTTTCATCTAACCTTGAAGACAATGATCTGAACTTATTACCTACATTTTCCTACAGGGTGGGATAAGTTCTTGTCTTTACTGTTTATCGCGAGAAGAGAGACAATTCAAGAATCCATTTAGTATAGTCTCTTCGAGCTGATGTTTGGACGTAATGTTAAAGGCCCTCTGCAAGCGTTCATTGAAGATTTACTTGGAGTTAACATCACAGGTAGTGCTCCATAAGATTTTATGGCAAGGTTACACTTAGTACGAGAAATAGCTTAGAAATTTGAGGCAACTTGAAAAAGAAGTATGACAAGGCATCTAACTTCACACGTTCCTTTGACATAGGAAGTAAAGCTATTATTCAAGAACCTGTAGCTATTCACGCTATGAAGGCATCATTCATTGCCCTATGAATGCATTAGAATAGACGTCTGAACAGAGCTATGAGTAGCTCCTCTTGACAGACTTTTGAAAGGCAGACTCTACCATCAATAATCAGATTGCCAAATTTTTGAACCACCTCACTTCCCGATATTGACCAAATCTTTTGTTACTACAGACTCTGATGATGAGACAAACGCCTTGTAGAAGTCTGCCTTTGTGTAGCGTCACGGAAGAGCAAATGGCTTATATCACAACCCTTCTGGAAACTTATCTCGACATATTTTCGTATGTTCGAAAGTATGTAGTCTTAGATTTCACGACGTAGATACGGGCATAGCTAAAAACAATTAAACTCTCTCCTTTCAAAGTTAACTCAAAGAAGCAGAAATTATTACAACAAAAAATAAATTTCGTCCTGGAACATGAGTTAGTGGAGCAACTTTCAAGTCCGTGAGTTTTGCAGTGAGTCCTTATGAAGGAACAAGAACACTGTGTTAGGATTTGTACAGACTACCGGAAGGTGAATGAAGTCATGGTGTCGGGAATCTACTTCATGGGTAAGGCCAGATTTGTCTCTAGGTTAGACCTCCTTAGGGCTATTACCAGGTCCCTCTAACAGGCGAAGGAGGCCTTTTGTTTGTAGTTCTAAGTCATTATTAGTACACCATCACTTCTTTCCGCATCGGCAGTACCGACAAAAATTGAAAACTGATCCATGCAGCCGGAAAGGGGTCGGTAGGCACTCAGGCATGCATAGATGACTTCGCAAGCATATCTGACACATGGGACGAACATGTACATCCCTTCTCAGAGATCTTCATGATCCTTTAGAAAGTATCAGCGAGGGCTATCCAAAATCACAAAATCCCCCGTGACAGAAAATCCCACCCACGATTCGTAGGGTTCGTAGTCCCTACGAATCGTTGGGTTTACCAACTTCCCAGATACTGTGTCCCCTTTCCTGGGGTGATCAGCTGTAAGAAGTTCCAAAAAATAAAGCAATTGCTGTACACTGCTACAGTATTATTTTTATTAAGTAGACGTCTGTCATCGGGGAGAGGCACAACTTTTCTTCTGTCCTCTGAGAAGGGAGCCACATGAACAGGTCTACTCAGCCATCGAAAAAAAATCCATAGCTCTTGTCTTGGCAGTGGATCACTTTGATATTTACTATATATGCCATCCTCTCCTTTTATGGTTAAGGTATTTGTGACCTCCTGAAACACAGGTGGTTCAGTGACCTACATGAAAGCCAAGCGGAGTACAAACACTGTTTTAATACAATGGACCTTAAGACTTCAACCCTACATCATCACAATCAAGCACATCTAAGAAAAGTTCAGTACGGTGGCAAACTCTCTCTCCAGGGCTTGTATATATAAATAAGCAAATATCGCAACCTAAGCGATACAGAATGCAAAGTAACCACTGGGGAGGTAAAAGAATGATAGCTCTAGGCCTCTCGTGTTGCAATCAACACATCATCAGGAGCTTGCAAAATTGCAGAAAAGAGGAGGATGTCCAGCAAATAACGTTCCCAGAGGACCGTCTTTATTGAAGTGAGAGAGGGAGAAAGGAGAGGGTACCACAAGTGACCAGCACCAACAGTACCATAGCCAGAGAGATGATTATTATAGTGTTAGAAAATATCCCACAAGCATTGATATTGTAATAGCCTAAAGGAAACGAAATTAACGTGGCAATAATAACAAATTCGGTCGTATTCCGCTATGACATCTATAACTATAAATATATAAATATATTGTCAGTGATATAGAAATCACTAGCACTTATATCCTCCCCGCCTGAGACAACGCGTCCTTTTAAATTACAAGAGAAGGAAAACGGAACCATAATGAGGGGAGACTTCTAAAAAGTTGTGTAAAGGAAACTGGGCTTATTATAATGAACCCATTAAAGTGAGGACATATCTGTGAAAACAGGGAAAGCCAGCCTTCAGAAACTGCATTTAAGAGAGTCTTATGCATTCGTATAAGAGCCCAATTTAAACTGTGTACTATTGCCTCAACTAAAAATGCACCTAATTTAAACAGCCCATCACTGATACTGTATAATGACTGCCTATCATGCTTAATATTTGCCGATTCTACAATATTCCCTTCACTGCAGGAGGAACAAGGGAAGATGACTCCTGCTTCGCTCCAGTTTGCTGGGTTATTGCAAGCTCTAATATGGTTGAAAATCATGTTTGACTCCTGTCAAACATGATTTTCACATAGTGCTGGGACATTCTCACCTCCAATGACTTTCCAGTCTGCCCCAAATAGATGAGACTGCAACCATTGCAATCAACTCTGTAGACACCACCAACACGTTGTTGTGGTACATTCTATATCAGGATGCTTCCAGCAGACCGTCATTTTTAAACACTACTTGTGTATTAAATCTTCTAAGAGCCTTCGGCAGGATAGATAAATTCTCCTTATTTGGGAGGACATATATATATATATATATATATATATATATATATATATATATATATATATATATATATATATATATATATATATATATATATATAAATACATACATACATAATGTCGTGCCGAATATGTAAAACTGGTCAATTAGCAAGAACTCATTTAAAATTAAGTCCTTTCTAAAATTTTCTCTTATTCGTTTAAATATATATTTTTTTCATTAATTTTAATGTAAAAATTTTTAATTTTGCTCCAAAAGAATCTTGGAAAACTTACCTAACCTTATTATAACAAGAACAATTTATTTTAGCCTAACCCAATTAAATATATTTTAGATTTGTTTACAATAATTTAACACTAAACTAACACAGTGAAATATATTTTTGTCGTTAGGTTCAGAATGATTTTCGCGAAATTATTGCATACACAAATTTTCACTTGTCCTATATGGCAAGATGAGCGTTGCTATTTAAGCCAAGATCGCAAGTTCTTCCTATTCGGCACGACATATATATATATATATATATATATATATATATATATATATATATATATATATATATATATATATATATATATATATATATATATATATAGATATATATATATATAGATATAAATTGTCTTTAAATTTTGCAATCTTATTTTGGGTAGGATGGTACGAGAAGAAAGACGGTCCAATTAGCTAATTTTCTTTACTTGTGCAATTGTTTCATGCTTCCCATCTGCGGGATGCAATAAAACCCCAGCTGTAACAGTGCTCTGGGGTTGGAGTGTGGCATATTTTGAGTTTGTTACATTTTATTCGGGCTGCAACACACAGGTAATTTTTAATTTCTTCAAATCAGCGAAGCTGGCAGTTATGAAGTGTGTAGTTGTAGAGGATCTTATCTGTGCTGTGAATGGATTCCTGTTGTAAAAGTCAATCAATCATGGTCGCGGTTTATTCCAGATGAACTGACGTAATTCCTAAATTCCTCGCCTGGAGACAGCCAGATAGACTTTCAGTTGTGCTAGTTGAAGCCCATCATAAACAATGAAGAACGTTTCTTACTTGCTACGACTGAGTTTACATACCGGTAACTGTAGTCTGAAATATTAGCTAATAGCAGTGAACCAACTCACTTTGCTCTTTCATTTATTATAATTTTTATGTGTATGGTGTCTGCCCACATTTCTGTTCTCTTGCGTTCTGTACATACTGTACTATAAATGTTGTTGGTGAGAATTTACGGATTCTCAAAAAAAAAAAAAACTATTCGCGGCATCTGCATTTCCCTTTATTAATCTTGGTTCATTCCTAGGTCGGAGACTTGACTTACTGGCAAGTACTACAGGCTTTTCATTTTTGTTCGTAATAGCCACATTTTATAGTAGTCTTCGTTGATGTACTTTATCATAAGCCCTACTGAAATCTAAGTACAGAACATTGTGAAGTTATTACTATCAAAGTGGCTTCTTACTATAGTGACTATAGTTGACTTTAATAATTTCCTCTGATTTAAAGACAGGAACCATATTTCCACAACTTTGTTACAATATTTGTTTAGAACACATAATCATAAGGTTAGTATAAGCTTCACTAAGTTTCGTCTTCCACCCTTTTAAATTGTATGCTCACTAGGACCTGAGTGCATATTTTGCTTAGACTGGTCAAGTATTTAATAACCACATCCCTATTTGAATTTATATTACATGAATTATTTTCATTAAGCCAACTAAAATATAAAGTTACTTGGAAATCGTTTGTATTTTCCTGATTGAAGAATGAAAGAAATTTAAGAATCAGGCAAATTTTTATTTTAAAATGGTATAAAATACCGACAGGTTGTTAGGTAAGACACATATGCAACACAATGGTATCTTGGTACAGAACAGAAAACAACCTCTACTAGTGAGAATGGCTGGATTTAAGAGGGACGTGACCTCCCAACGACTACATTCTTGTAATAAAGTTGGTAGAATTACCGACAATATGTAAAGTAAAAGGACACAAGTGCAACTAATGTGACATTTATTGTGGCAACGTTTCGCTCTCCAGGAGCTTTATCAAGCCATTACAAACAATACATGGACACAGAGGGTATATAAAGGCTCAGAGTGAGGTGCAATACTAGTGAGGTAACATTTCGATGTTCACTAGTGGTAGTAGTAGTAGTGGTAGTAGTGGTAGTGACAAAAGTAATACAGTATGATAGAGCAATTAATTCGTACAAGAGTAAAAGGATATAAAAGTTATTACTTGGGTAACATAAAAATAGGTTGGACAAATATAGACTGGAAAGAGGCAGCTTGTTTCAGTGTTCACTCTCTGTAATGTGCTTTGTGTAGTATAACAGGAGAGACTATGTGATGGCAGGATTTACTGTTTTCAGGAGGATTCTTGCTAAGACTTCGGAGATGATGAAGCTGCCGTTGTTTTGTTTAATTGTATTCGAAACAGCGATCAGTGCTGATTCGAGGCACTTGCGTCTGCGGAAATTAGTTTCTTTGATCACTAATTGGGCGTCTCTGAATTTCATGAGATGATTGGTGGAATTTCGGTGTTGTACACAGGCGTTGTTCAAGTTATCGTTCCTACATGCGTAAATGTGTTCATTGAGGCGGGTGTCGAGGTTTCTTGCTGTTTCACCTACGTAAATCTTGTCACAGCCTCCACAGGGTATAGTGTAAACTCCTGCATTGACATGTTCGTGGTGCTTGGATTGTGTCCTGGTTAGATCCTTTATTGAAGTGCTAGAAGCGATGGCGACTCTGGTGTTAGCTTGTGAAAGTACTTTTGAGACGTTCAGTGCAACCTGGCTGTTGGGAAGAATTATAACTTTGTTGGGAGTGGTGTTGATGCGTGGAGAATTAATGATCTGAAGAGCTCTTTTCTTGCAGTCTCTGATGAAAAAAGAAGGAAAATGTAACTCAGTGAATGTTTGGTGAATGTATGTACATTCCTCGTCAAGAAACTCAGGACTGCAAATTCGGTATGCTCTTAGGAAAAACCCGATGATGATGCCTCTTTTGGTCTTGGTATCTTGACTGGAATAGAAGTGTGTGAGATCGTTTTTATTGGTGGGTTTCCGATAAACTTGAAATCTTAGGTTGTTGTCTACTTTGTGAATGAGGACGTCGAGGAAAGGTAGCTTGTCATTGGACTCTTCTTCTAGTGTAAACTGGATCGCCGGTTCAACTGCGTTGAGCCTTGCCTGAAGATCCCGTACATCAAAACGTTTTGGAGTTATTACGAGGACATCGTCCACGTAACGTAACCAAGTGACGCTTGAAGGGATGATGTTGGCGAAGTGTTCGGACTCTAGGTGTTCCATGTATAAGTTGGCTAGGACGGCACTTATGGGGGACCCCATCCCCATTCCTCTACCTCCCGGAGATTTTGTTGACTTGATTGAACTCTGTGTTAATTTCAACTGTTTTTCTTTCAATAACAAGCTCTACAAACAAACCTACGGCATGGGAATGGGGTCCCCCATAAGTGCCGTCCTAGCAGCTGTCGTCAGTGGCAGACTGCAAGTCAAGTTTAATGCGATTCTGTCGCTCAAAGAGACCTCCGTTGTCGTCTGTACTGACGACACCGAGGCTGAAAAACTCATTACCACCTCTGCTACAACCACTCTACGAGATCAGGGATTTATTGTCTTGACTTCCCCAGCTCTGAGGGCCAGGAGAACTGTGTTCCTCAAGAGACTCGACAGGCTTATCACTGCCCAGGCTACCGAAGAAATCAAGTTGTCCATTGAAACACAGAACCTTTGGGCCAAGGTGGAATTCATTTCCAAAATACCCAATGCCTCCTCCATGCTGAAGGTCACCTTCAGTGACGTCAACATGGCAGCCAGAGCTCTCGCTGAGGGACTGGCTATTCACTATTTCCACATCAATCCAGCCTTCATCGAAGCAGAAAAATTCCATCAAATTCCACAGTGTTCCAACTGTTACTCATACCTACATACCACCAAAGACTGCCCTGCCAAGAATAAGAAGTTCTGCTCCACCTGCGGCCAAGAAGGTCATGACTTCAAGACGTGCACTACTGCCTCTCCACCTAAATACTTGAACTGCAAGAATGATCACCATACTCTTGCTACCAAGTGCCCAACCAGACGAGATATACTTAAGAAACAACGACAACAGCAACAACAACAAATAAACAACCCACTGCATAAGCAACTACATATGCTGCTATTACCATGCTTCAAGCAGATACTACCAAGATTCTTCAAGCCACTCAAGCTGCATCTACCACTTGTTCGCCAGCTTTTGCTGGCGACTCCACCAAGATTATTTACTACATCATTTATGATCATGTGCAGAATCTAGCTGAACCTGGTTCCTTCAACACCACCATCAACGAACTCTTCAAGCTCAACAACATGCCTGGTTTCACATTCCCTGCATCTCCACCTTCCACAGAGATCATAAAATCCACTGCAAATGTCGCCAACATTACCGCTGCTCCACCGCTACAACACCTTCCTCCCGACAAAGAGATGTACCAATCAGAGACCACTGACACGCAGACCTATTCCACCAGCACCTGCTTCCACCTTCGTCACAACGGACCAATCAGACGCCTCACCTCAATCGTCTCAGCCACCAGCCAAGAAGGTTAAAACACAAGAGACTTGAGATGCATCCCTACGTACTACGGCCACTCCACAAGAAGTCCAGTTCTTGCCTTGTGTATATTTCTACACAACCAACCAGAATGAGAACGCAATGTACACTCCAGGAATTATTCAACGCCTCCGCAACGGGGCAGTCAAGTTCACCTGCGACTCAACTCGTTCATTCACCACTGAATCCCTGATCAACCTCCTCTCAAAACGTCACCGCTTTGTGGCACTCGACTACACCACAAGGAAGAAATTCAGGACTCTCCAGAATGGAGCTGCCGAAGACGGTACCCTCACCTAGCAGCACTGTCAATGATCAATCACCGTGAAGACAAGTTTCCCCAGCACTTTGCTGCCTGTTAAAGCTGGGGTGTGGCTCCAAAACGAACCCAGTAATTGCTGCCTCCGCCCTCCTATGCTGCTGAAGATGCTAAACGAGAAGACACTTCCCACTTGGGTAGTCACCGCAAGACAGAAGAAGAAGTCACCCTTCAACCGGAGGGCCTCAAGAAAGAATACAGAAATAAGAAGATGAACGACACCCCCCGCCCGGGAGGCCACCGCCGGGTCGTCATCTGGAGAAGACCCGGGCCGGAAGTACCGGCAAACCTACAACAACTTCAACTCCATATTGTTTCAGACTATGGAACGATACTCTTCTCCAGACTGAGGGACTGACCACCTCAAAACTTCAAGGGCCATGGACTGATTACATCGTCTTCACGTCTCTTCGGCTTCTATCAACTTTTCTGTACTCGACTGAAGAAGTCTACTGTGTAAGCGAAAAGTTTCAAAATAAAGATACCTAACTGTTGCATATATGTCTTACCTAACAAATTTTTATTTTAGTTATCAGTAAGCTGTCCAAAGATAATTTCAAGTGAACCTAACTTTTCTTTATTCTTAGTACAATGTACTTAATAAAATTGGAATTTGCATTTGATTTCCTTACAACTTTATATTCATAGTTTTTTCAGCTGTTCTCATTTCCTTTTTAACATCTCTTTTAATGTAAATATATTTGTTCATGAAGTGACCTCTTTCGTCTACTGATACGCCTATAATTTTAATTCTTCTCTCCTTAAAGATGATAAAATCTTCAAACCGCCGTTGCAACTCATCCTGGAGATCAGCAGCGAAACGCACAGATTACAATAAATATCTTTTTGATATATCGCATATACAAGTCAACTTATACAGGAAGCCCATGCAAGTAAGGGGCCCAAAAATATGGAACTCATTTCCAAAAAATGCAAAAAAGATCCCTTTCTTCCATTTGCTTCCAAAATTTAGTCAAAAAACTCCTCCTAAAAGTGATTTAAACGCTGCTTGGATTAATTATTTTAAAATTCACTTCGTCTATAGCAGCCACTTTGATAAAAAATTTTCTTGATATTCATGTTGGTATTTTCTTTATCACTGATATATTTTAACATATGTAATAACCAAAAATATGTTCTCTCTCAGTATTCACTACTGTAAATGATATACCAAATTGTTAAATGAAAACTCTAAATAACAATTCAGAGAGTGCAAATAATTGATCAGTAGTTATAAGTTAATTTTGAGGCTGCCGGAAATGCTGTGCATAACAAGCCCTTATCTACAAAGCAACGTTATGTATCAGTAACTCCTATGCCAACTGTATACTGTATACTCTATAGAAATTAAGTTGCAGTTGGCATTAACATTATTTACATAGTTCGGATCATTTCCATTTGATCTCTTTTCAATATATTTAATATGTTCTCGGAGAAGCTTGTTTAATGTTCAGAAAACTGTCATGTTACCTCGGTCAATATATGACAGGTATTCTCTAAGCCCATTGTAATCTGCAGAACAGAATTATGGGACCTTTACTTACACTCAGTGCTAAATGTAATTGAATTGTGGTCCCTCGCACGAAGCTGTTCCATATTATTAATTATGGTCTCCTTTTAGCCAGAATCAAACCAATCAGGTTATTTCCTCTTGTTGTTTCTGTCACAAACTGTTTAAAAAAAAACAGTCTTGTATTACCTCCTGGAAGTCGGCTGGCTCAGGATTTCCAGTCAGTCTGACTAAAGTTAAAATTTCCTAGAATTATTACTTTCTCGTTTGATGAAGAGTTGACGTTTTCTTCTCAAAGAAGTCTTCCCTGGTATATGACTCCTAAAATCTTCTTTTCTTATCCCTCGAGAAATTATACCAAGACAGACTGCTCAACTATAAAGTTTTGAAGAATGTGAAGCTGAAGCATGAGGATGGAGGGTCTCATAGTACCAGATGTGAGGGGGCGCTGAGAATGGAGATGACGTCACAGTATGGTCCCTCAGTCGAGTACAGAGGTAGCAAATGTGGAGACAGCAGAAGAAATAAAAAGATAAACACGATGCGATAAGTCCAACAAGTTGTTTGACACAGCAACACAACGTGGTACAGACAACAGCTTATACAACCCCATTGTCCAACTCTTGGTTATGAGTGAGGGCCTACCTAGCGTAGGCCAGTAGGCTAGCTGCGTTGCTCCTCAATTTTCATGTACTTATTTATACAAGTGAGCCCCGATTTCTATGACGTTGTCTCCATTCTCCGCGCCTCACATCAGACACTATAAAAGGCTCTAATCTCATACTTCGGGTATATATTTTTCGAGACTGAAAGTGGACACATCTCGAGGCTAAGAGACTGACTACTTCAAACTACTATTTCAAGGTTAATGAGCTGATAAATCCTCTTTATCTCTGTGGTGCTTCTGCTGTTTTCATATTTCCTACATCTGTACTTTACTGATGAAGCCTACAGTGTAGGCGAAAAGGTTCGGAATAAAATACCTAACTATGGCACGTGTGTCTTATCTACTTGTCGTACTTTTTTATATCATTTGCATAATGATTCTGGGTATGTTTTTTCTGTGTATTAATAATATTCAGCTGCATGCATTCCACAGAACTGAGCTGCATAATCGAAGTGAAGTCATACCAGTGATGTACAGAGCTGCAGAATAACTGCTGCATTCTTTACACTTACCCTTCTTAATACACATGCAAGTATCCTGCTAGTCTTATTATGCCCACTTACGCAGTAATGTCTTGGCTTCAGATTACTGCTTTCAGTGATTTCCACGTCCTGTCACACTGTGTATGATCATTCTCTGTATTACTAAGTTTATAAGTGCCAGAGTTATTTACATTCACGAGGATTAGAACTTTAGATTTATCTCCTGGATCTGCCTATTTTCCGGACCACCACATTAACTTGCCTAATCCTTCCTGGAGCTTAATAGTATATTCTTCAAAATCGATTATTAATCCCCTTTATTATTTACTCGTTAAGGTTATTTGTGAAAATTACGAACAATAAGGGGTCAAAAATGATCCTTAAGGAACACCATTTCTGACTAGTCCCCATTCTGACTCCTTCCTTAATGCAAATTCTATATTGCTTATTTTTCTGGCACGCCCTTATCCATGAGAGAACCCTTACCCCTGTCCCAGATTCTGCCACTCTTTTAACATTGTTTTTAACATTAATGTGTGAGATTATATTAAAAACCTTACTGAAATACAAGTAGACAGCATCGTACTCTGTCATGATCAACTGCCTCAAATGCAATACTAAAAGTGGTCATAAAATTTCTTACGCATAATTGGCCACTCGTGAATTAGTGATTAGTCTCGGTAATCAAATTATGTTCTTATAGGTGCTACATTGAATTTTATTAGTTTTTTTTTTCCATTGTTAGTGTTCTTCTAACTTTGCGATAATGGAATGGAAGGAACTTGTCATCCGTTTTGTAGACAGAAATCGCAATAGCCACCTTTCATAAATCCGGTACGATACTTAATCGGCCAACCTTCTTAAAAAGCCAAACTCTAGTAACTTACTGCAAAACTTTTTGCCCCTCAAGTCCACTTAAACAATTAGTTACTGGCGTATCGTTTGTGTCTTTTAGTATGGAAATAAATAATAAAAAATAGATTCTGTTCTTTTTCTTGAGCACTAGGATGACCAAAGTTCGTTTCAGTTGGACGCAGCTTTTGTCTCAAATTTATTCTATTTACCTGGAAAAAACTTTCGGATCAGGCTTTCATTTCTTAGCAACTTTAATTTCGTAGTCACATTTAGCTTTTATTATTCCCTTATAACATGAATATACTGCTTGAGAGGTGATCCTATCATCTATTGATACACCTATATATTCTCATTTTCTCCAATAAAATATGTTTAATCTCTTATTTATCTTTATCCAATCCTTTTTATTCGACGTTGTCTCTCTATTATGGATGTAAGTTATTTAGATAACATTAAAAAATATATAGTAGTGATAGTACTCTCTGTTACCCTAGTCAACACATGACATGTGTTCTCTAAGGCCGCTGTAATTTGCAGAAGGAAAGTTTAGGACCCCTTACAGAATTATCTTCATTAACAAATTTTTAATCAGTGTTAATGCAATTGGTTGCTATCGCATGCATCAAGCTCCTCCGTAATCTCCAGATTATTAGCAAGGATCTCCTTGTTTGCCAGATCCAGATAAATACACAGATAACCCGCAAAATAGAAGAGAGGAGCTTACGACGACGTTTCGGTCCCACTTGGACGATTTACAAAATGTGACTTTATAAATGGTCCAAGTCGGACCGAAACGTCGTCGTAAACTCATCTCTTCTATGTGCGGGTTATTTGTGTATTGTTCCAGTCACGGTATTGTGCCTTTTTTTTTTTTTGTTATCCAGATAAAACTGTTTATTTCCCCTGGTCTTGGTCTGCCTCACGGAAGTAGTTTGACTCTAGGAAACCAGTCAAAGAATTCCAGTCAGATTTTCTAAAATTCATATGCTTTAAAATTACTAAATTTTTTAAGTCTTCAGACCTTTACAGTTTCCTCCCAAAAGAAGTTTCCCTTTTTTGTTTTCTTAGTTCGGGAGTCAATATCTTACGACTTAGAAAAAAAAATTCACAGAAATTTGCAACCATTCAGATTCAGTACCACTTCCCTCAGACGTTACATCAATTTTATTCAACAGTAATATTTTCTCTGATGTAAAGGGTTGCGCCACCTCCATTATTGCTGTTTCTATCTGTTTTGAATAATTTAGAACCTTGCATATCCCGATTATGTAAATCAAACCATGTTTCAGTAATGGGGAATATATTTGTCTCGTGTACTTGCAATTAATCTTATTTCGATAATTTTGTTCCTTACCCAACGATTACTAGTATAAAAATATTTTTAGATTTTTTCCCTCGCGTCTTTCTTCTGTGGTTTCGTATCTCTTCCCTTATCTTCTTTACTCACAACACAGATTTCATTACAAGATTCAAAACTTATTTTTCTTTTCTTTCTCATACCACAACCATTTCCCTCTTCGTACAGACCCACATCTTGAATACTAGTATTTACTTTTTTTGAAAATATCATGAAATTTTTCCAATCCTATCTACCGTTTTCAAATCATTCTATTAACCCAGACCACAGTGAGAATTAAGTTTAACTCCCAAGCTGAGCATTAACCACTCTCTCAACTGACACAGCTATTACTTTCACTTCCCGCTGTGAAACATTAATGCCATCCCTATCAAACA
The DNA here is from genome assembly GCF_038502225.1 of Cherax quadricarinatus. NCBI lineage: Eukaryota > Metazoa > Arthropoda > Malacostraca > Decapoda > Parastacidae > Cherax > Cherax quadricarinatus. The sequence goes on from NC_091310.1 coordinate 14,141,097, forward strand.
TAACAGTAGCGAAAAGTTGATCCCAATTGTCAGTATATTTCTTGGATTCCTGGCAGTATTTACCCAACTAGCTGTTCCTTCTAAGTGCCCCAGACAGCCACTCATTTCTCACCCTCATCCAAGAAAGAATACCCCATATTGTAAATGTACATACCCTTTCTTATTATTCGTAATAGCAATCCTAAGCAAATGCAGCAGATCATCACTTCTTGCCCCCCTAAACTCAGGCAAACAATGACATCATTTCCACAACCAGAAAAGATATTGATCAACTGGTCTACAAAGTCCCCTATTTCCTCACCAAGAAAGCAAACATGAATCTTAATCTTCCTCTCCCTATCATAGAAGGTTCTATCCAAATAACGAGCTTGAGAATCACCAAGTACATTATTTACCCTTTCTTTTCTCTAGCATTTTTTACAGTCGTCCTAATTCGTTGTTGTATTAGCGTAGTCCCGGTTGGTTGCCGTATTACTTTGCAATATTTGTTGACTCTACGTCTGATACCAATGTAAATGATCAGTCTTCGTCTTTGCAGCAAATTGCTGTAAATTGATATGAGACTTAACTATTCATACAGTATAGCGAATTACCTGGAGGAAGTGCTGCAGACTTTTTCAAGTGTCCTCTTTCAGCGATAAAAAAAAAAAAAACTTCATAAGTGTGTATATTAATGAGAGAATATACCGGCAGATGTGTTTATAAGATATGATGTGTAGCTTATGGTATTTCACTGGAAGACATTCTGTCCATCAGTGGTAATGCAATGATTGAGTATACCGACTGTATGTGTATAACACAAGTAATGCAGATTATGGCATTTTGTTGTTTTGCGTTTCATTCACTAAAGACTGTATCAGTTTATGAATTGCTGAGGTCCCTGGTGGACGAAAAATATTCACAATAAAATGTCATAACCTACAGTGCTTGTTTTAGTTACAGTCGCTCATCAGAGATATATCTAGTGGAGAGACGTGAAGTGAGGGGTGGGAGAATGCTGTCACCTGCAGTAACGTCACACACCCAAGTGGAAATATCAAAGTTTTAAAATGACGAGTAGGACGACTGCAAAATTCATTGTTGCCCGTAACAGCAGTGCCATATGTAGTGAAAAATAAATTTCGCAAATATTTCTGAAATTAGAAACGAACCGGATATATCTGTGATAGTCGTAGCAATTAGAGATGATTCTTAAGACACACCAAGTTATAAAAGAAGCAGACGGAGCCGACTGTGCTTGGAATGCTTGGAATTACTCTGATTGATACGACTAACACAATCATACAGAAATTAAGTTCGTTTTTAATTTCAGAAACACTGGCTATACTTATTTCCACCAAATATGACACTGCTGTTACATAAAACAATTTTGAGAAATACTGAAGTCGGCCTACCAGACATCCTAATTATAAACGGATCCACTTTGCTCAATAGCATTACTAAAGTGGCATTGCTCGCCCACGTTGTACTTCATGTATCTTTAATATATATCCCTGTCTTTGCTCGTAGTTTAAAAAGTGAGCAAACACTTGGACGGATTTAAATTAAATAATTTTAGATATAGAAAGGACGTAGGAAAGGACCTGAGGTATTGAAGCTTTGGGAAAAGGTGTAACAAATATGTAGGTGTGAGTGGTTGGGTTTGAGAAGGGCGTGCCTAGTTTGGAACTGTAGGCAAGTTGCTGTGTTCCTCCATTCTTATGCAAATTGTGTATTCTTATGTTCTTAAATGTTAGAAACATTTTATCTAGTAAATAGTTCCTAGTTTTTGCTCAGGTGTCCTTTTAAACACACTTATCAGAATGAACATTAAAATGGTATAAAATACCGACAGGTTGTTAGGTAAGACACATATGCAACAGTTAGGTATCTTTACTTCGAAACGTTTCGCCTACACAGTAGGCTTCTTCAGTCGAGTACAGAAAAGTTGATAGAAGCAGAAAAGACTTGAAGACGATGTAATCAGTCCATCACCCTTAAAGTTTTGAGGTGGTCAGTCCCTCAGTCTGGAGAAGAGCATTGTTCCATAGTCTGAAACAATATGGAGTTGAAGTGACAGGATGGAGCCTTATATAGCGCCAGGAGGTGAGACGTAGGTCACTAGTAGAAGTAAGAACGCAGATGCTGGGATGTCAGGTCCCTCTCAAATCCAGCCGTTCTCACTAGTAGAGGTTGTCGAAGTTGATTATAGGTCTGTACCAAGATACCCTTGTGTTGCAGTGTCTGACAGATTGAACATTAAAATGGTATAAAATACCATCAATTACTAGGGTTTACACTATTCTTTGGCAGTCTCTGAGAGAATTGTTATTCTTCCAGGTGAACGATGTCTCTTTTCAGTAAAATGCAGTAATCAGTATAGAGTATTCATAGTAACCGAGTGTTAACATACAGTGTTAGCATACTGTGCTGATGCTAAGAGTAAAGGTCAGTCTTGAAATGATACAAGGACTATGTCGGTTACAATGACTGGGCGCCACTCAAAGATTAGGGAATTACTTATAATACATTATTTAGAACTATTATCGTAACCATCATGATTGTGTGAATACTGTTACAGACTGCGTCTGGTTTGTATTACTGAGCAATTTGCATGAGATTTCTCTCTGACTTCTTTATTTAATAAAAATTTTAATTAGCTCCCTAAAACCTTTGCTTCAGGTATTAGTTTTATTTGAAATGTGTTAAACTTAGGTCAAAGCTATGTGCATAATATTCCACTCTTACTCTCTGCAGTATTTTATATTACTCTACTTTGGTATTATTTTACTTTTAAGTTCATACAAGAATTTAACCTATATTGCTACATTATTGTAGTACTTACGTAGCAATACAGTTAGATTTTTTCCTACCTAAATGAATTCAACTTCGATCATAAATTCATAACTCTAATTCTATATTCTTAAAAATGTTCGTTTTCTACATAGGTAAGTAAATGAAAGTCCGTTACAAATTATATAGATTAAATTATTTTGGTTGGGTTATCTAACTATTCCTGTAGTTAGAACTTTATTGTTTTTAAAATCGTACTATATTTTTAATGTAAAATATTTTCATATTCTGATGATGGTTGGAAGAAAATAAGAAACGTTAACAAAGAAATCGGATATCCTTTAAAGATGGTATTCCTCACAGCCTTAGTCATGTTTTTACTACTCAACTTTCGTTTCCCACATGGAACCTCGATTGCATATATATATATACATATATGTATATGTCGTGCCGAATAGGCACAACTTGAGATCTTGACTTAAATAGCAACGCTCATCTTTCCATATAAGACAAGCGAAAATTTGTGTATGCAATAATTTCGCCAAAATCATTCCGAACCTAACGAAAAAAATATATTTCACTGTGTTTAGTATTAAATTATTGTAAACTTATATATAAAATATATTTAGTTGAGTTAGACTAAAATAAATTGTTTTTGTTATAATAAGGTTAGGTAAGTTTTCTAAGATTCTATTGGTGCAAAATTATAAATTTTTACATTAATATTAATGAAAAAAATATATCTTTAAACGTATAAGAGAAAATTTTAGAAAGGACTTAATTTTAGATGAGTTCTAGCTAATTGACCAGTTTTACATATTCGGCACGACATTATATATATATATATATATATATATATATATATATATATATATATATATATATATATATATATATATATATATATATATATATATATATATATTGAGTGTGTGTGTTTGTGTGTGTGTGTGTGTGTGTGTGTATGTGTGTGTGTGTGTGTGTGTGTGTATGTATGTCATGCCGAATAGGTAAAACTGACCAATTAGCAAGAACTCATTTAAAATTATGTTCTTTCAAGAATTTTTTCTTATACGTTTATATATACAACATGGGTTCTAGTCCTTGGCTAGTGCCGTGTTATTATTGGTCAATACCACTCATTCGTGGGTACAATAATATATATGTATGTATGTATGTATATATGTATGTATGTATGTATATATGTATGTATGTATATATATATGTACATATATATATATATATATATATATATATATATATATATATATATATATATATATATATATATATAGATAGATAGATAGATAGATAGATAGATATCGATATTTGTCTTTCTGAATGAATACCTCTCAAAGAAATTACTGTAACTAGCCAGTTTCTTTATGAGCGATCAAAGAAAAAGGCCAGTAGCGTGTAGGCTGTTGTTGCTCTGAACATTTGCTGTCAAACTCCCGAGTCATGGACGTTTAATGTCATTAACTTATCACTGATTCAACGTTAATAGGGAGGAAATTAGTTTCGATGGTGTTCAACATAAGTTAGGAGGCACATTATTCTGACAATGATAAACTCTCTTCAGAATTCACAAGAAATGACGTTGTTAATTTGCAGTTTGTATTGTCATTCCTTTTAATTCATACTATTAATACGACTTTGATGAGATTTTTACCATTAGCAATGCGTGAAATGTTATTTATTTTAGGTGGTAGTGAAAAATATGTTAATTTAATTATCGAATGTTGAGAATTAGAAAACATTTACGCGGTTTGGTTGGCACCAAATACTTATTAAATAAATCTAAAAACTGTTCAAGAGAAAATCGGCATAGTATAATTTACGTTTTATAACAGAGTACTTATTTAAGACATTTATTTGATTAATTTAATACTGCGACAACTGCAGAGCGTAATGGTTCAAATCTGGAACCTTGATCGCTTCCAATGGTCATTAGTGATACTACTGAGTACCGTAGAGTGAGGATGGCAGGGCGCGTGCTCGATGTGGAGACGGTATGGTGGTGGTGGCAGCCAGGCCAGAGCAGACGGGCAGTGGAGTCAGTACAGTGCTGGCTGTGTTGGTGGCACCACCTACCCGAGCTTCACTCGGACACATACTCTTGCGGGCTGTCTCTTATCGTCGTTCACCGCCGTTGTCCACCTCAAGGCTACACATCTGCAGAAACTACTGCTATGTACACAACAATGGTTGCTAACTGGACTGAGTGGTAGCTTATGCTAGGCCACAAACTGCCTTAACTTGAAGGAAATATGATGTTTCTCAACGTGATCTTCAGCAGAAGTTCCTATTTCTTTACTTTTAAAATTATAACCCTGGACTCCGCCTTACCAAGTAGAGTTGTTAATTAAAGGAATTATAAGAGGCAGCGACAAAAAAAATAAGTGAAGGAGTAGAATAAAAGTTTTGAGAGTGTATATTAATGCGGTAAACGGATTTCCTTGTACTCAAACATTCTTTTGAAAATTAATTTCTAAAAGCAATGCATACGGTGCTGTCACCTTCCTAAGTTCCAGCATTATATTTGCCTTAAGTCTTTAATCGTTACAAGCTTGGAAACACTAATAATAACTGAAAATAAAGCATGTATAGAATATCATTATAAGTGATTCAAGAACTTCAAGCATGTATAGAGAAAAGTTTCCAGTGAAGATATAAATGCACTTTCTTTATGAGAAGAGAATTTGTAATGTTATGAAATCATTTTTACTTAGTAACGAAGATTAGCATTGCATGTTGCAGCCGGATGAAATAAGGCAGACGTGAGTGTGACATTGTATGTTGACAAGCTAGTCAAGCTAACATGTTTGTGTATATATTCAAGTGCATTATTTATCAAAAAGGTGCTGACAGTAGCCTGTAATAATAAGTTGACATACAATGTTTTCTTAGGCGATTTACAGCATTGCATCACATCTTTATCTCGTGTACATATACGTACTGTATATACATACATTTTTAGAGTAGAGACAAGTTATATCTTACTGAACAGAATTTAGAAGGAAAATCATAGTTACTCTTTGAATTAACATCCCAACAGTAAAATATGTTTTTATAAATGTTTTAGAGAATAAATATTATAAACTAGACAGATTAGCCTCTAAAAGCAAAATCCGAGTGTATGTAATATCACGTTTTTATGAGGAACTAGAATTAAATTTTTATTTAAGTTTAACATCAGCAAAAGGTATAGTTTCCTCCTGTATATACAGCCTGTAAAGAAATTCCAGGAGGTTTCTCTTTACCAAAGATTTACGCATTGACGATATGAGAGAAAGAATCATCTCAGAACACAGGTAAAACAGAATGAAAAACTTCCTTACTCTTTCGACCATGTAGCGCGATACCAAAAAAATAATTTAAGATGATAAACACAACTGCCTACTTGACATTAAATATAGAAGTCACATCTCCCACATAATGTACAAAACTCCAACTTAGAAACAGCAATGTGCATCAATTTTCACTTACAACTTTACTTTTAACAGACCAGTCGTAAATACACTTGTTCTAAAAAAAAAAAAAAAAAAGTGTGAGACGGTAACGTATCAGAAAAAAATAATGATAGACATTTTCTAACGTGAATTGAAAAACTCGTATGAAGTAAGAAACGCAGAACTGAATGAAAATCTGATGAACTGAGAATAAATCTGATGAATTGAACCTCTGAAAGTGTGACAAGAAAAAGAATTAGGACATTAGTGAAGGAGTGAGCCATCGAGTTGGACGTGAGAAAGGGCCAGGAGCGATGTGTCGTGCGATGCTGGCCGTGGCTGTGTTGGGAATTTCAATCATTTTGGCCCTCCTTCCACTCAGCTGCGGGGAGGCACACGCCGCACCACCCAGAGGTGAGTAGAATTTCCCAAGCGGCTTTTTTCAGAGCAGTGCATAAATAGGTAAAGGGTGAGAGACATACATTGTAAGTTAAATATTGACAGACAGACACACACACTCACACACACACACTCACACACACACACTCACACACACACACATACACACACACACATACACACACACACACACACACACACACACACACACACACACACACACACACACACACACACACACACACACACACACATACACTACACACACATATATATATATATATATATATATATATATATATATATATATATATATATATATATATATATATATATATATATATATATATATATATATCTGTAGTTCAGATATTTTACAAACAAGTAAATAATCAAATAATATTAGTTGATGAGGTCTAAAGCACTGGAACTACACTTGGGTTATTATGGCAGAAATATCAATAGTAATAATAATGATAATAATCAAGACTCCCTGATCCACACCTCTCGGTTTTTAAGCACAATCCTTCAAACATCTGGATATCCGGTGAGATACACACCTCTCTTGGAGTGCATACAGAAATTCCCTCCTGTGGGTGTATATACACCCACAGAAACACAGCTCTTCACGTATGTAAACAAAGATAATTATCGGTATATATGCGTATTCCCGATGGTATTATACAATCAGACATTATTAATTTGCTGTATTAAGAGAGAACATGCAACATTCGCACACGTTATGTCGGAATGTTCGTTCAACACAAACTCGGAAATATAGTCTTTGTTTGAACACTTTGCTTTTATGGGAACATCTGGAGTTCTTGTGAACACTTGATATTTCTGTGAACACTTAATATTTTTGTGAACGCTTGATTTTATTGGGAGCACTTGGCATTCTTGTGAACATCTGGTTTTCTCATGAACACTTGGCTTTCATCATAATGCCTATTTTTTTGTGAACACTTAAATATCTTTTGAGCACTCACTATTCTCATGAACACTTTTTGAACACCTGGTATTCTTGTTAACACTATTTTTTCTAGTGAACACTTAGCTTTCTTTGAACGCTTTGCTTGTGAACATTTGTCTTTGTTGTGAGCATCTTGCTTTCTTGTGAACACTTGGCTCTCTCTTGAACACTTGGCTCTCTCCTGAACACTTGGCTCTCTCCTGAACACTTGGCTCTCTCCTGAACACTTGGCTCTCTCCTGAACACTTGGCTCTCTCCTGAACACTTGGCTCTCTCCTGAACACTTCACTATTTTGTGAAAACTTTTTATTTTTTGTTAACACTTGAATTTCTTGTGAACATCTGGTTTTCTTGTGAACATCTGGTTTTCTTCTGAACATCTGGTTTTCTTGTGAACATCTGGTTTTCTTCTGAACATTTGGTTTTCTTGTGAACATCTGGTTTTCTTGTGAACATCTTAGTTTCTGGTGAATATCCCTATTTCTTTGGAACAATTTTTTGTGAACACTTGGTATTTTTTGTGAACACTTTATATGCAAACATTTGGCTTTTTCCTGAACACTTGGCTGGTAAGCACTTGGCTTTTTTGAACATTTGGTTTTTGTGAACTTTGTACTTTTTCTCGTGAACACTTGAATTTGTTTACGAATTCTGTGTGTTTTGTGAGCACTGGGTAAGCTCACTCCAGGGATGGACGCGCAGGAGATGATATTGATCCCTTCCCTGAATATTTCTCCTGGCATGCCAGACCTTCAGGGCAAGGGGAAGGAACCTTGATACAGGTGAAGGGATCTAAACTTATTGAATTCGTGTCTCCTTCCTCTGCGTTGGATCAGACCTGATTATCTCCCAGCTCCCCGGACACCGGATGACTCCCACACTGCCATAACAAATAATAATCGTGTTATATTCTTCCTCCGTTATCTGAAATATAAAAATTCTCCTGTTTCCTGATGAAATATAAAATAAACGCTAATCTATAGACAGAGATACGTACTTCTCGGTGTACAAGCAGAGACGTTCACAAATATATTCAGACACACTTTCCATAATTAAGGCCTCTGAATATGAAAAGAATAACACAATAAAATAATTTATCGAGAGGAGGTAAATCCATAGGAGTTATACCGTGTCAGTGGCATGAGAGATAATCAGGTTTGATGCGAAGAAAGAGAGGAAAATTCTACTTCCTAGCATCAAACAACATTTTCATGAGAGGTTGGTGTGTACATATAAGGAATCATGAATATTTCAGCCTATTTCCACCAAAGAAATATAGTATGCCATATTACTTACTGCAGTATTTTTTACATAAAGAAATAGACTATGAGCTGTTAACTTACCACAGTGGATTTCGAATCCCAGACTTATCTTAAATTCTACCATTCTTCATCATGCAACCCACAATATCCGGCAAACATGCAGGTACCTAATTTCTGCTAGGTTAACAGTGGCAGAAGTGTTATAAGACATGCTTATACTTCATGTTACGGAAAAAAGAGAATCCCTTAGATTTTATTTAAAACCGAGAGTTCCGAATTAACGTGCGTGTACGAGATACAAGAATATTAAGGTAATTCGGGTAAGGAACTTGCATCATGTTCTACTCTTCAACATCCCGAAGCAACGCGGATAACGTCCACTCTCAAAATTTCATTCGATGGACAGAGAAAGTGTAGTACACTTCACAAAGAATATAAAAAAGACAAACTGTCCGTCATTCATTCACGTATAAAAAATTGATTCCACTTTTTTTTTTTACTATTTCACAAGTCGTGTCCACGCGTCGACACACAGATCATATATGTATATGTCTCACAATATATATATATATATATATATATATATATATATATATATATATATATATATAGAGAGAGAGAGAGAGAGAGAGAGAGAGAGAGAGAGAATAAGAAATAATGTAAATAATGAAAATTGAGAAAGAGATCCCATTAAACAGGTGATATCACAACATTCAGAACAACCACTGTGAAAAACTAGTGAAATCCAAGAGCGATTTCATGAACTCTTACGTTATCAAGAACCTATAAAAATAATAGAACAGCAGAAACCTATATAAGTGTGAGATATATCCTGACGGTCACGTCTTATTATGATGAGGGTGGGATGGTCGAGGACCTGTCAAACATAGCTTAAATTCTTCCAAAGTTTTATTATTGTGAATCACTCTAATTTGTATAAACCTAAACCAAATATTTATATTAAAACCAAAACTTTATTTTATAACTTTTGATTCGTTTATATTTTTCTCAACCATAGACCTACTTGATACAAAGTTCTCGGCCTCTTGAAACCAATTGTTTGGTTAAAGTTTCTCACGTGAATAAACTCTTGTCCAGTTTTGATGTTATATTTATGTTGTAATCTTAGATCAAGATTTTTTCCCAGTTTGACCGTAATAACCTTCATTACATTATTTAAAAGGGAATCTTACAGCCGCAGTCATCACAATTTTCGGTGTAGTTTTTAATCATAAGTTTTTTTTTACTGTTTTTACAAATCTTGATGCATTAAAAAACTAATGATTAATGATTCCCCGCAAAATACTAATAGCTGTGACTGTAAGATTCCCTATAAACAAATATGTAATAAATTTTCTTACGATCAAACTGGAAAAAGCTAAATTTAGCCTGATCTTTGATAGGTTAACTAGGATCAATCTATACTGGGTTAAATCTCTTTTAGCATGGTTAGAATGCCATGTTAATTTTCGTCACAAACACATTTATACATAATTTGATTATTCGCGTGAATATATTTTAAAATACGGAACAAAAATGTGAAAGGTGTGTGTGTGTGTGTGTGTACTCACCTAATTGTGGTTCTAGGGTTCGAGTCTTAGCTCCTGGCCCCGCTTCTTCACTGGTCGCAACTAGGTCACTCTTCCTGCTCCATGAGCTAAATCATACCTCTTCTTAAATATATGCATGGATCCTGCCTATTCCACTTCCTAACATCCCTGTGACTGATCTCAGTCTTCATCTTCCAACTGTGACCTTTGTTGCTGTGTCTCATCTCTCAAACATCCTGTCCCTATCTACCTTGTCATTTCCTCTCAGTATTTTATATGTCGTTATCATGTTATCCCTATCCCTCCTGTCCTTCAGTGTTCTCAGGTCGATTTCCCTTAATCTCACCTCGTAGGTCATACCCCTTAGCCCCGGGACTAGTCTTGCTGCGAACCTTTGCGCTGTGTGTGTACTCCTTTACATGTGTTGAGTCTCAGCTTATAGCACATAGCACTATCTCTAGCCATTCGCCAAGGCTACTTTCTTGTGGGCTCTTTCATACCTGTACTTAAATCTATGCATGCAGCCTGCCTTAGGAAATACTTCCTGATGTTCTTGAGGCCCGTATGTGTCTCTATCTTCTAGCTGTGCCTTGCTATGCTCGTTTTCCTCGTTTTAGACCTGTTTATCCCTTTCACTCATCAAATCCCTTTGGTTCTTGCATGTTTTCCTCGTGTCTTTCCAGGTTGTTCAAATTTCTTTATCCTCTTTCCTTTAGTTTATTATCCTTCGCTCCGGCAGTAGCCTGGCTGCATACTTCTTGCTAGAGCTTCATGCTGTAGGATGTGCCTGATAAATGTTTTAAATAGTAAATAATCCTTTATCGAGATTCATGAACGATATTTTTAGATGTCAAACGAGCATTCGATGTAAAAGTTATTCAACTGATGGGTGCCTCTGGCGATATGCTCGGCGTTATGCTCACCTCTACGCCTTTTTTTTATTGAATATTTACAGCCTCGACCTGTGTGTGTGTGTGTGTGTGTGTGTGTGTGTGTTTCACTATTTTTAGCAGTTACCGGGGCATTGTTATACTCGTTCTTTTTATAATCAGAATTAATTTTTCATTTGGAATTTTTGGGTCTCGGGATCCATTAGCACACTCTCTCTCTCTTCTTGGATCCTATACCAGTAGTGCACTAACCAGTTTATTAAATAATTTACGATCTATTTTGTGGTTATCAAATTTCCTTTTTCGAAATATATCTACTAACGAGAATATCTGCAATTTCCTTGGTTCGTTGCGATTTATTTTTCTTAACTTTGGAATCTATTTTGAAACTCATCCTTGAAAATATATTTTCTGTTTTTGTGGGGTTTGGATACCATACTACGGTGGAATGTTTGGAACTGGAAATAAAATTTTTAAGCTCTCGTTAGAGAGGCCTAGAGGAATCAGAGGAATGTTTTTTTTAAATAAGTTTATATCGTTTAAAAATAAATTTATATCGTTTAAAAATAAATTTATATCGTTTAAAAATAAATTTATTTCGTTTAAAATTAAATTTATATATTTTTTTTACTAATTTGTCTGATCCTGTGATAGTAATTTCGTCAGGAAATATGACAAATCACTGCTGATCATGATGACCTGCTGGCTTACTGGAACTAGACTTTACACCCTTTTAGAAAAAAAAAACAAGGGGATCACTACCTAACGTCCTAAGATAGAGTTGGTGCTCCTCACATATATAATGCAAAACCTTATCTGATCTGGGTATATTGTGTAATACCGATATGCCACTCATTTGGTAACGCAGGAAACTGTAAACCAGAAATCCCTACTAAGAAAGATGTTATCCCTGAGTGTATGTACACTGAGAGGTGTTACGGTATCACACATAGTATATACAGTGACAGATTTATGGCTCTCAGTGTACGTACACTGCAACAGTGTTATCTCTTAGTGTAATCACACTAAGAGGTGTACATGTCTTAGTGTGTCTCTCAATATACACACTGAAAGGTGTATCTCAGTGTATGTAAACTCAGCGCACTGCATCTATTAATCTATAAACTGAAAGATATATCTCAGTGTATTTACAGTGAGAAGTAACATCACTTAGTGCACATTCACTGAGGTGTATATACACAGTGAGAGAAGCGTATCTCTATGTATATACACTGAGAGGTATGTATCTCTCACGTTCCTTACTTATCATATATGAAACAACCCCATGTGTCATGTATGAGAAATCTGTCTTGTAAATCTCTTCACTAAAATCCTAACACACACACACAGTCATGCTTTGTAAAGTTCTTCATGTTTTATAAAAAAAATAGAAAGTTTGATTTGTATAGTGTAAACGTGAATTTGTATTGTAAACGTGAATGTCTATTATAATGAAGAAAATCTTTCAATTTTTAAAGTGCAATGTCTGCTATACTTTCTTTGCACTTGTGTCTTTGTTGTCAGAGCTTTCATCTCGCAACTCAGTGGTCTGTTTTCTCTCGCCTGGGAAGACTCCTGGCAGCCACTGCTACCCTGGTACTTGCTACATTAAATATGTACTCGAGTGTTAGGTGACTGTTATGGCTCGCATGGTTGGGAAGTGTATACCGTTACCTTAACTGGAGCTACACTGGAATACGAAGAATGTTGTAAGAGTTGCTAAACGTTTTATTCTGTATTATAAAAACCAACATTCATGGTAAAATCACGGACACACACAAAAATTCCATTATAAGGGATTTAAAAAATGGAGCTTGGATATCAGTCTGGGAGCATGAACTGTGTTTAAAAAATAATAAAATAAGAAAGGGAGGAATACATATGCAACAGTTGGGTATCTTTATTTTAAAACATTTCGCCTTCACAGTAGACTTCTTCAGTCAAATACAGAGGCAGCAGGTGTAGCAGTGAAATGAAGATGATGTAATCAATTCATCAGCTTGGAGAAATATTATTTGAGGAGGTCAGTCCCTCAGCCTGGGGAAGAGTTCAGTTCCATGGAGCTGAAGTCTTCAGGTCGAGGGACTGACCACCTCATATCTCCAAGGTTGATGGGCTGATTACATCACCTTCATTTCACTACTACACCCGCAGCGAAACGTTTCAACAATGAAGATACCCAACTGTCGGACATGTGTCTTAAACATCAACTTGTCTGTATGTTACACCATTTTCAACATAAGGGAGGAATACCTTATTGATTTTGATTTTCGCGTCTAACACTTGAAACACTTGTCCCTCTTCCAGTCTCTCATTACTCATTTTGTTTGTACTTATTTTTATATACGTTTTCGGGTGAGGATATTTATCATATCTTGGAAGGACCATCCATTGATCTCAGCACACAATGTGCGGGAATAGGACCGGGGGGGTTGGGTTAGGGGCTCACAGGCATGCCCCTCACCTCGTGTAGTAGCTTTGGCCAATTACCAAGGAAATCATAAAATGGAATTGAAACATTCATATAAATTGTTATTCCCCCAGGTGAAATGCAAACAGTTTACCATTTATATATTTTCTTATACTTTGAGAGTTTTGAAATTCTCCCAATAGATGGCGCTCGCTGTTTCCAGCAGTAAATGACTGGCGAAACTCGGACTTTTCCTCCTGAATACTTCATGTTTAAATTATATCCTTATTTCTAAGTTATATAAGCAAAGAAAAAACCGTTGTTGGCTGAGCTTCATGGCGTACAACATTATAAATATTAGTTTTATATATTTGTTATAACATGTTTGAAAGTTTATTTATATCTCAACATTCATTGATACTGCCTTCAGCAGTTTGGAATTAATGAAGAATATCCAAGAGTGATGAGTTCTGTTTAATATGTAAGTTACAGTAAGTTATAAGGAATAGTTTGTGGAACAGTTACTAACGTATAATGGAAAACCCAGATTGGTAGAGATGTGTGAAATTCAAGGGCTACTCCTTCCTCGAAAATATGTAATCTGTTTGTGTTGAGGGATTCTGGGAACTGCTTGGCTGACTGTGTCTAGGAGCGCATTCCTTTAAACCATTTCCTTCAGATTAAAGGGCGATAATTTTTCTCATCAGAATTTTAGCAATGAATGAGATGAACAGGTTCAGCGATAAATCAGTAACAGACTACTCTGGAGGGCAACATCCACATGGTGTACCATGATACTGTCGCTTCAGGTGTTACGGTATTCATTCCCTTATTGAACTGTTGTTACATTGTCGACCGAAGAATCAAAGCTAATCACCACCATATCACTCTCAGTGGCTGTGGAAAACCTGATCAAAACATGTTAGTCAACTTGTGTATTATTGAGCTGATGTGTACTGGAGAGCAATAGTCAGACCAACCAACACTGCAGCTGCTACTTCTATTACTATTACTACTATTTCAACAACTACTACCACGACTACTACTACAACTATTATTATTGCTGTAAAGTAAAAGGACACAAGTGCAACTAATGTGACATTTATTGTGGCAACGTTTCGCTCTCCAGGAGCTTTATCAAGCCATTACAAACAATACATGGACACAGAGGGTATATAAAGGCTCAGAGTGAGGTGAATACTAGTGAGGTACCATTTCGATGTTCACTAGTGGTAGTAGTAGTAGTAGTAGTAGTGGTAGTGACAAAAGTAATACAATATGGTAGAGCAATGTATTGTTTGTAATGGCTTGATAAAGCTCCTGGAGAGCGAAACGTTGCCACAATAAATGTCACATTAGTTGCACTTGTGTCCTTTTACTTTACATATTGTCGGTAATTCTACCAACTTTATTACTATTATTATTGCTACTGCTACTACTACTACTACTACTACTACACCTCAGTTCATACATGCACGTGAAATCTTTATCTCTGATTTTTATTATGTGTGTCTCTTTGACTATATGTGTCTGTTTTGTTTGAAAGTTTATATTAGTATCTTACTACGTTCTCTCTCTCTCTCTCTCTCTCTCTCTCTCTCTCTCTCTCTCTCTCTCTCTCTCTCTCTCTCTCTCTCTCTCTCTCTCTCTCTCTCTCTCTCTCTCTCTCTCTCTCTCTCTCTCTCTCATTATCTAAACTTGTTAGTGCGATATTACAAATAAATATAAATATACACAAAAGTACTCAAGCTATTTATTTGACGAAAGAAATGTGAATGTTCTTTGAAATCAGATTATTTAGTTTTTTTTTTTTTTTAGATTTAAACCCCACTAACTACACGTGTGTCATCGAATCAGCAATTTTCCAGGACAGCGACTGTGAAGAATATTTTAATTTCTAAAACTGGATGCAACACATAAGACTCAGGTGATACCTAGGCACCTATTTACTGCTACGCGAGCACAAGTAATAAGTGTTTGCAAACTTTCTGGAAGCCTTCTTTACCCCAAGTTTGAACCCGGGTTCATTGATTATGACCCGCAAGCGCTACCAATAATCAAGTGAATGGCTATAAGTAGTGTCGTCATACTGACTGTCAAATACACTGTTACTAATACAAATAATAATACTTCTGTTACTACTACTATTACAACTGTTAATACGATTGCTATTACTACTACTATTAATAATACTAATACAATTACTACTACTACTACTATCACTACTACCACCACTACTGCAACTGACTCAGGAAATAATAAAAACAACGACTACAAACAAATCACAGAACGGGTGGTGATTAAACTTACAGGCGAGTGCGCTAACCACTACTATCAATAATATGCCCATCCTCTCTACAATATTATGTACAGTATGTCTTTGTCTGTATAAGGAAAATATCCATTCGTCATTGGGTGACAAGAACACACAAAAAATTTAACCGGGCTGCTTACTCTTGCTCACCTCTCTTCATGTGTTGCGATAAATTTATTCACCGTTATATATACCGCCAAACCTTCGTATCCTTGCAGCCACTACTGTCTACAGAAATAAAACCTACTATACTAAAATTGCGTTGACAATAACGCACTTTTCTGTCTGTGCACTTTTTAACTCATTACATGTTACATGTAAATGGTTTCTTAAAAATTATCCGTGAGTAATGCACGACAGAAACAATTCGGTGACTGGTAAAGCCCTTAATATACACTCAGGCTCCAAGTGATCTTTCTGGAGCAAGTTGGAAGCTGGAGCGTCTTAGCCACTCACACATTATTATTTCCTCTCTCTCTCTTTCTCTGTCTGTCTGTCTGTCTGTCTCTCTCTCTCTCTCTCTCTCTCTCTCTCTCTCTCTCTCTCTCTCTCTCTCTCTCACACTCACACACACACACACACACACACACACACACACACACAATTGGAAGTTGAAGACACAAATGAGTCAGAGAGATAGTAGGAAGTATTTCTTCAGTCATAGAGTTGTAAGGCAGTGGAATAGCCTAGAAAATGACGTAGTGGAGGCAGGAACCATACACAGTTTTAAGACGAGGTTTGATAAAGCTCATGGAGCGGGGAGAGAGAGGGCCTAGTAGCAACCGGTGAAGAGGCGGGGCCAGGAGCTAGGACTCGACCCCTGCAACCACAAATAGGTGAGTACACACACTCACTCCTCACTCCCTATCTCTCTCTCACTCTCTATCTCTATTATTTACACAAGGGTATTACTGCGTTTAAGAGCTTCTACCTTTTATTTTCCACGTAAGAACTGTT
This sequence comes from Cherax quadricarinatus, assembly GCF_038502225.1. Lineage (NCBI taxonomy): Eukaryota > Metazoa > Arthropoda > Malacostraca > Decapoda > Parastacidae > Cherax > Cherax quadricarinatus. The sequence continues at coordinate 14,158,076 of NC_091310.1, forward strand.
GCACACCACAGCTCAGTGGAAAGTTTTTTGTTGTTGTTATGAAATAATAAAAATAGGAAACAGGATGAAGTTGGTGCCAGCTGTGGACCAGCGATTTCATTTGGTCAACTGACTTTATTTCATCGATGTTGTTATGGTGTACGAACAAGTTTTAGACGCGAGTCATTCTAGGAATGGATGATCTCAGATGAAGTGATGTTCTTGAGAAGGGTATTTTTTTTATATTCCCTTGAGTGGTAAATTCATATGGATCATGCAGCGCCTGTGAAATGAAATTCAGTCAAACATGATCTTATGTATGTGTATTTTGTCTTGACATACACAGTATAAACACTGAGACGAGCTCTCAGCTATTTTGTACGACTAACAAACAACAGTTTCCTAAAATATTCAGAAAAGTATAGACAGAATGTATTTGGTGTTTGCTGACTACGATGTGTGGTACCTTGACAATATTGGCCTTGTACATAACAATAAGACCATCCACATTTTTTCTGGTGCTAAAGGCTCTGCTGGAATGACAGATCTATCTTAGAATAAGAATGAAAAGTTTATTTTGATATGATACATGGTTGTACAGAGAAATATAATAGTTAGGAGCACATGCCAAAAGCCCTTTTGTATGCAGAGCACTTCGGGCAAACTTAAAAATTAACTTAAGATTAGGAAGGCAATAATAGTTCATCTGGTCATTAAATTAGTTACGGTGAGTACAAGAGAATTTAATATTCTATTAGGTAATGCAACATATCTTTGATGTATTATAATTTAGTACTATTTAAACAATAAAATTTAGAGTAGCTTTTGAGTAACTGGTAGGTAATAGGCACGGTTTGCCTGGTTAATTTTGGGTGATGAGGTGATTTCTTAGTAGGGCCTTAAACAGATTTGCAGACAGGGGTCCTTTAGCGTGTTCTGGCAATGAATTCCAGTTCTTCGGGCCCTTTACGTGCATAGGCCTGGTACAGGCGAGAGACAAGTCGTCTGGTTTGGTTCTCTGCTCTGTTGAGAAGTCTTAGGCTGGAGAGGGGCAGACAGTTCAAATAATGGAACCTACTTGAGGTATGAGAGTACTTGTGAATCTTCAAACAGTTTTGCAGCCTCTACTGTCGAACACTTACGAGACACGCCGAGTGATGTTAGCTTCAGGCTGCCTTGCGAGATTTATCACGTGACTCTTCATTGCCAGTTTGTAATAAAATTTCACCCCTAGCATATCCATGTGTGTCATCGCTCTCCCATGAATTCCTACTGCTGCTCCAGAATTACCATTATTGTGCTTAGAGACAATCATCATTTATGCCTTCTCAAAAACATCGTTTTTCCCGGGCTGATATATCTGTAAACTGTTGATTGAAATACCTGAGAGCAGGTGGTGTTACCTCTCTTGGATTAGTAAATGTCAGAGTACACTTATTTGCATAGGCATGGGATTCTGGGATGAGGTGAAGGTCACTCAGGCTCTCTCTCCCCCTCTCTCTCTCTCTCTCTCTCTCTCTCTCTCTCTCTCTCTCTCTCTCTCTCTCTCTCTCTTTCTCTCTCTGTCTCTCTCTCTCTCTCTCTTTCTGCAGCTAGCCCATGGAAATCACTGTTTCTGCCGCATGTATATCACAGTAGGTGCAGTATATAAATAACTGTATTTGCCTCGTATGAATCACCTTTCAGTAGCTGCCTCGTGCAGCTCACTGTATCTGCACAATGTAAATCACTGTAGCTGGTCAGTGTAACTCACTATAGCTGCCCCGTGTAATGTTGGTTCTCCAAATAATTCGCTGTAGCCGCCAATTCAGATCACTGTTGATGCCACGTGCAAATCACTGTAGCTGCTCCGTGTAATTCACTGTTGCTGCCCAGTTTAAAACACTGTAACTGCAACGTGTAAGTCACTGTCGTTGCCCCGTGTAGATCACTGTAGCTTCCCTGAGTAAATCAATGCTACTCTTTAGTGTATATCAACATATCCACCCAGTGTAAATCATCATGGCTGTCTTTTGCAAATCTTTTATATACAAAATAATGCTAATACTATATTGTGTAAGATTTATTCACCAAATATACATATATGATGTATTATATAATGAGCAACATAGATTTGGGAAGTACAGCGCCTCCACTCTGAAGGATGAGAGTGTGTGATGTACACACACTTTTGGCAAGTTATTAAATGAGTGGTGATGTATCTGCATCGTTCATTGAATCACCCTACCCTGCTGGCGGTCATCAAATATGCCTATTTTGTACGACATGGGCAATATAGTGTTACACGAACATAAAAGTATCGAGAATGCTAGACTCTCATCACTCCCAAAATCGTAATAATGCAGTCATAAACATCTCAAGAAGCGGAGATGATATGAAGCCATGGGAAGACAGTTCTAATACTAAGAGGCCAGTGCGCTTACTACTAAGTATGTTAGGATAAGAGGGCTAGCATGGGCCCCTATTTTACAATGGGGCTCATAGCAGTGTTTTTTTTTTTTACACAGATCAATTTCACAGGCTAAGAGCTGTTATCATACTTCAGCTCATTTCGAAGCCCAGCCCTATATACGGTATCCTACCCGCCCCAGGATGCGAGAACAGACGGCTTACATACAGGTACCTGCTTGCTGCTAGGTGAACAGGGGCAGCAGGTGTAAGGAGAAATGTCAAACATTTCCATCCGGTAAGATGAGTGCCTTCTTAGTGTAATGAAAAATACTTAGGAAAGACTGCCTTCCATGGGTTCGAATCCTTCCCTTATTCTTTGATTCACAACTCCTTTCAGGGTCTCATCTGTCGACATAGTCTATCCCTAATATCTAAACACATATACTTCCTCAATACTATTTCTTAAAAGTCCACCAGGTGTCTCCTCTTTGATCTCTCATGCAGTCGCTTGAAGAATCGTTTCTTAGCACTCCCGTCTGAACTCGTCCATGTAATTCTACACCTCATGCTTTGAATTTCTCAGAATCCCGGTACCCTCAGCAAACAGCAACTTAGTTCCCACTTTATTTTAAATTATTAAATTTTAAGACCACACCTACTGTTTCTTCGTTTCAGGAATTGACCCATTAGAGCATTAAACAAATCCGGTAGTATTTAACTGGAAAACATGCAACTTCTTTTCTACATGCCAGAACTTCAACTTCTTTCTCCTCATAAAAGCTATTTACAGCTTCCTACATCATATCATACATTTAATACATGTGCAACACTACCTATAATGCTCTCATATCCACGCTATTGATATGCCTTTTCAAGAGATAAAAATGCGACAAACTGCTCCTCTCTTATCCAAAACTGTGTTACCGAGAGCTGTAACGAGTTTTTATGAGAGTGAAGCCCATTTTACTGTGTGTGTGTGTGTGTGTGTGTGTGTGTGTGTGTGTGTGTGTGTGTGTGTGTGTGTGTGTGTGTGTGTGTGTGTGTGTGTGTGTGTGTGTGTGAAAATAAGGGTTTTTTTTCATTGAAAGTAAAGCTTGTACAACAGTAGGTGATGTTACAATAGTTGTTTAATGCCTTTAAAGATTAAAGGAATATTTGTGTGTTAGACTGAGGAGTGAACTTTACAGATAATGAATGAGATATAAAGGCCATAATATAATAACTGTTGCTTGTAAATGTCTCGAGGCTGTTGGAATTTTCGGAAAAAAAAAAGATGACATTTTTTAAGCAACTTAATAGGGTTGAATGTAGAAAGTGAGTATAGAAAAATGTTAAGACACTGTAATCAGTAGATGTGTTGAGACCGGTAGGATGAGAGTCATATTTTAAGAAAACGTTTGTTATAGTAAAAGTATTTAGATGTTTGAACGTAAATGTATACATAGATGGATCTGTGAATGTTAAGTAAATTTTCAGGGATATTGAAGAATCTGTGGAATGACGTTTGTAAAAAGAATAAAAACGCGGAATGTTCCTGGATATTGTGTTGCCTCTCGCATTTGCACATGTTTTAAGCAATCTCCATAAAGAAGCTGAATGTAGTGGAAATGCTTTGTCTGTTATCAGTATGTGGTATGATTATTATTTAACGACTGTAGAATGATGAAAGAAATAAGGAATACTATATAGCTTCTGTCATTTACTGAGAATATGTTTCGTCCACCAGAGTCTTTAATAAGTTCCTGCTGAATGAGTAGTCTTTTGAGTATATACAAGAAACAGCGTATATTATTTTCATACTTGTCAGTTGATTTACTATTGCTGTTATTTCAGGGAGTCGAGAAGGTTATATGATTCAAATAGCAACAAATTTGTTGTTGCCAAATACTGATCATGAAGGAGGATGGAGAGACATGTTGACAGGGTGAGACTTGTGCTTCATGCAGGACTATGAGCGTCCTGAGTACAAGTTATCCTCAGGATTTTCCTAGCTGGTGGTGTGAGATGTGGGCTATTATCAATGAGAGGAAACCGGTTATGGAGGCGGAAAATATTATGCCTAGAGATTGTAAGTCGAGTGGGGAAGCTGCAGTTCGTTTGGAATATAACATGATAAACATCAGCATTATTAGTGTGAAATGCTCAGCTACATTTATTAGTATATTTAGGTACCTACCATGAAGCATATTATAAATATATACTGCAGTGTCGTATAATCATAATTTAGTAAATTAATTGCCATGTCAAATTTAGCTCCACTATAACAGGTGCAGGGTTATGATCGTTTATAACAGTGACAGGCAGTAGTTGCAGGGTTGGTAGTGAATATATGTTATGATCGTTTATTCAGTGTCTCCTTAGTCATTATGTTTCACTTGTATAGTTACTGGCTGGAAATATATGAGATTCATAGAGATATGTTTGACACATGACAAGCAATTTGCGTTCTAATAGTGGCCGTTAAAATAATGGAACAATGTGGTACCTCAAGTGCTGTCTCTCGGGTGCTTTAAAAGTGTAGTGTTAGGTTATCTACCTCATGGGAGATACCTCAGGTGCTGTACCTCAGGTGTTATACCTCAGGTGTTGTACCTTATGTGAGATAACTCAGGTGTTGTTCCTTATGTGAGATATCTCGGGTGTTATACCTCAGGTGTTGTACCTCAGGTATTGTACCTTATGTGAGATAACTTAGGTGTTGTACCTTATGTGAGATAACTCACGTGTTGTACATCAGATGTTGTACCTTATGTGAAATAACTCAGGTGTTGTACCTTATGTGAGATAACTCAGATGTTGTACCTCAAATGTTGTACCTTATGTGAGATACCTCAGGTGTTGTGCCTTAGGTTTTGCACATTATGTGATGTATCTCAGGTGTTTACCATATGGAAGATACTTCAGGTGTTGTATCTCATGTGCTGTACCTCAGGTGTTGTACCTCAGGTGTTGTACTTCAGGGGTTGTACTTCAGGCGTTGTACTTTAGATGTCGTACCTCATGTGTTGTACCATATGTGTTGTACCTCAGGTGTTGTACCGTAGGTGATATATTTTAGTTGTTGTACCTCATGTATTTTGCTTCATATGTTGCACTTCAGGTATTGTCCCTTAGGTGCTGTACTTCAGTAGTTATACTTCAGATGTTATGCTTCGAATGTTGTACATGAGGTGTTGTGCGTCAGGTTTTGTGGCTCAGATGTTGTACTTCAGGTGGTGTACACCAGGTGTTTTACCTCAGGTGTTGTACTTTAGGTGTTTTACCTCAGGTGTTGTACTTCAAGTGCTTTACTTAGGTGTTTTACCTCAAGTGTTGTACTTCCGGTGTTGTACTTTAGGTACTGTACCTTAGGTGTTTTACATCAGGTGTTGTACTTTAGGTTTTGTACTTTAGGTTCTGTACCTTAGGTACTGTAATTCAGGTGTTTTACCTCAGGTGTTTAACCCCACATGTTTTACCTCACTTGTTTTACCTCAGGTGTTGTACTTCAGGTGCTTTACCTCAAGTATTGTACTTCCGGTGTTGCACTTTAGGTACTGTACCTTAGGTGTTGTACATCAGGTGTTGTACTTCAGGCCTTGTACTTTAGGTTCTATATCTTAGGTACTGTACTTCAGGTGTACATCAGGTGTTGTACTTCAGGTGTACTTCAGGTGTTGTACTTCGGGTGTTGTACTTCAAGCGCTGTACCTCAGGTGTTGTACTTCGGGTGTTGTACTTCAAGCGCTGTACCTCAGGTGTTGTGCTCTACATATTGTGCCTCAAGTTGTGCTTCAGGTGGTATATTTCAGGAGTTACATACCAGTATTGTGTCCCAGGTGTTGTACCGTAGGTACTATATCTCAGGTGTTGTACCTCAGGTGTTGTACTCTACATATTGTGCCTCAGGCACTTAAATATTACAGAGTGGCTTTGTTCTTAAGGTACTGTACCTCAGATGTGGTACATTAGGTGTGGTACATTAGGTGTGGTACATTAGGTGTGGTACATCAGGTACTCTGTCTCAGGTGATGCACTACAAATGATATACCACAGCTGTTGTACCACAGGTGTTAAAATAGTCGTGCCTAAAATAATTCTCATATACAGAGTGTCTGTGGTTCGATCCCCAGCACTGGTAGAAACGTTGGGCATATTTCCTTGCACCTGCCGTCCCTATTTACTTAGAGCAGTAAGTAGGTACCTGGATAATAGTCGACTGTTGTGGGTCTCACTCTGGGGTTGTATACCTCAGTGCTTGTCTGTAAAATTGATTTATGTAAAAATAATGTATAAACAAATTAACTAACTGGCCCATTTGAGGTAAGAGCTATTGACAATTATTACAAAACACAACTGCTTTCTTTGAGGTTGAGTTAATTTTGAAGACAAAGCTTTGAAGTCAATGCTTCTCTGTTAAATAAATTCGATTCTGAAATTTGCCAGTGCAGCAAATTAAGGCAGAACTGGATTAAAGGGAGCAACCTAGACGCTAGCCCTGGGGCCCACAATCAATATGGCCCTCACAAAGCATTGTTCTGGGCAGTCTGGGCCCAACAACTTAATGCTGTGAGGGATTATTAGTACTATATCGATCATTGTCACACACACACACACACACGCGCGCGCGCGCACACACACACACACACGCGCGCGCGCACACACACACTGCTCATCATAAACCGATGGGATTTTGATGAGCTGGAGAGAGGAGATAGAGGAGTAGCAAGAAATTACATAATTGGAACGCTTCAGTCTGGAGGTCCCAAGGTAGTAATTGCAGTGATGTATACCCTCCACACAACAGCAGGAGGCCAAGGCAAGAGTAAGATGAGAGCACTACTGGTTGAAGTGACCAGAAGGACTCATGCGAGCAGGGCAAAGCTGCTGATCATAGGTGACTTTCAATCCCAAGGAAACCGACTGGGAGAACGTGGAGCCACATGGGGGCCCAGAAACGTGAAGGGCTTAGATGATAGAGGTGGTTCTGGAAAACCTCATACACTAACACGTAAGGGACACTGCTAGAGAGAGAGAAGAGGAGGAGCCAGCAAGGCTGGACCTAGTATTCACCTTGAGTAGTGCAGATATTGAGGGCATAAATGAAAGACCCTCAGGACCAGAGATCACGTGGTTCTGAGCTTCGAATATATAGTAGAGTTACAAGTGGAGAGGGGCAGGACTACTGAAGCCAAACTACAAGAGGGGACTACACAGGCATGAGGAATTTACTGCACGGGTTTCAGTGGGAAAGAGAACTGGCAGGGAAGTCAGTAAACGAGATGATGGAACATGTGAAAACGATATACAAGGAAGCTGAGGAGAGGTTTGTGCCCAAGGGTAACAAATAACGAGAAAACCAGGATGAGCCCTTGGTTCACCTAAAGGTGTAGAGATGCCAAAACCAAGTGTGCTAAAGAATGGAAGAAGTATAGAAGGTAAAGTAACCAGGAGAATATGGAGAGCAGTCGTAGAGCCAGAAATGAATATACACAAGTAAGACAATATGAAAATGATATAGCAGCGAAAGCCAAATCTGACCCAAAGCTGTTGTACAGTCACATCAGGAGGAAAACAACAGTCAAGAACCAGGTAATCAGGCTGAGGAAGGAAGGAGGGGAGATCACAAGAAACGACCGTGAAGTATGTGAGGAGCTCAACGGGAGATTCGAAGAGGCGTTTAAGGACGAGGCAGAAGGGACTCCCGAAAGATGGAGAAGTGGGGTGCACAGTCAAGTGTTTGATACAATATATACAACGTAGGAAGTAAAGAGGCGAGCTAGATACCTCAAAGGCGATGGGACCGAATAACATCTCTCCATGGGTCCTAAAAGAGGGAGCAGAGGCACTATGTGTACCACTAACAACAATTGTCAACAAATCTATCGAAACAGGGCGACTACCTGAGGTATGGAAGACAGCAAATGTCGTCCCAGTTTTTTAAAAAAGTAGACAGACACGAAGTATAGTATGCAAAGTCATGGAAAAGATTATCAGGAGGAGAGTGATTGCTTATCAACGACAACCAACACGGTTTCAGGGATGGGAAATCCTGTCACAAACCTGCTGGAGTTCAAAGACAGGGTGACAGCAGTAAGACAAAAGAGAGTGGGGTGGGTAGATTAAATTTTCTTGAACTGTAAGAAGGCGTTTGACACAGTCCCACACGTGAGATTAGTGCAAAAGCTGGAGGACCAGGCAGGGATAACAGGGAAGGTACTGCAATGGAGCAGGAAATACCTGTCAGGAAGACAACAGCGAGTCATGGTACGTGGCGAGGTGTCAGAGTGGGTGCCTGTGACGAGCGGAGTTCCACTGGGGTCAGTTCTTGGACCGGTACTTTTCCTGTTATTTGCGAACGACATGACGGAAGGAATAGATTCAGAGATGTCCTTGTTTGCAGATGATGTGAAGTTGATGAGAACAATTCAATCGGACGAGGACCAGGCAGAACTACAAAGGTATCTGGACAGGCTGCAGGCCAGATCCAGAAACTAGCTCCTGGACTTCAGCCCCACCAACAAGTTCAAAGTCATGAAAATTGGGTAAGGGCAAAGAAGACCGTAGACGGAGTACAGTCTAGGGGGCCAGAGACGACAAACCTCACTCAAGGAAAAGGTTCTTGTGGTGAGTATAACACAGGGCACATCTCCTGAGGCGCACATCAACCAAATAACTGCTGCAGCATACGGACACCTAGCCAACCTAAGAACAGCATTCCGACATCTTAAGGAATCATTCAGGACACTGTACACCGTGTACGTTAGGACTATATTGGAGTATTCAGCACCAGTTTGGAACCTACACCTAGCCAAGCACGTAAGGAAACAAGAGAAAGTGCGAAGGTTTGCAACAAGATTAGTCCCGGAGCTAACAGGTATGTCCTACGAGGAGAGGTTAAAGGAAACCGACATGGCGACACTGGAGGCCAAGAGAGGTAGGGAGGGATATGATGACATGTAAAATTCTGAGAGAAATCGACAAGGTGGACAGAAACAATGTTCCAGAGATGGGACACAGCAACAATTGGTCACAGTTGGAAGTTGAAGACTCAGATGAATCATAGGGATGTTAGGAAGTATTTTTTCAGTCACAGAGTTGTCAGGAAGTGTAATAGTTTGGGAAGTGATGCAGTGGAGGCAGGATCCATACATAGCTTTAAGAAAATGTGTCATAAAGCTCATGGAGTAGGAAGAATGACCTAGTAGCGACCAGTGAAGAGGCGGGGCCAGGAGCGATGAATGGACCCCTGCGACCACAATTAGGTGAGTACACACACACACACACACCTTTGACACAGCTGAAGGTCCAGCAACTGGCACCTCGAATTTAACCCCGCCAAATGCAAAATCATGAAGATCGGGGAAAGGCAAAGAAGACTGCAGACAGAATTTAGGCTATGTGGATAAAGACTGCAAACCTCACTCAAGGAAAAGGATCTTGGGGTGACTATAATACCGAGCACATCTCCTGAGGCACACATCAACCAGATAACTGCTGCAGCATACGGGCGCCTGGCAAACCTGAGAGTAGCGTTCCGATACCTCAGTAAGAAATCTTTCAAGACTCTGTACACCGAGTATGTCAAGCCCATACTGGAGTATGCAGCACCAGTCTGGAACCCACACATGGTCAATCACGTCAAGGAATTAGAGAAAACGCAAAGATTTGCAACAAGGCTAGTTCCAGAGTTATGTGGAATGTCCTGCAAAGAAATTTTAAGACAAGTCAACCTGACAACACTGGAGGACAGGTGGGTAAGGGGAGACATGATAACGACATACAAAATACTGCAAGGAGAATTGGCAAGGTGGACAAGGAAAGGATGTTCCAGATATGCGACACAGAAAGAAGGGGTCAACATTTGAAGCTGAAAACTCCTATGAGTCAAAGGGATGTTAGGAAGTATTTCTTCAGTCATAGAGTTGCCAGGAAGTGGAATAGTCTAGCAAGTGATGTAGGCAGGCACCTTGCATAGCTTTAAGACGAAGTATGATAAAGCTCATGGAGCAAGGACAGAGAGAGGACCTAGCAGCGATCAATGAAGAAGCGGGGCCAGGAGCTGAGTCTCGACCCCTGCAACCATAATTAGGTGACTACAATTAGGAGAGTACACACACACACACACACACACACACACACAGGTCAGTAGCAGAGGTATGATAAAGCTAATGGTACAGGGAGAGTGACCCAGTAGCGGCCAGTAAAGAGGTGGGACCAGGAGCTATGATTCTACCCCTGTAACCACAACTAGGTGAGTACACACACACACACACACACACACACACACACGCACACACACACAGGTCAGTAGCAGAGGTATGATAAAGCTAATGGTACAGGGAGAGTGACCCAGTAGCGGCCAGTGAAGAGGTGGGACCAGGAGCTATGACTCTACCCCTGTAACCACAACTAGGTGAGTACACACACGCACACACACACACACACACACACACACACACACACACACACACACACACACACACACACACACACACACACACCCACATTGACAAGGTGAACAACAGAATGTTCCCGATATGGGACACAGCAACAAGGGGACACAGTTGGAAGTTGAGGACACAGATGAATCACAGGGATGTTAGGTAGTACTTCTTCAGTCACAGAGTAGTCAGAAAGTGGAATAGTTTGGGAAGCGATGTAGTGGAGGCAGGATCCATTCACAGCTTTAAGGAGAGGTATGATAAAGCTAATGGTGCAGGGAGAGTGACCCAGTTGCGGCCAGTGAAGAGACGGGGCCAGGAGCTATGACTCGACCCCTGCAACCACAACTAGGTGAGTACAACTAGGTGAATACACACACACACACACATACACACACACACACACACACACACACACACACACACACACTCACACACACACACACACACACACACACACACAAACACATAGAAACACACACACACACACTCGCGTGGGCGATGCACTACTTCAGTGCTCTGTGAATTTAAGTGTTTTGTGTGCTACCTAAGGCTACTGCAGGGATCATTAATTGTGTCAGGGTAGTGAACAATCCTTGAAGTGATTTATAAGTTGCCCTGGGCCACATAAGTGTGGTGAGAGCCACAATTTTATAAGTGAATCTGAAAGTTATATTTGGTGCCGCAAGTCCCAGACGGCAGGCCTAGTGGGATGCAGGCGACCCTGCCACATGCGTCACCCAAGAAAGAAAAGCGAAATCAATGTTTGACCAGTGAAAGAAGTAGAGTGAATAGGTTTATATTATATATCGAGAAGAAACGGAGGTGGATGTAAGCCAGGACATCACAACGGCTTGGACAATCTACAGGCTGCTACAGGCTGCATCACAAGTATTTCACTAATACGTGGTTTTTGGGGAGTCGGGTGTGAGTTCCAGTAAACCACCAAGCTGTTTGTAAACGGTCCAACTCTCCTAGTATGATAAAGAATAGGTTATCAATTACTCAATAACGAATATAAACTGGTAATTTATAGCAGAAAAGGTCGAGCAGACAGGTGTCTATTGGATTAGGAAGAACAATAAGCATAGATCACACAAACTAGTAGATAGTTGTGGATCAGGTCAGGTCAGAAGAGCACAGAAGACCACGTGTCACACGCAAACACACTCATACACCAAAACACACAATCCCACGTACTACTTTTCACACATTTAAACCCACACTCGTAGAGTTCAACACACACACGTTTACACCCACAGATAGACCCACACACACATTCCTACACACATACAAACCAACACACACTCTCCTGCACCCTATCCTCACCTCTCCCCCACTCCATCCCCTGACCCCACCTCTCTCATGCTCACCAGCCTCCTTTCTCTCCCCCTCCTCTCCCTCTCCCATTCTCTCTCTCCTTTGCTTCTATCCTCTCTCTTCCCATATTACCCACTCTTTCCCCCTCCCCACTTCTCTCCCATTTTGCCACTGTCTCCCGCTTCTCCCCCCCTCCCTTTGCCCCCATACACACACATACACATAAATGCACACACACACACACACACACACACACACACACACACACACACACACACACACACAACACACACACAGACACACCTAAACACCTACACACCTACACACACACAACAGGCCTAGTGTCTAGTCGACATGTGCCTAGGACAAAATGGTAACTAACACACACACACACACACACACACACAACACACACAACACACACACAGACACACCTACACACCTACACACACACAACAGGCCTAGTGTCTAATCGACATGTGCCTAGGACAAAATGGTAACTAACACACACACACACACACACACACATACACACACAACACACACACACACACACACACACACACACATACACACACACATACACACACACACACACCTACACACCTACATACCTACACACCTACACACCTACAACAAGCCTAGTGTCTAATCGACATGTGCCTAGGACAAAATGGTAACTAACACACACACACACACACACACACACACACACACACACACACACCTACACACCTACACACACACAACAGGCCTAGTGTCTAATCGACATGTGCCTAGGACAAAATGGTAACTAACACACACACACACACACACACACACACACATACACACACACATACACACACACACACACACACACACACACACACACACACACACACATACACACCTACACACCTACAACAGGCCTAGTGTCTAATCGACATGTGCCTAGGACAAAATGGTAACTAACACACACACACACACACACACATACACACACACATACACACACACACACACACACACACACACACACACACATACACACCTACACACCTACAACAGGCCTAGTGTCTAATCGACATGTGCCTAGGACAAAATGGTAACTAACACACACACACACACACACACACACACACACATACACACACACATACACATACACACACACACACACACACACACACACACACACACATACACACCTACACACCTACAACAGGCCTAGTGTCTAATCGACATGTGCCTAGGACAAAATGGTAACTAACACACAGATGATGCAGATGATGTGAAGTTAATGAGAAGAATCAAATCGGACGAGGATCAGGCAGGACTACAAAGTGACCTGGACAGGCTACAAGCCTGGTCCAGCAACTGGCTCCTTGAATTTAACCCTGCCAAATGCAAAGTCATGAAGATTGGGGAAGGGCAAAGAAGACTGCAGACACAATATAGTTTAGATGGCCAAAGACTGCAAACCTCACTCAAGGAAAAAGATCTGGGGGTGAGTATAACACCGAGCATATCTCCTGAGGCGCAAATCAATCAGATAACTGCTGCAGCATACGGGCGCCTGGCAAACCTGCGGATAGCGTTCCGATACCTCGGTAAGGATTCGTTTAAGACTCTGTATACCATCTACGTCAGGCCCATACTGGAGTATGCAGCACCAGTTTGGAATCCACACCTAGTCAAGCACGTCATGAAATTAGAAAAAGCGCAAAGGTTTGCAACAAGACTAGTCCCAGGGCTACGGGGATTGTCCTATGAAGAAATCGGCCTGACGACACTGGAGGACAGGAGGGTCAGGGGAGACATGATAACGACATATAAAATACTGCGTGGAATAGACGAGGTGGACAAAGACGGGATGTTCCAGAGATGGGACACAGACACAAGAGGTCACAATTGGAAGTTGAAGACTCAGATGAATCAAAGGGATGTTAGGATGTATTTCTTCAGTCATAGAGTAGTCAGGCCATGGAATAGCCTAGAAAGTGATGTAGTGGAGGCAGGAACGATACATAGTTTTAAGGCGAGGTATGATAGAGCTCATGGGGCAGGGAGAGAGAGGACCTAGTAGCAATCAGCGAAGAGGCGGGGCCAGGAGCTGTGACTCGAGCCCTGCAACCACAAATAGGTGAGTACAAATAGGTGAGTACACACACACACACACACACATATATATACACACACACATACACACACACACACACACACACACACACACACACACACACACACACACACACACACACACACACACACACCTACACACCTACAACAGGCCTAGTGTCTAATCGACATGTGCCTAGGACAAAATGGTAACTAACACACACACACACACACACACACACACACACACACACACTGAGGCAATCAGGATAAAACAAAAATGGGTTGCCAGAGAGCAACAAGAAAAACCAAGGGACAGGAGGAGGAAACTGCAAAGGAAGATTGGGCAGCAGAGCTCACAAAAAGGGAACATGAATGGGAAAAGAAACTAGAAGAACTTAGCATGAGAATGGAAGAGAGGATAGACATGGAAAGCAGGAGGCCAGGATACAGAGTTTAGAAGAGGAACTGAAAAATCTGAAACAGCCTAAAGAACTAAAGAACATTTTGGGATTGACAACAGAGACTGCTACCTCAGCCACAAATAAGGGGACTGTAGGGAAAGAAGGAGCAAAACTGCATGTAGAAGCTCAATCAGTGGAGACTGTAGTAAATGAAAGAGCTAAGCTATATGTGGAGGCCCTAACAGACCACAGCAGAGCCCAGGGAAAGCCGAGAAGGGAAAATGACAGGCCACTGAGCCCAAGTACATTAGCTAGTGAAACTGAAGAAAGGAAAGCTGCAATGGAGGAAATCAAATTGAATGAGGGGATACACAGGGATATGCAGTGGGAGAATGAAAGGGTGAGATCAGTCTTTGTGTATGGGCTCCAGGAAGTTGAAGGGGAAACATATGAAGCAAGAAAACAAGGGAAAAAAAAACAATTGAAAGCATCATGAAAGCAATAGGAGAAGACGACATGACCCAGCTGGAAAATTTTCGGAGAATAGGGGGGTTTGTAAAAAAAAGAACCCGGCCAGTGAAAGTGACCTTCAAGGCAGTATCGACTCGGAACAGGAACCTGCAGGAGAAAGCACGATTAAGGGACATATCGGCATGCAGGAAGGTGTATCTCGACCGCGACAGAACACAAGCAGAAAGGCAGAAACAGAGAGAGATGGTACAAAGGCGAAAGGAGGAAAGAGAGGGGATGGAGAAGACAGACAGGAGATCCCAGGCATGGGAAGATCAAATACAGCCTCCCTCACAACTTCCTATAGAAGCCTCCCAACCAGGTCAACCCCAGTGCAACCAAACACTCTAAACCAAAACACCCATACCACATCCAATGCCCCCACCCACTGCATTACAAACTCCACCCCCACAGCAACCATCCATAGTTCCTTATCAGGTCTCCCACTTCCCCAACCCCAATACACCTCCCAGACCACAATCTTAGAAAAGAAGTTGAAGGTGTGGTATACAAATGCAGATGGAATAACAAATAAGTATGAGGAGTGGCACGAAAGAATCAAGGAGACATCCCCAGACATAATAGCACTCACATAAACAAAACTCACCAGAATAATAACAGATTCAATCTTTCCATCCGGATATCAAATCCTCAGGAAAGACAGAGGGAGGAGAGGGGGAGGAGGAGTTGCACTGCTCATTAAAAACCAGTGGGGTTTTGAGAAAATGGAAGGAATGGATGGCACGGGCGAAAGGGACTACTTAGTAGGAACAATCCAGTCTGAGGGACATAAGGGGATAATTGCAGTAATGTACAACCCACCACAGAACTGCAGGAGGCCAAGAGAAGAATACGATGAGAGCAACAGAGCAATGGTCGACACACTAGCCGAGGTGGCCAGGAGAGCACACATGGGGGGAGCAAAGTTACTAGTTATGGGTGATTTCAATTACAAGGAGATTGACTGGGAAAACCTGGAGCTCCATGGGGGTCCCGAAACATGGAGAGCCAAGATGATGGATGTGGTACTTTAAAACCTCATGCATCAACATGTTAGAGACACTACCAGAGAGATAGGAGAGGATGAACCAGCAAGACTGGAGCTTGTATTCACCTTGAGTAGTTCTGACATCGAGGATATCATGTATGAAAGGCCCCTGGGAGCTAGTGATCATGTGGTTCTGTGCTTCGACTACATAGTTGAGCTCCAAGTGGAGAGAGCAGCAGGAATAGGGTGGGAAAAACCAAACTACAAAAGGAGGAACTACTCAGGCTTGAGGAACTTCTTTCAAGACATTCAGTGGGAGAGGGAACTGACAGGAAAACCAGTACAAGAAATGATGGACTATGTGGCAACAAAATGCAAGAAGGCAGAGGAGAGGTTTGTTCCCAAGGGAAACAGAAATAATGGGAAGAACAGAACGAGTCCTTGGTTCACCCAAAGGTGTAGGGAGGCAAAAACTAAGTGTACTAGAGAATGGAAAAGGTACAGAAGACAGAAAACTCTGGAAAATAAAGAGATTAGCCGAAGAGCCAGAAACGAATATGCACAGATAAGAAGGGAGGCTCAGCGGCAATACGAAAATGACATAGCATCGAAAGTCAAGACTGACCCGAAGCTGTTGTACAGCCACATCAGGAGGAAAACAACAGTCAAGGACCAGGTAATCAGACTGAGGAAGGGTGATGGGGAATTCACAAGATACGACCGGGAGGTATGTCAGGAGCTCAACACAAGATTTAAAGAAGTATTTACAGTGGAAACCAGTAGGACTCCAGGAAATCAGAGCAGGGGGGTGCACCAACAAGTGCTGGATGAGGTACATATAACCAAGGAGGAGGTGAAGAAGCTGCTATGCGAACTTGACACCTCAAAGGCGGTGGGACCAGACAACATCTCTCTGTGGGTCCTTAAAGAGGGAGCAGAGATATTGTGTGTACCGTTAACAAAGATCTTCAACACATCTTTTGAAATAAAGTTGGTAGAATTACCGACAATATGTAAAGTAAAAGGACACAAGTGCAACTAATGTGACATTTATTGTGGCAACGTTTCGCTCTCCAGGAGCTTTATCAAGCCATTACAAACAATACATGGACACAGAGGGTATATAAAGGCTCAGAGTGAGGTGCAATACTAGTGAGGTAACATTTCGATGTTCACTAGTGGTAGTAGTAGTAGTGGTACTAGTGGTAGTGACAAAAGTAATACAATATGATAGAGCAATTAATTCGTACAAGAGTAAAAGGATATAAAAGCTATTGCATGGGTAACATAAAAATAGGTTGGACAAATATAGACTGGAAAGAGGCAGCTTGTTTCAGTGTTCACTCTCTGTAATGTGCTTTGCGTAGTATAACAGGAGAGACTATGTGATGGCAGGGTTTACTGTTTTCAGGAGGATTCTTGCTAAGACTTCGGAGATGGTGAAGCTGCCGTTGTTTTGTTTAATTGTATTCGAAACAGCGATCAGTGCTGATTCGAGGCACTTGCGTCTGCGGAAATTAGTTTCTTTGATCACTAATTGGGCGTCTCTGAATTTCATGAGATGATTGGTGGAATTTCGGTGTTGTACACAGGCGTTGTTCAAGTTATCGTTCCTACATGCGTAAATGTGTTCATTGAGGCGGGTGTCGAGGTTTCTTGCTGTTTCACCTACGTAAATCTTGTCACAGCCTCCACTGGGTATAGTGTAAACTCCTGCATTGGTTGGTTCGTGGTGCTTGGATTTTGTCCTGGTTAGATCCTTTATTGAAGTGCTAGAAGCGATGGCGACTCTGGTGTTAGCTTGTGAAAGTACTTTTGAGACGTTCAGTGCAACCTGGCTGTTGGGAAGAATTATAACTTTGTTGGGAGTGGTGTTGATGCGTGGAGAATTAATGATCTGAAGAGCTCTTTTCTTGCAGTCTTTGATGAAAAAAGAAGGAAAATGTAACTCAGTGAATGTTTGGTGAATATATGTACATTCCTCGTCAAGAAACTCAGGACTGCAAATTCGGTATGCTCTTAGGAAAAACCCGATGATGATGCCTCTTTTGGTCTTGGTATCTTGACTGGAATAGAAGTGTGTGAGATCATTTTTATTGGTGGGTTTCCGATATACTTGAAATCTTAGGTTGTTGTCTACTTTGTGAATGAGGACGTCGAGGAAAGGTAGCTTGTCATTGAACTCTTTTTCTAGTGTAAACTAGATCGCCGGTTCAACTGCGTTGAGCCTTGCCTGAAGATCCCGTACATCAAAACGTTTTGGAGTTATTACGAGGACATCGTCCACGTAACGTAACCAAGTGACGCTTGAAGGGATGATGTTGGCGAAGTGTTCGGACTCTAGGTGTTCCATGTATAAGTTGGCTAGGACGGCGCTTATGGGGGACCCCATTCCCATGCCGTAGGTTTGTTTGTAGAGCTTGTTATTGAAAGAAAAACAGTTGAAATTAACACAGAGTTTAATCAAGTCAACAAAATCTCCGGGAGGTAGAGGAAGATTAAGATCCTGATTGACTTTACGTCGGAGAACCTCGATGGCTTTTTTGGTAGGTACTTTTGTGAAGAGGGAAGTCACATTCAAACTGCTTAGTTTCTTGTTACGGATGGAGAGGTTACGGATGCGGTTGAGAAAGTCGCCTGAGTGTTTAAGATGAGCGGGGCTGATGGTCCCCAGAAGGCAGGAAAGATGTTTGGCAAGAACTCCGGCTAGTTTGTGTGGAGCACTGCCTATTCCTGACGTGATTGGTCTGAGAGGAATATTGTGTTTATGGATCTTGGGTAAACCATACATATGTGCTGGTTTAGGGTTGCTTGGTAACAAGAACAGAAGTTTCTTCCCTTCTCTAGTGCGTTTGAGTATTTGTCTGGTTTTGTATAGAAAATCTTTGGTGAGAGTCTCCCACTGTTGAGTGCTGATGGATTCTTATGTAGATTGATCATTCAAAAGGTCCATCATTTTAGTGTTGTAGTCACTGGTGTTGAGTATGACGACTCCACCTCCTTTGTCGGCGGTGGTGACGATAATGTTGGAGTTACATATTCCTTCTTTTTTCATCAAAGACTGCAAGAAAAGAGCTCTTCAGATCATTAATTCTCCACGCATCAACACCACTCCCAACAAAGTTATAATTCTTCCCAACAGCCAGGTTGCACTGAACGTCTCAAAAGTACTTTCACAAGCTAACACCAGAGTCGCCATCGCTTCTAGCACTTCAATAAAGGATCTAACCAGGACACAATCCAAGCACCACGAACATGTCAATGCAGGAGTTTACACTATACCCTGTGGAGGCTGTGACAAGATTTACGTAGGTGAAACAGCAAGAAACCTCGACACCCGCCTCAATGAACACATTTACGCATGTAGGAACGATAACTTGAACAACGCCTGTGTACAACACCGAAATTCCACCAATCATCTCATGAAATTCAGGGACGCCCAATTAGTGATCAAAGAAACTAATTTCCGCAGACGCAAGTGCCTCGAATCAGCACTGATCGCTGTTTCGAATACAATTAAACAAAACAACGGCAGCTTCACCATCTCCGAAGTCTTAGCAAGAATCCTCCTGAAAACAGTAAACCCTGCCATCACATAGTCTCTCCTGTTATACTACACAAAGCACATTACAGAGAGTGAACACTGAAACAAGCTGCCTCTTTCCAGTCTATATTTGTCCAACCTATTTTTATGTTACCCAAGTAATACCTTTTATATCCTTTTACTCTTGTACGAATTAATTGCTCTATCAAATTGCATTACTTTTGTCACTACCACTACTACTACTACTACTACTACCACTAGTGAACATCGAAATGTTACCTCACTAGTATTGCACCTCACTCTGAGCCTTTATATACCCTCTGTGTCCATGTATTGTTTGTAATGGCTTGATAAAGCTCCTGGAGAGCGAAACGTTGCCACAATAAATGTCACATTAGTTGCACTTGTGTCCTTTTACTTTACATCATTTGAAACTGGGCAACTCCCTGTGGTATGGAAGATGGCAAATGTAGTCCCAATTTTTAAAAAGGGAGATAGACATGAGGCACTAAACTACAGACCTATATCACTAATGTGTATAGTATGCAAGGTCATGGAGAAGATCATCAGGAGGAGAGTGGTGGAGCACCTGGAAAGAAACAAGTGTATAATTGACAACCAGCATGGTTTCGGGGAGGAAAAATCCTGTGTCACAAACCTACTAGAGTTTTATGACAAGGTGACAGAAGTAAGACAAGAGAGAGAGAGGGGTGGATCGACTGCATTTTTTTGGACTGCAAGAAGGCCTTCGACACAGTTCCTCACAAGAGGTTTCTGCAAAAGCTAGAGGATCAGGCACACATAACAGGAAAGGCACTGCAATGGATCAGAGAATACCTGACAGGGAGGCAACAACGAGTCATGGTACGTGACGAAGTGTCAGAGTGGGCGCCTGTGACAAGCGGGGTTCCACAGGGGTCAGTCCTAGGACCTGTGCTGTTCTTGGTATATGTGAATGACATAACGGAAGGGATAGACTCAGAAATGTCCTTGTTTGCGGACGATGTGAAGTTAATGAGAAGAATCAAATCGGATGAGGATCAGGCAGGACTACAAAGAGACCTGGACAGGCTACAAGCCTGGTCAAGCAACTGGCTCCTTGAGTTTAACCCTGCCAAATGCAAAGTCATG
Source organism: Cherax quadricarinatus (assembly GCF_038502225.1). Lineage (NCBI taxonomy): Eukaryota > Metazoa > Arthropoda > Malacostraca > Decapoda > Parastacidae > Cherax > Cherax quadricarinatus. The sequence goes on from NC_091310.1 coordinate 14,178,866, forward strand.
AAGATTGGGGAAGGGCAAAGAAGACCGCAGACACAATATAGTTTAGACGGCCAAAGTCTGCAAACCTCACTCAAGGAAAAAGATCTGGGGTGAGTATAACACCGAGCATATCTCTCGAGGCGCACATCAATCAGATAACTGCTGCAGCATACGGGCGCCTGGCAAACCTACGGATAGCGTTCCGATACCTCAGTAAGGATTCGATCAAGACTCTGTATACCATTTACTTCAGGCCCATACTGGAGAATGCAGCACCAGTTTGGAATCTACACCTAGTCAAGCACGTCAAGAAATTAGAGAAAGTGCAAAGGTTTACAACAAGACTAGTCCCAGAGCTACGGGGATTGTCCTACGAAGAAAGGTTGAGGGAAATCGGCCTGACGACACTGGAGGCAAGGAGGGTCAGGGGAGACATGATAACGACATATAAAATACTGCGCGGAATAGACGAGGTGGACAAAGACGGGATGTTCCAGAGAAGGGACACAGACACAAGAGGTCACAATTGGAAGTTGAAGACTCAGATGAATCAAAGGGATGTTAGGAAGTATTTCTTCAGTCATTGAGTAGTCAAGCCGTGGAATAGCCTAGAAAGTGAAGTAGTGGAGGCGGGAACCATACATAGTTTTAAGGCGAGGTATGATAAAGCTCATGGAGCAGGGAGAGAGAGGACCTAGTAGCAATCAGTAAAGAGGAGGGGGCCAGGAGCTATGAATCGACCCCTGCAACCACAAATAGGTGAGTACACACACACACAGATCAGTAGCAGAGGTATGATAAAGCTAATGGTACAGGGAGAGTGACCCAGTAGCGGCCAGTGAAGAGGTGGGACCAGGAGCTATGACTCTACCCCTGTAATCACAACTACTTAAGTACACACACACACACACACACACACACACACACACACACACACACACACACACACACACACACTTGGAATCGTTGAGATCAGTTCCATAACTAAAGTATCACTCTTCTGATATATTTACACAACGATGTCACTGAGTCTTAGATAACAATGAGTGATGTCACTGAGTCTTAGATAACAATGAGTGATGTCACTGAGTCTTAGATAGTGATGTGTGTAATGTCACTTATGTTTGAACAGAGCGAAGCCTAACGTATAGGCTAGCTTACCTTGATGAATCTCTGTAAATTATTATATAATAATTATCTCATTTTTCTACAAGTACAGACCTAGCTGACATTACTGACATACTGAACAGAAACACATACTATATAGAACACCCAGGTACCTACTTAATGCTAAGTGAACAGGAACAGCAGGTGTAAGGAAACGTTCTCATGGATCGATCTCCGCATTATATAATTATTATTATTATAATTATTATTAGTAGTAGCAGTTTGTCACGTGGAGGCCAGTTTTTGATGCTTTCCCCAGGTCATGTGTCCATCTGTGTCCCCTCACTCACTGATGTTGCATCTAAGTATTCCCCAGGTCCATGTATCCAGGAGTCCATCTGTGTCCCCTGAAATATTCTCCCTTCCTAGCTTCCTGTCCTATACTATCCTACCTTCCCCAGGTTCATGTGTCCAGGAGTCCATCTTTGTCCCCTCATATATTCTCCCTTCCCCACTTCCTGTCCTATAGTATCCTACCTTCCTCAGGTTCATGTGTCCAGGAGTCCATCTGTTCTCCCTTCCCCACTTCATGTCCTATACTATCCTTCCTTCCCCAGGTTCATGTGTTCAGGAGTCCATCTTTGTCCCCTCAGATATTCTCCCTTCCCCACTTCCTGTCCTATATTATCCTACCTTTCCCAGGTTCATGTGTCCAGGAGTCCATCTTTGCCCCCTCAGATATTCTCCCTCTCTCACTTCCTATCCTACACTATCCTACCTTCCATAGGTTCATGTGTCCAGGAGTCCATCTGTGTCCCCTCAAATATTCTCCCTTCCCCACTTCCTGTCCTATACTATCCTACCTTCCCCAGGTTCACGTGTCCAGGAGTCCATCTTTGTCCCCTCATATATTCTCCCTTCCCCACTTCCTGTCCTATAGTATCCTACCTTTCCCAGGTTCATGTGTCCAGGAGTCCATCTGTGTCCCATCAGATATTCTCCCTTCCCCACTTCCAGTCCAATACTATCCTACCTTCCCCAGGTTCATGTGTCCAAGAGTACATCTTTGCCCCCTCAGATATTCTCCCTCTCTCACTTCCTATCCTACACTATCCTACCTTCCCCAGGTTCATGTGTCCAGGAGTCCATCTGTGTCCCCTGAGATATTCTCCCTTCCCTACTTCCTATCCTACACTATCCTACCTTCCCCAGGTTCATGAGTCCAGGAATCTATCCGTGGGCCCCCGGATGTCTTCCCTTCCTCTGAAGCTCTGGAAACTCTTTTCGTATTTTTGATCCCACCCCTAAGATCAGCAGTCCCACCCCAGGTCCGTGGGTCCAAGTATACACCTTTCACCACTTCCCTGAGGTCAGCAAGTCCCACCCCAGGTCCGTGGGTCCAGGTATACACCTTTCACCACTTCCCTGAGGTCAGCAAGTCCCACCCCAGGTCCGTGGGTCCAGGTATACACCTTTCACCACTTCCCTGAGGTCAGCAAGTCCCACCCCAGGTCCGTGGGTCCAGGTATACACCTTTCACCACTTCCCTGAGGTCAGCAAGTCCCACCCCAGGTCCGTGGGTCCAGATATACATCTTTCACCACTTCCCTGAGGTCAGCAAGTCCCACCCCAGGTCCGTGGTTCCAGGTATTCACCCTTCACCACTTCCCTGAGGTCAGCAAGTCCCACCCCAGGTCCGTGGTTCCAGGTATTCACCCTTCACCAGTTCCCTGAGGTCAGCAAGTCCCACCCCAGGTCCGTGGATCCAGGTATTCACCTTCACCACGTCTCTGAGGTCAGCAAGTCCCACCCCAGGTCCGTGGATCAAGGTGTTCACATTCACCACTTCCCTGAGGTCAGCAGTTTTAGCCAGCCTTGAAGCACTGTCCATATATGATATTACTACACAAGTGTATTAATATCAGTATACAGAGGAAGATGTTATTACAGAGGAGGACACGCAGATAATCTGCGCTCTGTAGTAACATCCTCCTGGACAGACTCGAACGTCGACTACCTGAGACGAGAGAGATCTCTATCACAGTTCGTCCACCAAGAACTGGCCACTCAGTGAAAATTTGGAACATATATTTATATTTAATATTGTACCTATGTCAATTATTACATTATTCAATTATTTATTCGAATAAGTGTATTTGTTAGCGTTTTTATGTGCGTAAATTAGTGTCTTTGTGTGAACCTTTGTGTTCCCTGCACGATAACTGTAATTAATTGTTATTAGTTATCGTTCTTTTCTTGTTGTTGATCTTTTTTGGCATGGTACACTAAGGTTCTCTAGCACACACTCTTCTATTCACTAAATTCTGGATTTCCACATACAAATCCTACACACACATCATACATACAGAAGCACGTATAAAGTAACACACACAAACACAATCATCGGTATCTAACATACACGTATATTTATTCAACAATGCATATTATCCTCTCCTTTCGGTATTACTAATATATAAACAAATACACACGCACCTACACCTCACACTTCTTCCTCTACGCTACACACACACACACACACACACACACACACACAACAGGCCTAGTGTCTAATCGACATGTGCTAAAGGACAAAATGGTAACTAACACACACACACACACACACATGTGATGAGCATCCTGAAGAGGGAGTACACACAAAGCAGGGAATGAGAATAATTTACAGAAATGAAAGAAAGTTATGTCATCTTCATGTACAAGTTAATTCCAGGATAATGCCTTTGGAACTATTTATATTTTTGCAAGTAATTTGTATAAATTTAAAGGTAACCTAATTTTTAATTAGGAAGCCTTATGGACGGCGCTTCCTTAGTGTTCAACAGCAAATGCTAACAATCACTCATAAATGCACTCAATACTAGTTTCTTGGCAGATATGCAGTTTTGCAGGTCAGGTCTTCGAAATTATATGCCATCTATCCTAGAAACAATACCTCTCAGCAGATCTAGACATTAGGATATGTTGAGGCGAGAGTAAGACGCTAGTAACTACGAGGTTCATCTGGTATTCCAGTGACCTCCTCCCTTGGGGTAGAAGCCACGCACAAATTGTGGCAGACCGTCACTCAAACTGTCGAGAATTACGAGTCAGCTACTTAGGCGCAGCCGTCTGAACCCTTAAGGAAAATTATTCGACTCTTGGTGAGGTAACTTGAAATCTTATGTAGGATTAAAATGAATATCTCATGTTTCACAAACAATTATTTAAATATAAAATAAATATCATAAACTTCGTAGCTCAAGTGTTGTTTACAAAACTAATATTCAACAAATTATATTGTGACCTGAAATACATAGGGCTACATTTTGTATGTTTGATGTAGGTTGAAGGTTTACTAGCCCATGACAGGAAATTTAGACATAGATCATAGATGCATCGATGAAAAAGCCAAAGGAATGTGAACGTTATTAATTGTTAAATTTTTCTTGAATCTGTAACATACATACATACACACACACACAAACATATATATATATATATATATATATATATATATATATATATATATATATATATATATATATATATATATATGGTAGTAGGCTGGTAGACAGCAACCGCCCAGGGAGGTACTACCGTCCTGCCAAGTGAGTGTAAAACGGAAGCCTGTAATTGTTTTACATGATGGTAGGATTGCTGGTGTCTTTTGTCTGTCTCATAAACATGCAAGATTTCAGGTACGTCTTGCTACTTCTACTTACACTTAGGTCACACTACACATACATGTACAAGCATATATATATATATATATATATATATATATATATATATATATATATATATATATATATATATATATATATATATATATATATACACACACCCCTCTGGGTTTCCTTCTATTTTCTTTCTAGTTCTTGTTCTTGTTTATTTCCTCTTATCTCCATGGGGAAGTGGAACAGAATTCTTCCTCCGTAAGCCATGCGTGTTGTAAGAGGCGACTAAAATGCCGGGAGCAAGGGGCTAGTAACCCCTTCTCATGTATAAATTACTAAATTTAAAAAGAGAAACTTTCGTATTTCTTTTTGGGCCACCCTGCCTCGGTGGGATACGGCCGGTTTGTTGAAAGAAAGAAAGAAGATATATATATATATATATATATATATATATATATATATATATATATATATATATATATATATATTTATTTTAAACTTATCTAAAATATATTTAGTTGGATTATGCTAAATTAAATTGTGCTTGTTGGGTTGAGTATCAAACCGAGTAGATCCCCTGAGGCACATAACCAAATAACTGCTGCAAACCCTAGAACAATGTCTCGACATTAAGGTAAGGATTCCTTCACAACACTGAACACGTCAAGACCATATTGGAGTATGCATAACCGATACGGAACCCACACCTGGTACAGCACGTCAAGAAATTAGACAAAGGGCAACAGGACTAGTCCCGGAGCTAATGGGTCTGTTCTAAGAGTAGGGGTTAAGGGAATTCAACCTGAAGACAGTGGAGGACAGGAGAAATACAGGGGACATGATAACAACGTATAAAATACTAAGAGGAATTCACAAGGTGAACAGGGCCAGAATGTTTCAGAGACGAGACACAGGAACAAGAGGACATAACTGGAAATAGCAACTCAAATGATTCATAGGGATGTTAGGAAGCATTTCTTCAGGCTTGAAGTTTTAAGGAAGTGGAACAATCTGGAGAATCCGTGCATTGCTTTAAGAAGAGTTAGAGGAAGATAGAGCTTTTGGTCCAGGGAGAGTTGACCTAGCAGCGACCAGCGAAGGAACTATGAATCGAACCTGCAACCACAAATAGGTGAATACACCCCCCCACACACACTCCACACACACCTCACACACACACACATACACACATACACACACACACACACACACACACACACACACACACACACACACACACACACACACACACACACACACAAGTGTAGCATGGTGTATGATTTACTCTGTTTCTTAGTGTTGTGGTATCTGCCGCCATCACACAAACTTTAAGTGGCCGGGCCACCACTTGGTAAAGGCCCGGGCCGGGAGAATACCGGCTAATCTTTAATAATAATAATAACTTTAAGTACCTCCTCCTGCTTTCTCCACCACATTCCTCTTGACTCTCGGTAAGTAACCATAACATAACGGTAGTTAACATTATCTTCCCTAACTAATGTTAGTTGTCTGTGTTTTCCTCTGATGGCTGTATATCGCTACGATAAGAATAACAGTGTACTCAGTGTACCACAAAGTTCATCCTCGCTGCTTCCTCTCATTTGTTATTTTAATGACACAGCTAAGATAGTCCATATAGATTTACAGTTCATGTTCCATATGAGGGGCCTTTTCGTGTGATAAAGGCGTTCCTCATTTCAACAGAGCCATTTCTCTGACTTTTAGGGTGGGTGGACACCATTCCTATGAGCCATTATAGGGCTGGGAAAATGGTAGACCAGAGGCCTAGCTTCTCCCTCCGAGCCCCATGAGGCCGGGGAATGCGGCTAGGCCTGGGGACAGTTGGTCCCAGAAGATGAGGAGGGACTTGTACTTCCTCCCATGGCAGACATAGGTCTCCCACGTTCGCAAGATAGGGAGCCAAAACTGGGTCACCATCTGGAAAAGACCTGGGCCGGAGAGTACCGACGAATAAAAAAAAATGACTTTGAATATATTAAAAAAAAAAATTTTTTCTTCTGAGCCAAAAAAGAAGTTACAGTAAGATATAAATGATTTGACACAATATTAGATACAAATGTAGGCAAATAAGAAAGCCAGTAATTATGTAATGCATTTAGGCCTAACTACGATCGCAAGCACATTTTTTTGGTGAGATTTAATAGGTGCTTATGAGCACTTATTGGTAAAGATGTTTGACAAATGGGAAACTTTTGACATTTTCAGGCAGTTCTAAATTTTTTGAACTTTTCTTTGCATGGAGATTTTTAACAGGTCGAGACGTACACGTGAGATGTAAAAGAAATGCTTGGTATTAACCTTGGTAATTCATACAGACAAATTTGTTTAAAAAGACACGTGAGCAAACACTAGGACACCGATACCGTGGAACATAATAGTGGAAGCTACGAAACTGAAAAAAAAATACTGGAATACATGATACTAAGGTAAGATTTGTCAGGAAACATAATAATGATAAATTAGACACATGTGCAACTCTTGGGTATGTTTATTGAGGAAACGTTTCGCCACACAGTGGCTTCATCAGTCCATACAAAGGAGAATCTTGAATGATGAGAATGAGGTAATCAGTCCCTCAAGATTGATGGACTGACCACATCTACTCAAGCCTGAGGGACTGATTACCTCATTCTCATCATTCAAGATTCTCCTTTGTATGGACTGATGAAGCCACTGTGTGGAGAAACGTTTCCTCAATAAACATACCCAAGAGTTGCACATGTGTCTAATTTAACAACATGTCGGTTCTTTGAACCATCCATCTACAAACATAATAATATTCATCCAAAGCCCAACATACCTTACAACGCAGCAATCACCTGACTTCATTGTCTAACTAACCTCATCTCAAATAAGTCTCGCTTGCACTTCTCTGGTCACTATATATGAATCACACTCCACTCTCGGCCTACATGTACTGTAAATTTCAACCTTTGTGTGTAACAAGTGCCCAAAGATCGAAACTTTTCTTCTATTAAATATGTCCTAGTGTTTGCTCAGGCGTCTTCTGTCCACGGGTATTGTGTTCACTTGTTCTGTTGCAGTTCTCCAAAATGAATTTAAGCTCTAGGTCAATAAATGAGTTAAGTCCTGTAAACAGAGCGTGCTCAGTATAAAGTATGAATATTTTGCATGTTAAGCGAATTTATTTTTTGAATAAGAAGAGTGTGTTGCCCGGAGCGTGAATGAGTAATTATCATGAGACCAGATATTTGCTGTGTAACAACAAGTTTAAGGTGATTAGGGGAGTTTGGGATTTTGCTGGCTAGATTTGTTCTAGTAGTTGAAAGGAAGTTTAATTTATTTGCTCTCCCCGAGGCTTGGTGTGAAGGTTCATCAAGTTTATTCAGTTAGAGCTATTTCTTTGAGAGGTGCAAATTACTAGTGTCCATTATCGGTGTTTTCCAGGACTATTTTATGTCACCGTTAATAAGAGTTTGTTGGTATATCTGTTGTGATTTCTTTATGAGCTTTGTGAGTGTTTTAGTGTATCTTTCTTACTAATTGATTAGGTATTAATCCTAACCTGTACTGCTGCTCGTAGCTACAGTTTTCTATAGCCAATGGATGGACATGAGGATGCCATCGGTTGCACAAGTAATCTCAATGTTGTCTGGATATTAACGGACAATGTCCGTTAATATCACGTTTCGTGACGTGATTGCAGTCGTGTTATTATGATTTTCTGTGTTTTGTGTGAAGAAATATACAAACACTACAGTTAATGACTTGGTAATTTTACATTTGTCTCTGCCAATCAATGCTGCTGATTGCGGCTATAAAGTTATTCACTGATGCCACAACACTGAGCCTAAAGGAGATTTGAGTACTCTCTTGCAGTAATTATGAGTTGCAGCTCATGTGGTAATGCCTGCTATTTGTCAAGTGATGTTGCATATTCTCAGTTATTCTTGTAGGCTTGGTTATCAAGGGCATTTGCATAAATTATTCAGGAAATTTGCTCTTTGGAGATGATGTTGATGTTTGGGTCCCCAGCAAGTTTTAAGTGATGTTTGTTTCGTTTTGCTAATAATTAGGTCCTCTAGGCTTTCACCAAGGTGAAGTGACTTGTAGACAGCACCTATTAAGACGGGTTTTTAAGTACTTGGCTGTGAATTCTGCAGCTGTATCTCTGGTTCAAGTTGAATGATTCATATGATTACTGTAATATTGTTTCTATTGCTAGGCATTGAATACAACACCATGTTATTATTGTTTTCATTTCGTAGCCACTGTGTGACAGACTTGGTTTCTTTGACATTCTTAACAACCTTCCTTTCCAGTTCTTAAAGAAATATCTGCACTCTGAATATATTCTTTGACCAATAAATCATGTTTTGCTCTATCTTTCATTTGCTTCATGCTACAAAGTGCACGACTTTTGGTGTTAACGCTGCAAATTGGACGACTTATGGTACCACAATGCGAAGTGAATAAGTTTTGACCTCTCACTACGAAGTGAATAAATTTTAACCACACACTACGAATTAGTTTCCACTCAAGACGAATTGACTGCGTTTCATATTTTAAAACCAGTTTTGTAAAGGAGAGATCCAACAAGACTAGGAATGTAATTATGTACTCTTGTAACACTGGACACCACGTCATTACCTACTTGATCTCTCGAGTTACTGACTGTACTCTTGGCGCCCTGCAAAACATTCTAAATAGTGCGAGCGTTTTGTTCCTAATTGTTTCTGGCCGCTTTTACGTTATACGACAACTTAATATATAACATTCTCTGTTAGGAATGTTACGTTAGAATGACCTGTGAGTTATAAAACTACATTGCATTTATGTTTAATTAACCATTAATAACAAAAAAAAATCGTTTGATTTATGTTTTGCATCGTTGGCGAGTGTGGTTTTACGGTAGTGAGAGAGAATCACATCTTCCGAACGTTAGAAAGTTGGAAGGAGGACTGCACTCTGACCTTGCAGTGGGTCATTACGGAACTGACCTCGCTCATTGTGGCTCTGATCCTCGTCATTACGACCTACATTATCGTAACTATGAGCTTGATCGCCGTCCTAAAAATACAAAAATAATATTCTCTTTGTCCTGAATTGCAGCTGAATGACTGGGTAAAATTTAATGAAAGCGAAAAGCTCAATGAATGCATTCATTATTTTGGGATAAAATATATAGTATAAATAAACAAACAAGCGTAAATAAGGGTACATATACGTTAAAATATTTCAGAAGATTCGTTACTATTTCAGCCAAGCACTAAACCCATATAGGAAGAGTCAAAGTGGGCCTGAAATGGGAGGAAATCAGGTTTGATCCTAGGAAGAGAAGAGTAACTCCCTATTATTGGATCAGGGGCATTTTTTAAGTATATAAGCACACAAGCAGAAGTACTCAGTTGAGGTAGAAATTCGCTTACACTGATATAAATGCAAGCATAAATAATGTCACAGAAAAGAGTCGAAGTCACAGAGACATTGTTTGGTGGAACCGAATTAGCAACACTGAGGACATGGTAGGTTGTTCTCACAGCTAGCAGCACGGTGGGTTGTTCTCACAGCTAGCAGCACGGTGGGTTGTTCTCACAGCTAGCAGCACGGTGGGTTGTTCTCACAGCTAGCAACACGGTGGGTTGCTCTCACAGCTAGCAGCACGGTGGGTTGCTCTCACAGCTAGCAGCACGGTGGGTTATTCTCACAGCTAGCAACACGGTGGGTTGCTCTCACAGCTAGCAGCACGGTGGGTTGTTCTCACAGCTAGCAGCACGGTGGGTTATTCTCACAGCTAGCAACACGGTGGGTTGCTCTCACAGCTAGCAGCACGGTGGGTTATTCTCACAGCTAGCAACACGGTGGGTTGCTCTCACAGCTAGCAACACGGTGGGTTGTTCTCACAGCTAGCAACAGGGTGGGTTGTGCTCGGAGCTACCAACACGGGGAACACGGTTGGTTGTTCTCATAGCAAGCAAGACGGGGAACACAGTGGGTTGTTCTCACAGCTAGCAACATGTGGAATACGGTTGTTCTCACAGCTAGCAACACGGGAAACACGGTGGGTTGTTCTCACAGCTAGCAACACGGGCAACTCGATGGGTTGTTGTCACAGCTATCAACACAGGAAACACAGTGGGTTATTCTCACAGCTAGCAACACGAGGAACACGGCGAGTTGTTCTTTCATCTAGCAACACGAGGAAGAACGTGAGTTGTAACACGGGGAACATGTGAGCACGAGAACACAGTGCGTTCTACATTTAAGACTGAGAGAGGAACACGGAGAACACGGTGGGTTCCCATAACTATAGGAGCATCCTGAATACGGTAGCTTGCAGTCAGAGCTATGAACACAGGGATAACTCTATTCTTCTCGATGTTATGAATATCTAGAACACCTAGGGCGTGGTTTGTTATATTAAGATCAAGGAACACGGAGAAGACGGCATGTTCTACTCAGTGGTAGAAGCAGAATGATTTATGGTGTGTTCTAGTCACAGTTAAAAATACAGGGATCATGTTGTGTTCTGTTCAGAGCTAGGAACATGGTGTTTTCTGTTCAGAATTTGGAACATGGTGATCATTGTGTGATTTGTTTGGAGCTACGAACACGGTGATCATGGTGTGTTCTGTTC